>NC_045612.1:18951286-19254316 GCF_009762305.2 Zalophus californianus
GAGAAGTGTACACTCTTCTATGATATTTTGAAAATCGTTGTGAAGTATTGCTATTAGCTCTTATTTAAACATTTGGGAGATTACACTGGTGAAGCTATTTGGGACTGGGCTTTTCTTTGTGGTATTTCTTTATTACTAATTCAATCTATTTACCTGCTATAGATCAATTCAGATTCTCTATTTTGCCTTGAGTCAGTTTCTATAGTTGGTGTTCTTAAGGAATTTGTCTACTTCATCTATGTTATTTAATTTGTTGGTCTACCATTGTCCATAGTATCCTTGTATAATCCTTTTTGTTTCTTAAGGATGGTAGTTAATATCCCTCTTTTAATCCTGAGCTTAGTAACTTTAGTCTTCCTTTTTATCTTGGTCAATCTAGCTAACAGTTTGTCCGTTTTCTCTGTCATTGCACAAACCAATTTTTGGCTTTATTAATTTTCTCTATTATTTTTCTTTTCTCCATTTCATTAGCGTCTGCTCTAATTTTTAAAATTTCATTTCTTTTGCATGCTTTGGGTTTAAGTTTTCTCTTCTTTTTACAAGTTCTTAAGTTGGAAGTTTAGGTTATTTGTTTTTGTTCTTTCCCGTTTTTTAAAGATTTGTTTATTTATTTTAGAGTGAGAGAGAGGGGGCAAGCAGGAGGAGGGGCAGAGGAAGAAGGAGGGGAGGCAGACTCCCTGCTGAGCCCGGAGCCTGCGTTCTGTTCCATTAAGTTTTTGCTTGTTGTGTTATCATTTCCATTCATCTCAAAATACTTGGATTTCTAATTTCTTCTTTGACCCACTGTTTATTCAGTGTGCATTACTTATTTTTCATATATTTGTGGTTTTCCCAAATGTTCTATTATTAATTTCTACTTTTTTCGTTTTTGTTGGAGAATGTGCTTTGTGTGATTTCGATCTTTTTCTAACTTATTGAGACTTGTTTTATGGTCTAGCATATGGTATATCCTGGAGAATGTTCCCTGTGTTCTTGAGAAGAATGTATATTCTGCTGTAATTGGGTGGCATGTTCTATAGGTGTCCAGTTGGTTTACAGTGTTGTCCTCCCCTACTTGCTTGTTGATCTATCCACTATTGTTCTATTGATCTATTCTAGTTGTTATATCCATGATTGCCAAAGGGGCATTGAAGCCTTCAACTGTTATTGAATTACTCCTCCCTTCAGTTCTGTCAATTTTGCTTTATGTATCTTAGGCCTCTGTTTTTAGGTGCCTATATGTTTATAATTATTACATCTTATTGAGGAATTAGCCCTCATATATCATTACGGAATGTCCCTCTTTTTATCCAGTAACAATTTTCGTGTTAAAGTCCATTTTGTCTGATATAAGATAGCCATTCTGGCTCTGTTTTTGTTATCATTTGCATGGTATATCTTTTTACAGAACTCTGGAAATTAACACAAGGCTTTCAACAATCCAGAGTTCTGAAAATTTTGTTCTTAAAGTTTTTGCTAGTTTTTTTCACTGCTTTTAGGAAAACCATTTCAGAGTTTCCCACTCTGTCATTTTTGCTGATGTCACTTCTTGATTCATTCTGTGAAGACATTTAAATTTTTCCCTAAGTATCAAGTTTTGAGAGAATTTTGTTATTAATTTCTGACATCATTGCATTATGATCTGAGCACCTGCTCCATATGAATAAGTTTATTCTGCTAATTGATAGAAGTTTTTCTTTTAACTTGGTATTTTAGAATTAGAAGAAACCGTAGTTAACTGAAGTTTAAATGGAAGCCCCTTTTCATTTCTTGCTGAAAATATTTCCTATGTATATGAACTAACAACTTTCGTGGACCACTCAGGACATAGACACTAATGCATGTGGTGGAAAATTTCTATGTTGGCCGAAGATTTTGCAAGGTTCAAGGGTCATCGTTCAGATATGTGCTTTGATGTCAAATGGATCTGGATCCAAATATAGTCCTAGAGCTACTAACTATGTTACCTTGGACAAGTGGCTTAACTTCATGTCCTTGGACAAGTTACTTAACATCACTAATCCTCAGTTTCCTCATCTGTAAAATTAAAACATACGGTATCTTTTATAAGGTTGTTGTCAGGATTTTAAAAATGGCAGATGCTTAGGAAGGCTAAAACAGAGGATATGTGAAGGAATAAGTGTAAAATGTTAGCTGGGGGCAGATCACAGATATGGGCACATAGAAAGTGTTTCATAAACCTTCAATGCTTTCCCTGTTTCCTTATACAGCTGTCAGAGGAAAATTGTAGGAAACGGGGCTCAATATAAAACGAAGACACCCTCTTTTCCAGAACATTTGGTAGTATTTGTTGACTAAATTGGCTGCCTTTCATTTGCTTTTTTGGTTATTTGCTTCTCTCTGAGTAAAAGTTAATGACAGCAACATTCCAGTAACGTGAGAGTTCTAGTCGTTTGAGTTTCAGTTAACTGAGTTTTTACCTACCATCAATAACTGAGTGTCGAGTTAAACTAGAGAAATAGCCTCATGATCTTTTGAGTACATAATTTTGAAAGGAAAAGAGAAGCATTGAAACTAATCACTCACTCAAAGGTCAGTGATAAATTCCATATTTAACCTTATTTTAAGGGTCTTGAGTGGCATCCAGTATTATATTTCTGAAAAAGAAACTCATCTAGGAGAATTTTGTTCAAGTGAACTAAAATTAAGCTTCTCAATTCGTTCATTAACTTCCTTTGATTAAATGTGTTTTGTGTTGAAATTCCAGTATAAGAATAATAAGAATAAATCTTAAGTCAATTTGGGAGTAATTAGGCACCATTAGCAGTTACTGAGAATGCCTCTTTCTTTGTATTTAAATGTAGTCCTGTCTTCAGAGGGTTTAACCTTTTTTAAATAGCGTCATTTGGTATTAAGAAAGAAAAAGTGAATAATTAGGAAAATTCAAGCCCCCTTATTCTACTTATAATTCTGCATTCACCTTTCTGCTCTTTTAATCCATCTGAGCTCAACTATTCATCCCTTTCATTTCCATCTTCTTTAGCTCTTCCTCATGTTTGCCTTATACATAAAAGACAGGACTACAATAGCATTAATTTTATGTAGTGTGTAGATATGCAAATACTTGTGCTTACTTTTCTACATACCCAGATGTCTTACTCTTGAATGTCCACTTTGGGACCTATAAAATATATCCATCTATCTCATTTATTTATCCCAACAGCCCTTTGAAATGAGTGGTTTTATCCCCATTTTTATCTTTAGAAATGAGAAAGCCTAGATTTTATATCCACTTGAAACTCAGTTTTCTTACCCTTCCCCACTCTTTAAATAACTCTCCATATATTAAACATAGATAGGTGTTGTCCCTTTGGGGGCTACACATTTATTCCAGTGGGATTTGGGGGCTTCCAACACTTTGACCATCCTCTTTGGGAACTGCCTTCACAACCCATTCTTATGACTCTCAGTGGTATGAAACTGTGGTACTTTGAGAGTGGATTTAATTTGGGGGAAGGGCATATAATCTCCAAGAGCCAAGTCTGATGAGCAACGGGGGGTGGACCAAACTAGATGACACTGTTTTTGTTCAATGACTAGGTGTGGATCTGAAGGAATGGGTGTGCTTTTCTTGTATGACTCAGACACTGGCTTTAAAGGCATTTCCCCAGGAGGAATTCCAAAATGTGACATACTGGCAGTGGAGAGGCTGCCTTTGAAAGATAAAAGTCACTTGGATACTGTACATGTTGAGAGTTTTGTAGAATCAAAATAGTCTTGTTGCTTGTTAGGCAGGCAGAGGTTATTAGAGGGTAGAGGACCAGCCTGTTCCCTGAAGATTTAAGTATCGTTGTACTTGCATTGACCACATCTTTGGCACGATGGAGCCTTCAGCCACTAGGCAGGGGTCCCTCGTTTCGAAAACTCTAGGCCCCACCTACTTAAATAACACTTAGCTTCTCAGTCCCCGTAGTAGGCATTCCTTTAGGATCAAAATGAATGAATTGAATGTCCTGCTGATGTAGGAAGTATCTTCATGAAGACAAGTACCTCTGTTGTTGGGACTGAGGAATCTTAAAAGTTAGGTGAATTACCTTAACTCTTCCAAACGTAAAGAACCTGGTTGCGTGCAGGTAGGGATGGTGGCTCAGTTCAGGACCAAGAAACACATGTCATTGGCAACATTCAACATCCTTTTAATTCCGGCTGACCACAGTGTTAAAAGGGACTTTGAAACAAGGATCCAGTAACAGAACCATGCTGGAAAATACATAATGGAATTAATTCAGGAGAAACCATACTCGGGAGTATCAAGGAGTAGTCATGGTTCTGTGGTGTCTTTCTTCTTTGCTACTGAAATGCAGCCAACTCTCGGTGGCAGGACACACAGCCCACTTGCACACAGCACAGGGCACAGCAAGAGTGGGACAGAGAGAAGGAGGGGAACGGTCGATGCCTTTCCAGAGGGTCACCAGATTTCCATAGTCTTGTGGAGAAACCCTGATGCCTCTTCTCATAATGTGTTGTCTGGCAAGAGCGAGCGTCCGAAAATTGACTTTGGTTAGGATTCGTGGAAGCTACAAACCCCAGGCCACCAGCTTTGGGTTTTTCCATTGCGTAATGCAGTGACACAGTCAGGAGTTCAGTTCTTGGACCCTTATGCAGTAAGGAGCACACAGGCACATCTCAAAGGATGACCACTTGTGACCAGAGTTCGCTGCTGCAGTGTACATTTCCTTAAAAGACAGAGAGCCCTGCAGAAGGATGGTACTGGCCAGAGAGGGCCGCCCTTACTGGGTGCTTTGACTTTTGACTTTTACAGCCAAGGCTGGACTGCTTTTCTCCTTTTGGGCTTTGATCTAAGCTTCAGTCATTCATCACGCATCATTACGAACCATCAATTTCAATTCCACTGCCTTTCCTCACACCGTTCTCCTTGTCTCCTTTCTACGTTCTTTAAAGGAATTATTTGATAGAAAACAGTACTAAGAGAAACAAACGGTCCTTCTATATTTCCCTATTTTCCTCTTTCTCCACCCTCTCTTCTCTCTGTCTCTCACTCGCACTCACTGTCTCTCTTTTTTGTAAAATCACTTGCATTACGAAGCCTTCTATTTGGGCCTGACTGTTTGGACCTCTCAACTTTCACATAGGTCCAGACCTACTTAAGAAAAGCAAGTTTGATAATGTACCACTTAAGTATAATTTGTTTTTAAAGTTGCTTTTTCTTCTGGCCTTATGTAAAATGTAAAGGTTTTAACAGATTATAGTCACACTCCTGCCTAATTGTCACCAAGGCAACCAGAAGCTACAAGCAATTGGCAGAAGTTGCAGTTGCAGGGGGAGTCTGGGGGAGTCTACACTACCCAGGAGGCCTGCACGCCAAAGCTGGCCACCTAGGTTTTCCCACATAGTGGGAAAGAGGTTGAAGTTGCTGAGAAAAATTTCACGTATGCTAATTGTAGCCGTCAGTGGTATTTTAAAGTGATGGGATTCTGTGGCTCTGCTCTGCTGGTTGGGGCCCATTGTTGGTTTTTGTGCATCTGGAAAGGATGCAGATTGCAAGGTTAGTTTAAAAGAGCTGCGTTTACCAAAGAAATACTGCACCAATCACCAGCTGTCTTGAAGGAACTAGAAAGGTTTTGGGAAGTTTTGTTTGTCTGTTTAGTTGGTTGTTGTTGTTTAGAATAAACAGCGGCATAGGCTGCTGGAGAACTGTCAATGTCAAATTTTTCTCTCTTTGTCTTAGGAAGCAGAAAAGCCGATCTTAGCCCACGAGATAAAGGAGACAAAGACAGGGGAAATGGGGAGGGGCAGCATATGAAATACGAGAGATTTAATACATTCACCTATAATTTCCTAGGTTCTTCTGAAGCATTCCATTATCTATTCTTGAATCTATACAAAATTCTGTTTTCATTGGGATGGGAGGTATCGATTCAGCCTATAGTGGGGGAGCGCTCCAAAGACATCTAGTCTAACCCTTTTCCCTATTGTTTTATTCTTTCATTTGTTCTTTCCTTCACTCATTTATTCATCAAACATTTTTGAATGCTCACTACACTCAAGGTGCTTGTGATACAAACATAAGTAAGACATGGTCCCTTTTGTGAAAGAGTTCACACCCGAGTGGGGAAGGCAGAGATGGAACAGTGCATTAGCAGACAGAGTAGAAAGTAAAGGGACTGAGTTGTGTCCAGTGTACAGTGAGCGCACCAAAAGGGAGGATGGTCACTTTTGCCAGAGTAAGTTTAAATAATAATAATCCAAAGAGCAGGTGACAGCATTCTTGATGAAGAAAACGAGGCCTGGAGAGCGGACGTGAGCTGCCCACAGTCTGTGTGGAAGCAGAATTTGACACCGTCTTCCCATCGTCATAAAGGAATTTGGAGTCACACCTCAGCACAGTAGTGACAAGTTGGCCTTGCCCCTGTAAATACTTAAAAATACCTGAACCACTTACTCAAAGAACTCCATAGAAACAAAATCACCCTCTCCTGTGGAGCGTGGGACGCTAGAGAGAATGATCAGAGAGAAAGATTCAGTGCTCCGTCCCCTTTCCTCAGGCTTCTTCTACTCAGCCAGAGTCACCCAAGACAGCCTGGACTTTGAGTCTTCATTAGCCTCTTTCTAAGTGAGTTGTCACCAGGATTGACGGCAAAGAATTGGATTTCTAAACATCCCTAACTGAGAGCTTAGATCAGTTGGTGCACATGTCACCCTCATCGGGGAGTAAAAAAGAATCTACTCTGCTGGGGCAGCAACAGGAAGGACCAATTTTATTGCATATAGGGGAAAAAAATCTTCCCTTGTCCCCCATTAATCTGAATGCCTCATTCCGCAACCATGCCACCTTCTGGAAATGTTACTGGAGTTACTTACATGACCAATTTCCAAGGGCTCCTTTTCTAAGCCTTCATCAGAGGTTTTATATCACAAAGGCTTGAACATTAAGAGAAACAACAACAACAGACCCAATCTGGTAATCTGCTTTTATCATTATTAGCTAATAATAAAGGCGAGGGTAAGAAATAATTAGCTCACCTCTTTCCTTGAACATTTAAAGCATATTTATGAAATAGGCCCATATCCCTTTGAGAGGTAAAATATGAATATCAGAGGGAATAAGATGGTGAATGATTTATCTAAGAATATGCAATAAATTGGTAGTGGGGGAGGCAATGATACAAACTCTCAAGCCAGGGTTTAACTTCTTTGGGTCACATTATACAAATAGAAAGTAAAAGTGTGTGTATAAGATATGGAAATGCAGGGCACCTGGATGACTCAGTCGTTTAAGCATCAGACTCTTGATTTCAGCTCAGGTCATTTTCTCAGGGTCATGGGATCGAGCCCCACATGGGGCTCCACGATTGGCGGGGAGTCTGCTTAAAGATTCTCTCCCTCCCTCTCCCTCTGCTCCCCACTACATTCTCTCTCTCTCCCTCCCCCTCAAATATAAATAAATAAATCTTTAAAAAAAGATATGGAAATAAATGTGTCATGAGTCTACATTTTATAGGAGGCCAATGAGAGGAATACTGTACAAAAGTCTCTTTTTACATACTGTCACTTACATGGGAATGCTAGCAGTAGAAAATAAAAGGAGATTGTGATGGTATTTATAAGGTTTTCTTCTCATTTTTAAAATTTATATGGCAAACACTTTTATAGGGCTTCCTATGTACTTACAGTTTTCTAAAACTTCTAAAAGTTGTAAACTCATTGAATCCTTATAGCTACCTTCTGAGGTACATAACATTATGTCCCCAATCTACAGACATTAAACAAGTTTACTTAAAATTCAAATTTGTTAATAAAGGAAAGAAACAGTTATACATTTATTTCCCATAAGTATTCAAATGGAGTAGACTCATTTCTTCCAATAAAAATGGTTAGATTCAAGAACATGTGGAAAGCAAGCAACTCATTTTTGAACAATCAAGGGGTCAAAGAAGAAATCAAAAGGGAAATAAAAAAAAATCATGAGACAAATGAAAATGTAAACACAATATACCAAGACTTATGGAATGCAGCAAAAATAGTTCTAAAAGGGAAGTTAATAGCAATAAACACCTACATTAAGAAAAAAGGAAGATCTCAAATAAACAACCTAACTTTATACCTCAAGGAACTAGAAAAAGAAGAACAAATTAAGCCCAAAGTTAGCGTTAGGAGGGAAATAATAATTTTAGGGCAGAAATAAATGAAGTGCAAATTAGAAAAATGATAGGGGCGCCTGGGTGGCTCAGTTGATTAAGCCACTGCCTTCGGCTCAGGTCATGATCCCTGAGTCCTGGGATCAAGTCCCGCATCGGGGTCCTGGCTCAGCGGGGAGTCTGCTTCTCCCTCTGATCCTCTCCCCTCTCATGCTCTTTCTCACTCTCTCTCAAACAAGTAAATAAAATCTTCAAAATAAAGAAAAATAATGGGAAAAGATCAATGAAACTAAGAGTTTTTTTTCAAAAGATAAGCAAAATTGTCAAATCTTTAACTAGACTAAAAAAAAAGAAATAAGACTCAAATGAAATTATAAACACAAGAAGAGACACAGAAATACAAGGGATCATAAGAGACTACTACGAACAATCATATGCCCACAAAGCAGACAATCTAGAAGAAATGGATAAATTTCTAGAAACATATGACCTAACAAGATTGAATCATGAAGAAATAGGAAATCTGAACAGACCAATAACATAAAAAGTACAAAGACTGAATCAGACATCCAAAACCTTCCAACAAAGCCCAGGACGAGATAGCTTCACTAGTGAATTCTACCAAACATTTAAAAAATAATTAATACCAATCCTTCTCAGAGTTTTCCAAAAAATTGAAGAGGAGGGAACACTTCCAAACGCATTTTACGAGGCCATCATTACCCTCTGGTACCCTGGTACCAAAGCTAGATAAAGACACTGCAAGAATATGAAATTTCAGGGGCACTTGGGTGGCTCAGTCAGTTGGGCATCTGCCTTCAGCTCAGGTCATGATCCCAGGGTCCTGGGATAGAGCCTCACATCAGGCTCTCAGCTCAGCGGAGAGCCTGCTTCTTCCTCTCCCTCTCTGTCAAATAAATAAATAAAATCTTTAAAAAAAGACTACAAAATTTCAGACCAATATCTTTAATGAACATAGATGCAAAAATCCTCAGCAGAATACCAGGAAACCAAATTCAACAATGTATTAAGAGTATTATACATTATGGTCAAGTTGGATTGATTCTTAGGATGCTTGAAATCCTAAGGATGGATCAAATCCACAAATAAATCAATGTGATACATAGCATTAATAGAATAAAGGTTAAAAATCATATGACTATCTCAAGAGATGCAGAAAAAGTATTGACAAAATTCAACACCCTTTCATAGTTAAAAAAAAAATCTCTCAATGATGAGAGTTAACTCTCAACTCTCTAACATTATACTCAGTGGTGAAAAGGTAAAAACTTTTTTCCTCTAAGATCAGGAACAACATAAAGATGCTCACTCTCAATACTTCTATTCAACATAGTATTAGAAGTCCTAGCCAGAGCAATTAGGGGGGAAAAAAAAAGAAAGAAATACAAGGCATCCAAATCGGAAAGGAAGAAATAAAATTGTCTCCGTTCGTAGATATTATTTTATATAAAGAAAACCCTAAAGACTCTACCAAAAGCTATTAGAACTAATAAATGAATTCAGTAAAATTGCAGGATACAAAGTCAATGCACAAAAATCAGCTGTATTTCTATATACTAACAATGAACTATCTAAAAAATAAAGAAAACAATCCCATTTGCAAAAGCACCAAAACAATAAAATATTTAGGAAAAAATTTAACCAAGGATGTAAAAGATCTGTACACTTAAAATTATAAAATGTTGATGAAAGAAATTAAAATAGACACAAATAAATGGAAAGATATCCCATGCTCCTGGAATGGATGAATTAATACCATTAAAATGTCCATACTACCCAAAGCGTTCTATGGATTCAATCAATCCCTATCAAAATTCCAACAGCAATTTTCACAGAAATAGAAAAAATAAAATTTGCATGGAACCACAATAGTTCCTGAGTAGCCAAAGCAATTTTGAGCAAGAAGAACGAAGCTGCAGGCATCATATATTCCTGATTTTAAATTATGTTTCAAAGCTACAATAATCAAAACAATATGGCACTGTCATTAAAAACAGACACAGAGACCAGTGAAACGGAATAGACAGCCCAGAAATAGACCCCACAAATATGGTTAACTAATTTAAAACAAGGAACCAAGAACACACAATGGGGAAAGGATAGTGTCTTCAGTAAATGTTTTTGGGAAAATTAGATATCCACATGCAAAAGAGTAAAATTGGACCCTTATCTAATACCATATATGAAAATCAACTGCAATTGAATTAAAGACTTAAACTTAAGACCTGAAACCATGAAACCCCTAGAAGCAAACAAAAGGAGGAAGTTCTTTGGCATTGGTGTTGGCAATGCTTTTTAGCTGTAACACCAAAAGCAAAAAAACCAAAAAACAAAAATAAACAAGTGGGATTGCATCACATTAAAAAGCTTCTGCATGGTTAATCAATCAAATGAAAAACAATCTATGGAATGGGAGAAAACATTTGCAAACCATATATCTGATAAGAGGTTAATATCCAAAGTACACAAGGAATTCATACAACTCAACAGCAAACAAACAAAAACCAAATAACCCGAGTGAAAAATGGTCAAAACCTGAACAGACATTTCTCTAAAGAAGACAATACAGATGTCCAACAGAAATGTGAAAAGGTGTTCAACCTCACTCATCATCAGGGTACTGAAAATCAAAACCTCCACCTGCCGGGGTGTGCTATTATTGAAAACAACAACAAGAAAAGATAACAAGTGTTGCACGAGGCTGTGGAGAAAAGGGAATCCTTGTGCACTATTGGTGGGAATGTAAATCGGTACAGACATCATGGAAAGCAGTATGGAGGTTCCTCAAAAAATTAAAAATAGAACTACCCCACGATCCAGCAAAGTCATGTCTGGGTATAGATCCAAAGGAAATAAAACTAGCATCTCAAAGAAATACACGCATCCCCATGTTCATTGCAGCATTATTCACAAAAGCCAAGACATGGAAACAACCTACTTGTCCATCGACAAATGAATGGATGAAGAAAATGTGGTGTATACATTCAATGGAATATTATTCAACTTTAAAAAAAAAAAAAAGAAAAAGGAAGGAAATACTGCCATTTGCAACAAGATGGATGACCCTGGAGGCATTACGCTGAAATGAAGTAAGCCACACACAGACAAGCGCTATGTGATACCACCTATATAAGGAATCGAAAATAGTCAAACTCACTGAAGCAAAGAGTAGAATGGTGGTGGTTTTTCAGGGGCAGAAGGAAATGGGGAGGTGATGGTTAAAAGCGTACAAAGTTTCAGTTTTGCAGATCCACATAGTGTCTAGCGCTACCAATCCCCTATACTTAAAATTTGCCAAAACGGTAGATTTTATATTAAGTGTTCTTATCGCCAAACAGCAACAACAACAGCAATAATAATAAAGAGGAAACTTCGGGAATTGATGTATATGTTTATGACCGTGATGGTAGTGAGGGTTTCACAGACGTATACTTATCCCCAAACTCCTCAAGCTCTGTACAATCAAATATGTACAGTTTTTTATGGCAATCGTAACTCCAGAATTCTTTTATTTTTTTAAAGATTGTATTTATTCATTTGTCAGAGAGAGCGCGCACGCGCACAAGCAGTGGGGAGGGGCAGGCAGAGGGAGAAGCAGGCTCCCCTGAGGAAGAAGTCCGATTAGGGACGCGATCCCAGGACTCTGGGATCATGACCTGAGCTGAAGGAAGACACTTAACCGACTGAGCCACCCAGGCGTCCCCAGAAATCTTTTAAAAAACAAACCTATATTACTTTCACAATAATAACAGGTAAAAGAAACTGATTAAGAAAAATTGCCCATTTCCATTTTTCTGGGAAATCAGTATCTATGGTCCGCGATCCTGACTTATCCTCAACCCTGTCCTTCTGTATGACCATGAAAATATATCATCATTGGCTTATTGAAGGAACATGGTAACTGCCACATAATTACAGACTATGACTCAGGAACAAAGTGAACCTGGGGTCTCAATACTTCTGCTGTCGTTTTGGCTAATTTGAGTTGTGTGAAGGGGGAAAGACTGATGGATCCAGTTGCCAAGGCAGAGTGTGGACACGCAGTGCCAGGTTCATGCCGTAACTGGTGATCACACCTCAGTAGAACCTTGCAACACTTCTTGTAATCCCAGCTGGGCCTCCCCTGAGCAGACAGCAATTATGTGTCGTGCTTTTCAGAGGTAAACAAATGTTCATGGGGGACTGACTTCTAATCAGCCAAGTCATTTCATTTATGGCTTGCATCGAATTGGAATGAAGGTCTCTGATCAGGGAAACCGAGCATATTCATTTACTGTCTCAGCAAGTGTTTTTAGAACTTAGGTACATTTCTCTTTCCCTTCAGAGATATGACTGTACAGCATATTTAAGACTCAGAAAGCACTTTAGAAATAGATCGTATCTTAAAAATAACTCTACATTGCCTTTTGTACTTAGCTCAAGTACACCATTGTGCATTTGGCCATTTTCCATTGCTATTATTTCTTCTGACTCAGTGCCATATGCCTGGAAAGGGATAACGTAGAAAATTATGTTTTTACGGGAACTTTGGCGGTGCCATATTGCTTCTCTCTCTGACTCCATCTCTTATTAATGATGCTTCAGCAACTGCTTTAAAATGACGACAGCTGAGAGAATCATATAAAAAAATCTAGCAAAAAGACAGGCTAAAACTTTATATAGAACGAATCAAAAACCGTAATATCATGACTTTCAGCCATTGGTTAGTGAGAAACCGAAGCTGTGAAAATGAATGGACAGATGTGGAAAATGTGGGCTACATCCTGAACCATTATGACCTGCAGGATGCTTGTCCCACTCAGAAGTCTGTAAGACCACCAGTCCGTTTAAGAGCTGTGGGCAGAATTGCAGCTCAGAACACAGAGAATTGCTAGGCACTCTGGAGGGTGAAAACAAGTTAAGTGAAGTCCTTAAGAAGAGGCCTACAAGCTGGTTTGGGAAACGAAATAATGTGCAGGAAAACAATTTAAATCATTAGGCCAGCAGTCTGTGACTGGCTATGAAGCTGCGAATTAAAGTAGGGAGGGGTCAAAGAAAGTTCCGTGGGGGACTGAGGACTTCAAGAGTCCTTGCAGTCCCAAGGAAAATTGGGACTCCTCCATGGAGGAGTTAGGAATTATGTTAGGACTGATGGATTTGGCCTTAGCCTCAAATTCTGCCTCTTTCTCATAACCTCTCGCTGCATAACCTTGGGCAAGTTTATTTTGTTTACTTCACAAACACTCATAAAACATTCCCTGGGTAGCAGACATTGTTCTAAGTGCTTCGTAAATACTAACTCATTTAAACCTTATAATAATTCTACGAAGTAGTCTCTGTTACCCTCATTTTTACTGTGGAGGAAACAGGAACAGGGAGGTTAAGTAACTTGCCCAAGACCACACAGCTAATAAGGGGCAGAGTCAGGCTCCAAACCTAGGTAGTTCAGATCCAAGTCTATACACTCAGCCACTGCACTATGCTACAATCTGCCCAGATTTTCTGATGATCAGTTTTCTCATTTATGAAAAAATAGAGACAATCATTCCTTTTGGCCTTATCATGAGCAAAAAAAAAAAAAAAAATAGAAAAGGTCAGTAAAAGTGGCCAGCATACAGAAGGCACTTGATAAAGAGCCGCTCCTTTTCTTAATTTCCTCTCCCTTCGAAATTCAGTTTTTTCCTGGCTCTTGAAATGAATCCTGCCTCAGATCTTCTATCCCTGCTTTGATTCTTGAGTGCCCATCACTATATTCCACTTATTTTTTGAGTACTTTTTTGAGTACTTTCTTAGGACATGTTATGTCCCCAGCCTCAAGTGTGTGCCTCACCCTATGGAGGAGGTCAATATGACCCCTCCTGGTCGGCAGTCATAGAGCCATACCTAGCTGTGTTCAAGATAGTATATCTGTGAAGCAGTTGGAGACTTCTGTCCACTCTAGGCACTTATTTACCCAGCGGGTACTTCACAAATGTCTGTTTATTGTGCGCCTGGCCCGGCGCTATGTGATGTATGACAGCTGAAAAGACAGGGAGAATGAAACAGGATAGAGAGGGTAGGGAGGCCAGTAGGGGTAAGGGAGTTTTATGCTCCATCCAGGGGCCCGTGCAGACCCTGGCTTTGCTCAGCTTTAGTCCTCAGTAGCCATCAGGCTGCCCCTAGATGCCCCTTCTCTCTTCCTTCCCTCTCAATACCATTTACCCATCCCTCATCTGCTGGCTTTTGGGGCCAGCTTCCGGAAGCTAAGTAACCTGATAAAAGTAATCTGTGCTAAAGTGTTCATTCAGCCAGCAGGTTAATGTGTTATTCTTCCTGGGTAATTTGTTCATTTCGAGAGGGGTTTTTTGAAGACATTAAGCATGATGGCAGAAAATTTCAGGTCTCGTTGCAGCCCAGAGAGGAAGAGAGTGCCTCCCACAACCCAGGCTTTCAGGATTAGCTTCATTCTGGTTTCGATGGTCATTTGCAAAGTCTCCTTGGTGCCAAAGCCACTGTCTTATGGCTTTTATTATGTCCCACCCACCCAAGCTTGGCTTAAAGAGAAAATGCATGGTTCTCCTTCTACGTCCTCCCTGGACACAGGAAGAAAATTCTCCTGATCTCAAGAGAAGCTGAGAAATGGGCTATTCGGACAGTGATGAAAATAGCCAGCACTCATGATCTGGTAGGTAGCGTTCTTATGTAATACTCACCACAAACCCCATGAAGTAGGTACCATCATCATCCCTTTTCAAACGAAGAACCAGGGCACAGAGAGGGCAAGTAACTTGCTCAATGTCACGCTCATAGTAAGTGAACACAGGCAGCGTGGCTCTAGGATCTGTGCCCTTAATCGTTATACTATAGCCCTCGGTATCTCAGGTTCAAGTCCTCTCTTCCCACAGAGCGTCAGCAGATAGACCAGACCCAACCATCAGCACAATATACTCAGCAGCGAGGCACACACTCTCGTCCCACATCCAGGATGTTGGGGCCATACCCCCGTTTAGCAGGGCAGAGACAGGCCACTGCCCTGGCACTCTTACCTTGCTAATAGGAGTCTAAGTTACTCATGGGCTGGTATCACCTTCTTCCTTCTTCCAGATAGCAATCTGTGTTGCACAAGATTGACGAGGAACTGCCTCGAAAACCCTCCCTTGTCCCCCCTACTCCAAAATGGGAAGGAATGCGTTTGAGGAGGAACACCTGAAGTGTGACTAATCCTATTCTCTAAAAGGAAAAGGAAAATTTGCCAAATTAAGGCTTCCACAAGACTACAGACAAGCCAGTCTCTTCTCTGTCCCCAATATGCCCTCTGAATTCCTGCCTCTAAGCCAATGTGCACACTGTGCCTCCAAATCTGCAATGCCCTTTACCTTCTCTCACTAATGGGGCACTCACTATGTGCCAGGCACTGTAAGTGCTTTCAAAACCTTGTCATATTTAATCCTACCATATATGCTACAAGGAAGATTCTAGAATTACCTGCATTTTATATAGGAAGAAATTGAGAGAGATTAAATAACTTGCCCAAGGTCACTGTACTACCAATGGACACTTTTTAACTTCTCGCCCATTCTCAGCATTGGTTCATTACCCTTCAGTTTCTTCTCTGGTTCCATGATTAAGGGTACCCCGTTCACTACCCATATTACATTCACAATATCGCGAATGCAAAATACAGTGAGATCATAATTATTGTGTCAGCGTGTTGCATGGAGGTTAGAGCATGTTTTGGCATGACTAAAAGTCAGATATTTGAAAATGCAAAAATTGGAAACGCAAGGGTTTCCTATACATGCAAATATGTATCTTTCACATTAAACGTTCGTTGTTCTTTCTGTGATGACAAATCTAATGGAATTAGGATATGAAGTGCTTTCCACTTGACATAGTTTAGGGCCTTGCAGAAGCGTTTGATTTGGCCTTGGCCATGCATAAATAATTAAAATACAATCCAATCCAGGTGCCTTTTTAAAATAATGAATTCAGCTCATCCACTCTAAAAGGAACAAAAGCAGTGTTTTCTTCAACAGATAAATACATTTCTGTCTGATATTTTAACCATTCCAAGAACAGAAGCACAAAACGAGCTCAGCATAAAAAGAAGAAAGGTGGAGTAAGGGGGCTGAGGAAAGAGAAGAAAGAGAGATAGCTGAAAGAGAGACAAAGGGCCACAGAAATATTCGTAGACCATAAAAGAGCAGTTGTTGAGAAATGCAGAGGGAGATAGAAAGAAATGGCAGCAGGTGAGAGAAATAGAAGTAGTTTATTTGAGAAGTCTAATTCTCACATCAAAATAATTATTTCTCCAATTTAATAGTGTTTTATTAGAAAGATTGCCAAAATAAAAAAAAAACTTTAAATATCCCCAATATTAGCTTAAAAAAAAAAACCTAGATACAAATCTTTGGGCTCTCCAGATCATTATCCTTATGAATACTCATGGATGCACTCAACGGGAAAATATAATTTTGCATCCTAACCTTTCATTAATGTTATTTCCTGTACAATTTTCTGTTTTTCTACAGTGTTCAAATAATTTCGCTGCATTAATATGTAATAAATAGCTCAATCATTCCCCTTATTATTGGATATTTAGGTTGTTTTAAGGCTTTTGATATTAAAACAAAGGCTGCTTTTTTCTTCTTCTTTTGAATTATTATGTTAGGATAATTTCCCAGAATTGGGCTCTTTGGTTCAAGGACTATGAACATTGTTATGATTCTTGACCCATTTTACAATGCCATCAGCAACCTGAATGAGCCTGTTCTTCCAGAGCCTGTATAGTATTGGGTTCTGTAAATTACTTTTGGCAATTACCTCAAGTATCAAATGGTGCCTCCTAGCTGGAAATATATATCTTTCTTCTAGGGAGATGATACTCTTTGACCCTTTGTCCCTTGGGGATCTGGTAACGGTCTTGAAATTATAGCATCTCTGTATGTAGTTTAGTTCTCTCCCCATTGTTTTGTTCATCAAACATTCAATTCTTGCATGTGTTACAGCCTCTTCCTAGTCTCACTAGGGCATTTACTGATTGATCTTTCTGATCTGTGTCAGAATTCTGCCATTTTAACCGGTGTTAGTTTATAATACATTCTACTATTTGCTACTTCTGCTAGACATCTGTTTCCCTAGGATAGTCATGTACAGTTGTTACTGAAAATTGATGTGGTATCATTTTTGAAATAAGAGATGTCTTTATTTGAATTGTTTACGTCTATAAATCAACCAGTGAAGAAGTATCAGCTCCATACTCTTGGCTTCCCATTCAGAAATGTAGTGTAACTTTACTTACTCAAGTTTTTCCTGATTTCTGCCATGATGGTGTCATATTATTTCTTTTTCTCACACTCTTGTGTATACTGACTTCCCCCCCAATACTTTAATGTTTTTGCTTTATTATAAATGTGTTACTTCTCCTTTTTGTTGGCTTATTGATAGATTATTTACTTGGCTTTCCAAGATTACTTAACTTGTATTTTGTGAACTCTGTAGCTCTGTCTAAACACTTCAAGTTAATTCTGTGGCTTTTCTAGGTATATTCTAATGTTGTCTAAAATATTCTCTGTCTTTAATGTCTTCCTTTCCAATATTCACCTCTAAATTTATTTTCATACTTTATTACCAAAATAAGAATTTCTCAGAAACACTGAACTTACAAATGAATAAAATCTCCCTTGTTTTGCTCCTGTTTTTATGGGAAGTGACTTTGTTTTTCCAATTGGTAGATTAGTTCTTTGGTTTTTTGAATTTACATTCTTTATCACGTTAAAGAGGTAGTTCACTATTGTTATATTTAAAAGATGTTGACCATAAAAAGGAGTTGGATTTTTACCAAATGCCTTTTTTGCATTTACTGAGATGGTCCTGCATTGTTGCCATAATATTGATTTTTAAAGATTTATTTATTTATTTGGGGGGGAGGGCTAGATGGAGAGGGAGCGAGAACCTCAAGCAGACTGCCCACTAAGTGCAGAGCCTCATGCCCTCTTGATCTCAGGACCCTGAGTTCATGACCCGAGCTAAAACCAAGAGTCTGATGCTCAACCAACTGAGCTGCCTAGGTGCCCCGATAATACTGATTTTTGGCGGAAGTCATCTGTACATTTCTGGGATAAACAATACTTGATCAAGGCTTAAACTTATTTTAATAAGTTGCTGTAGTTTATCAGTAGCATTTTGATTAAAATGCCCACATTAAAAAAAAATGACCACATCAATGAGAGGAGCAAGTGTCTGAGTTCAAGTCCAACTGGGCCCTATAAGAGCTTTATCAGGTACTTTGTAGTAGTTGAAAGCATGAGCCCTATCATCAGAGACAACTAACTTTGAATCCTGGTTCAGCCACTTAATCGCTTTGTTACTTTGCTACTTTGGATGAGCCTCATTTTTCTGTTATTAACAAGGAAGCATAATATTTATTTTATAGAAATTGTTGTGAGGATCAAATGAGCTACCTTACAAAAATGCTTAGTACAGTGCCTGGCATGGAGTATTTCCACATTAAACTGTTGCTATTATAACTGTCATATTCCTAAGTGATAAGAGGCTATGTTTTTCTTCTGTATATCATTCTGACTTTTTGTATTATCCTTAGATTTTTGTATAATTTTGTCTGTCTCCTTCTTACCACATTTCCCTCTAAGGAGAATTTTAAGAATCAAACCATACTTTTCAATACTCAGGGATAATTTGTATGATAAGTTCTTCAAAGACTTGAGGGGAAAATTGTTTTACAAATCCACCAGGCCTAAGTGTGGTTTGGAGGATGAGACTCTTCAATAATTGTTTTTCCTGTTGTCTTCTGTGTTTATTAGAACATGTCCAGAGAATTCTGAAAATTTTGCCCAAGTGAAAGAAAAATCCGAATTTCAGGAATTTTCTTTACAACCTGAGAACTGTTCATCAACTTATTACCTAGGCTTGCAATGATTTTGGTGTGCAACCAGTTAGCACACTGCCTTCTCTCTTCTGTAAGAAACAGAGGCTGTATCATTGTACAAAGGGCTTACCTTGGAAGCCAACATTTCTTTGATCGTCTAAACCTTTTTGACAACCCAATTCTGCTCCCCCTACCCCGTTTATTAGTCAGAACCTTTGTGTGAATCCCAAACCCCCAATTCCCAACTCCGAATGAAAAAGACTTCAGAAATGGATGAATAATCAATGTCTTGTAGCTATTCAACCACCCTTAAATGGCCAAGCGTTCTGTGTGGAATGACCACAAATGCTGGTGTGGGGCTTCAGCCTGTGGGGACATTGCAAGAACAGAGCAGCAGCAAAGGGTACTTAACTATTTGCTAATAGTGCTAGGCTGTGAGAATAATTCTACAGGTTCTAAAGAGGAGGGAGATCCTTCACCTTCTGGGCATAGCATGACCCTGCCCGGATGGCCAATGGTATCCGTTGACAGTCTTTTAAAGGGAATAATAAGAATGAAGGGGAGTAAGTCGGAGGGGGAGACGAACCATGAGAGACGATAGACTCTGAAAAACAAACTGAGGGTTCTAGAGGGGAGGGGGGTGGGGGGATGGGTTAGCCTGGTGATGGGTATTAAGGAGGGCACGTTCTGCGTGGAGCACTGGGTGTTATGCACAAACAATGAATCATGGAACACTACATCAAGAACTAATGATGTAATGTATGGTGATTAACATAACAATAAAAAATTAAAAAATAAAATAAAATAAAGGGAATAAATGAGTTATATGCCTTGACAGGAGTAAAAGGATAATTTTGGTAGGATATATTGAGAGTTCAAGATCCCCACCCATCCAGCATCTTTGAAAACACAGCAACATTCGTTAGGTTGTACATTATAACAATCCTTCTATTACTAAACCATTATGTAACTTTGAGAATTCTTTTCCCACCTCAAAGTTAATTATATGTATTGGAAGAATGTGTCACTTGAGAGGCTGCTATATCCTTATCTAGAGTTTTAGCCTTACATCTGTCTGTGTAAATGTCCATTACTTAATGCTCAAGCATTAAGACAGAGTGAGAGTACGGGAGCGTGTTCCCTGAGTGTATTTAAATGTATGCTTTGTACACCTCTGTTTGGCTGGGGCAGAGCGACAGGACTGAAAATTTAAATCCAGGTGTTGGGAGGTACTTACCGTTGAAGATCCCTCAGGAATAGTGGTTCTGAGACTAGCCCAAAATGCAATGGGGGAACAAGTGTAAGAATGCAGAGAGTAGGGACGCCTGGGTGGCTCAGTCAGTTGAGCAACTGCCTTCAGCTCAGGTCATGATCCCAGGGTCCTGGGATTAAGGCCAGCATCAGGGCTCCTGGAATCAGGGAGCCTGCTTCTCCCTCTGCCTGCTTCTCCCTCAGCCTGCCGTTCTCCCTCCTTGTGCTCTCTCTCTCTTTCTGACAAATGAATAAATAAAATCTTTAAAAAAAAAGAATTCAGAGACTATAATGTATATACATTAAGAACTCATCTTGTGCTCAGTCAGTGCACAACTCGATTTTTCCCAGGTCCTGCCCCCAATCATGCCTAAGGGGGAAGAAAAGAAAATGTTGGGTAGCTCTAACTACTAAAGTGGAAAGTAATTCCAAGGTGAGGCCACCCTAAAGAGCAAATAAGCCCTTTTACAGTGCTGAGGGGAGGCGATAGCAATTTCCCACTGTCTTTGAGAACACTCCCCAGGGACCCGGTGGCATGGAAATTTGCCTAGCTTCATTTGTGGAGGCCGTACCAGCCTGGGTACAAGGAGGACAATTTACGGGGCTAAAATTTGTTTATAAGGCTGTCTTCCTCTCCAACGTGAACAAGAGAGAATAATAAAGTCTCATTTGCAACTTGCGCTGGTCAGACGCTGCCAGCAAAAGAATACGTTGAAGCTATGCTATCCCGAGAGCTAGCAAATTGACCTATTTATGACCTTACATTTATAATAAAACAATTATTTCACCAACGCAGTAACAATAAAATTGAGCCAGTTTGTGTGGGATTAAGGAAACCTAGAGTGCCCCACAGGAGATGTGGTTTGCAGTGGTGGACAGAGGTAAACGCACTGGTGTTGACACGAGTTATGTTTAGTATAAAGACTCCTTTGTTGACTCACTGTGATAACAGTTCCTCATTTGTTAGATCATTGGGTATAAAGTTATATAAGTCAGCCCTGCCTTTCCAACACCTCCTGCTTTTAGTTATGGTAGTTCCTGGACTGCCAAAGCCACTCCTTACAGGTCAGCCCAGTTTGACGTTTAGAGTAGTGCAGGTAATTTGGCAAGCTCAAAAGGAGGTGGGCAGAGGGGATTAGAAATCAGTTTTTCTTTTTTTCCCTTCCCCCCCCCAAATTACTAGAAACTCCTGCCTTCTGTTCGACTTAGGCTAGGATTCTACCCATGACTACCCCAAGTATCAGGCGCTGTCCCTGCACATTGTCCTGATAACTTTCACAATGCTTGCCAAATGGGTTGGGGGGAGGGGTGTCTCAATTATTTAAAGGACAGTTTATGCCAGTGTTCTCCTTCCAACCACTAAGATCCCGCTCCTATTATCTGGCATTTAACAAACAGACATTGATTTCTTGCCTAAAATTAGCTGGAGAATTCTACTGGGATCAGTCCGGCAGAATTAAAAAATATTATCAGCCTGAGAATTCGCTCAGCTCCTCCACCTAACTGCAACTTCAACATCTCCTGCGATGTTTTTCTGCACTTTCTGGAGAGCATGTAGAACTCTGTAGTGGGGTGAAGCAGTTCATGGCAGGAGAGCAGCCCATGAATTGCTATGAGCTTGTCACCGAGGCTCTCGCATATGCGTATGTTATCAACTACAATTGTCCTCGTAAAATTAAATAAAAGCACGCGTTTATTATTGTGGGGCTCCAATTAAGGGACAGCTGGTGTTCCTATTACACTTGCATTAGATCGAAACTGGTAATTTAGCTGCCCAGATGCATGTTTTTTTAAGCAAAATATAAAATTGCAGTGGCTTTGTCCTTTTCCCAATTCACAAGTGTCTGGGACCCTACCTTCGGGCTCTTGCTACCTGTCAAACTCCATCAAAGAAAGGGTGCTATTGGCACAGATCAACATTTCCCTGTCTGAGGTTCTTAAAGGGAAGTAAAAGATCGGGGCTTTTATAGAAGGGAGGTCCCAGGAAGGCAGCTGGTGAGTAATTTTTTTTTTTTTTTTTTTTGGCCTTCAGTGAGCCGATATATTTATTGACTAAGGTCATTTTTGAAATTACCTGTCTCACTTTACCCGTATCTGAAGAGACTCTAAGCGTACAGCTTCGAACCACACGGCATTTCTCCCTGGCACTCCAGTTCCTGAAGCTCTAGAAACTTTGCCGCCTCCCTCCCCCCTCGCCGGGGATGTGTGCGAGCTCTGTTTGTTTTCGCTTTTGTAAAACCTGAGCGTTATGATTTGTCCCCCATTCCCTTAATAAAGAAACGACAAAGAGCGTTTGCAGCGGGGGCTGGGCCGCCGGGTTTGGGGGGAGAGGCGCCACACCCCCTGAGAATAAAGCCCGCGCGGCGCTCTCTGAGAACCACGCACGAATGAACGAAGCACACAAAGAATACATCGGGCGACGAAACAGCTCCCTGCAGGAAGAAAGTGCCCGCACTCGGAGCGGGAGCGCGACTTTTGGCGCTCTTTGGGAGCGGCGGGAAGGAGGCCGAGGACAGGCACCAGTGGGCGCGGGAGCGGGGGCCGCCCGCCGCCTGACTCCCGCCCGGTCCGCAGCGGCCAGCCCGGGCCAGGAGCGGCGCACGCCGAGCCAGGTGAGGTTGGCGTTGGCGTTGGCGGCGGCGGCGGCGGCGCGGGGCGCGCCGGCGCTACCTGGCCGGGGCGGGGCGGGGCCGGACGGCCGAGGGCCAGCCCCGCGCTCCCGCTGCCCGCGCGCCGCTCGACCGGCCGGCGGAGTAGCGCGCGAGTTGCCGTTTTGGCGCCCGAAGCCCCCCAGCAGCGCCGTTTCCGCGACGCGTCCCGCTGGCCGGGCGCGGGGCGCGGGGCGCGGGACGCCGGGCGGGGCGCGGGTGGGGTGTGTGTGAAGGACCGGCGGCGGCAGCGGCGGCGGCGGGCTCGGCCGGGCCAGCGGGTGGAGGGCACGCCTTTGGCGAGGCCGGGCGGGGTTGGGGCCGGGGTTGCCATGGCAGCCGCTAGCCCGGGCGGGAGCCCCACGCCCGCCGCCGCGAGGGAGCCGGGAGCTCCGAGGTGTGCTCCGCGCGGACTGAACCAAGAGCTCGGGAGGGGTGGGGGGGAGAGTGGAGGCCCGGGCCGGGCGCCCCCTGTGCCCCAGCGCGCCGGCCTGACCCGGCCTCGGCCCCCCCGCCCCCCTCCCCCGCGCTGGGGAGCCAAAGAAAAGCTCCTCGCCTCCGGGCCTGAAGGGAGGCTCGCCGGAGCCCGGGGGTCCTCGGGGGGGAGGGGGGAGCGCCGGGGAGGGGGGAGCGCCGGGGAGGGGGGGGAGCGCAGGGATCGTCGCCGCCGTCCGGGAGTCCTCGTGCGCGTGTCTCTGGCCTTGACATTTTGCACCCCACAGCGGCGACTCGGAGCAGGGTTGCACGTCCCAGCCATGAAGTTCTGTAGGTGGGGCGGGCTTTAATTTGCTTATATCTAATGATTTCAGGAGCCTCGCTTTAAAATGGCGGCATTCAGTACGCACCCCTGCTAAAGGCTCTCCCGGCACCGGGGCCACCTCGCGCAGCGCTGCTTTTGCTTCTGCCGCTAACAGATGGCATGTGCCGCTGTCGCTGCCGCTGCCCCCGCCGCTGCCGCAGAGAGCAGGACCCCTTAGCCCCTGGGTGTGCGCTAGCAGCATAAGGTAAGGCGGGAGATGAGTTGGGGTTTGTTGAGAGTGGCTGCCTTCCTAGGACGCCGCAGAAAGCAAAGGCCTTTTAAACTTTAGTTTTTCAAGTGGCAAGCAGAAGGAAAAGTAATCTTAAAACTTCGTTGCAATTTCAGGGCTTTGATCTTTCTTCTTCCTGTTCTTCCGTCTTCTACTTTCTTTTTCCCTCGTGTTCTTCCTTACACACACACACACACACACACACACACACACACACGTGTATATATAGTAATTTAAAGGAATTTCTTGCGTGGCATATCATCAGCAAATGCTTTAACAACTAATTTCCCCATGTTCATGCGGTATCATGAGCAGTGCCACAGCTTCCTTGCAGAGCCGGTCTTTTCCCGCTCTGGATGGACACATTCGGCAGCTTGCTTTTACTACCGGCATCTGAAGGGCGTGAGGATAGATCTTAGGAGACTGTTAAAAAGGTAACTTTATTTTTAGCATCCACACAGTCAGCTTTTATGGTAAGGAAACGCCATTAAATCAAGAGGAGTAACGAAACTTAACATTTAGGTGGTTCATTTGTGTTGTGTTAACACTACTGTAGTGGACCTACTGTGTGCTTTTCTGACTCCTGTCTAGTAATTGATGCGTATAGATACAACAGTGAGGGTGAGTTTATTGTATTGCCGTAATTAAGGTAGTGTGTTTTAGAGGAGTTCTTTTTTCCTAGATGTTCCTGAATTGCCTAATTGGGCATGGATCCCCACATATGGGATAAAGCCTATGATTAGGAGCTGGTATCCTATCGCTACGCATGTATTAACTTGACGGGAAAGTATCAATTAAAACAAAATTATTGCAAGATTTAATTTTGAAATGACTGCTAATTTTTCCTCTGTGTTGACTCCCCGGTTTAATCGGTAAGTCTGGGTGATTACTGATGTAATGGTTGGAAAGCAGACTCTAGAAATAGCAGTACCAGTGACTAGGCATCCTTAATGCAATTCATCCAAGGTTTTTTTTTTCCCCCCTTCTGATAAAAGGCATATTGACAATGAGGCTTACCAGAGACCTCAGATTTTTCTGATTATATTCATATTCTGTATTTTCTTTTTTGCCTATGCAAATGTTTAAATACTTTTTTAAAGTTGTTTTTTTTTCCCCCAATATGCAATACCTTTGGAGGATGCCTTGATGTTTATGGAAACTTCCCTAAACATAGTGTAAAAGGGCTTTTGCCCATAGCCAGCTGATATTATTCTGCCTCTGTCCACTTTTTACTTCTCTCCAAACAATAGAAGCCACTTGGCTGGCAGACTCCTCTGCTATTATATTTAGCAAGCTTCTGAGAAGGGGTGAAAGAGATGTTTTGCACCTATTAAAGAACAGTGCAGTTTTCCTGCCCAGGCGCTGCAGTGTGCCTAGAAAGGAAGACCTGAACTGTTTACAATGGAATTTACTATATAATAAATTTTGCATCAGTGTTTCCAGATCATTGTTGAGAGAAGCGTGTGGGGGATTCATTGCTTCACATCCGAAAGGAGAGCTCCTGCAGGTAGAGCAAATAGATACTTGCATCCTGCATCCTTGCCCCGGGGAAGGGGGTGGAGGGTGACCAAAACCAACTTCTCCCATTTGTAGTGCTTATAGACTTAGATCCCAGTTCAAGAAACTTGGCCTCCTGATGTGCTGCCTTGTTGCTGAATGACTTTGGACCAAACGCATCCTTACAAAATAAATAAATAAGTGAAAACACTAAACCTTGGGGCCAGCATAGACAGCCTAAACCGGTGTCAGAGGCGTTAGGGGGAAATATTGCCAGTTAGCATTCTGCAGCTTTATATAGTGATGAGATTAGAGACCCTGTATGACAACATCAGTGAAGGGGTTTGCCAGAGGAAGAAAAAAATATTTTGAGAGAGAATTGATACAGTGCGAGGCTAGAGGTGATGACTGCATGTTTTGCTCTACTTCTGAGAGCTACTTCATTTCTCTAATTTCCTTTGCTGCTTTAAGCACTCATAATGATTCCCAGGACTATTATAAAGTACCTTTTTTTCCTCAACTGTCCACTGCAGGCCTTTCAGAACAGCCGCTTTTTCGGGGGAGAAAAACCTATGATTATGAGCTGGTATGCAACGTATCTTTGGTATTCCCTTGCACCCACCCTTTACCTAAGCAAAGCCTCACACAGAGTAGATATGTACGAGATATTGAATCAAAAAGAAGACTCAGTCATTGGTAAACTCACAAGAAGCAGATTTCTGCCCAGCTTTTAATTGCAACAGTACATTTTGGTGTACTTGCAGGCACCGAAAAATTTAAAGTAGATGAGAAGGTACGCACTCCTAATTGTCTGCATTCTGTTTGCTTCTCACTTGGCCCTCTAGGCTCTAGTGTAATTCGCTTTTGTGGCCAGTAGGTGTTTGGTTATCTGCCCAGTTCTACAGTATGAAAAAGTAACCACAACACCTTGGGGGAAACAAAACAGGTTTTGTCTTTTGAGGCTCTGCGGCACTGCACGTGCTCCCACAGTGACAGTCTCTTGGCTGCAGTGCAGATACCTGACAATATAGTTTGAAGTACAGTTTTGTTCTCTACCCGGCTGTCTTCAGCTGTGAGACGGAGGGGTTGAGAGGAAGAGGGCGAGAAGCCATCAAGGGATGAAGATTTTCATTCCGACAACCATGCGTTTCTCCTGCTTGATAGCACAATACGTTCAGGAAGGGGGCGGGGTTTTTTTCCGTTTGGAAATAAATAATGCTGTCTGATAGGATGGCAAACAGGGATGGGACACAGCACACAAGAGTAAGTTACAATACATGTTTGACAAGTAATCTGATCGTGTAATTAAAGGTAGATAATGGTCACTGCCATGTTAAGACTCTCAAGTGTCTGAAAGAGCACAAGGCTGCAGTCACCTTTACTGCTTCCAGGTTCTTCCCTGCGTGCTGTTGGCGTTTCCTTAAACCACGTCTCCTGCGCTGAACAGATGGATCCCGCCCCCCCCCCATTCTCAGTGTATGTGATGTCAGAAAACAGAAATCAGAAGTTGTGTTTCTTTGTGGGCTCTTTCTCCCTCTCCTGAGGTGTGTGATATGGTTGTCACTCTGGAAATAGAAATTTGTACCTCAGATAGAATGAGGTGGCATTTTTTTTTTCTCTAGGAGAATAAACTGTGTTTGGGAGCAAGGAGTTTAATTTTAATTACCAACCAAGCAACAGACAAACACAAAGTATGACCAAAAAGAAAGCAATTAGATCTGTATCCATGTGGGCCTTCAGGTCTTAAGGAAACCAGATGGTTCCAAGGCATCCTGCTCTTCCTGAATGGTTATATATCACCTCAAGACAGCCAAGTGACAGTGTTGGAAAGACAACTTTGAGAATTAGGATAAATAAGGTATCTATGATATTATCAAGTGTTAATGACATCCATGTGACCTGAAAGGGATCAGATAGGTATTTTTTTCTCAGCTCATTCTAGTAAAAGCACAGTATCAATCCATTTATTTCTACTTGGTATTAAATGGAGTGACAGTGTTTTTTAAAAAGATTGATGGAAAGCATAATGCAGTCTGGGAAGAGGGACCTTATTTTTAGGTAAGAAATAAAGGTATTCTCAAGTGCTCTGGGCACATCCACAGAAGCACACACGTGTGTGCCTACACAAATTAGTTGTCACTTTAGAACAATTTATACAGCTACGCATTGATTTCTGCCTGGCAGATTATGGGAAAATACCTATTCAGTTCCAGGCAGTTAACTTTTGGAAAAAGGATACTCAAGAGGAAGGAAGAATGAAAGGAAGCTTGATTTAAATGCACGTGTGTGTGTGTGTGTGTGATATATGTATGTATGAATATAATATATATCCACATGTATATTCACATGCATATGTATATGACACACACATAGATAGATAGATAGATAGTTAGATAGATATTCTCCCTCTGTATGTTCATGATGCTTTTCAAGAAACTCAAGCATAGTCATCCCAGAACTCGATAACAGCCGTGAGAACAAAGTGTGAAGGGGAAGAAAGGAGCCTGGTTAGAGATTTAGGAATCAATTAGGCACGCTTGTTAAATACTATGTCCACTCTCAAGGCCCACTTCCATGAGTGCTAAGTTGGCTTATGAGTAGGAGTGATTTGTTTCCCATTTTAGGCAGGAGTTTCTTTTATGCCTGCACAGTGGGTGAACTCAAAGGGCCCAGGAAGAAAGGGCCTCCAATTGAGAAAGGCAGTCTGGACAGAAATGCAGGGGGTTGGCGCTAGAAACTTCTGACAGGCCATTTGATCTCCTGAGGCCACGGGAGCGTCCTAGAGCCTGGCAGTTTGCTGGATCTTCTTTTCCATTTTGGATCATTCAAATTGCCTCCAGATTGTCCTCATGGGATTCTTTGCATCCTGAGCTTCCTGGCATCCCCTGTACTTAGTGCGGAAGTTTGAGAAACATTTCTTTGGGCTTATTCAGGGGTCCCTGAATGTCCAGGTCACTCATTAGGCAGGTGGCTGGGTCTTCCGACCTCCCATCCTCAGTGCCTGGCACGTAGTAGGCTCTCCGTAAAAGTTTGTTAAATAGACGAAAGTGTGGCTTAGTCTTTCTAACTTGTCCTTAGATTTTATGAACACCTTTCCTGGGATTTCAGGTAGCAGTGTCTCTATCTTTAGGGTCCCCCCACATCAGTAACAACAGCAACAAGCAGGTCGAAGCCTAGGTTGAGTGTCCTCTGGCGGCCACAGAAGCAACTGGAACGGGTTCAGGGCAGAGCCTGCAGTGGCAGCCTTTGGGCTGAGTCCTCCAGGAGCGGCCTGCAAGCCAGCTGTTGGGTTCTCTGTCACCTGCGGTTGCCTTTACTGTACCCGCCTCCCATCCCAGGGAAATCTGTCTTCAGCGAGAAGTTCTGTAGAAACAGCTCTCCAAACCGTTGCACCAGATTTAAAAAAAAAAAAAAAAAAAAAGACCACAGTGAGAAATACTGGGACTCGGACGCCTTGTGCCATGCGTGGTTTAGAAAGTGATGAAGTCACAGACAAAAACCAAAGGACACTGGGAGCTGTCTCATTTGCAGTTAAACACTGCCCATTTGGAGGTTGAATTTACATAGGTTTTTATTTACCAAGATACAGGTATGAACAGCGCCTCTTTTTTACTGGATCCAAAAAGCACGGTCCACATGGTACAAGAGGCAAGAGCTCCCGTTTCAGATCTCCCACAATCATCTTTTGTGCCCGGAGGACCATCAGCCTTTAGGTACAGCCTTTGCACTCTCCCCTTGAATGGCAGTCTGAAGAGACCAAACAAGGGGGTAAGGGTTTTTTTTGGGGGGGGGAGCCGGTGGCCTGTTAGCAAAAAAAAAAAAGTGAGTAAAAGAACCAGAGAGCTTGCATTTCCCCTTTTGTCCTGCAGTCTTCAACCTTCATGAGGGGAAAAAAAAAAAACAATGCAAAACAAAAGCACTGTGTATAATATTAGCTTGGGTCTATTTCCCTTAGTATAATTTCTGTTTTGTGCTTTACAAACCGAGATAGTGAGGTGGTCACATGGCGTTAAGGTGGCTGCTTTATTACGATTAGATTCAGGTACCATATAACACTTTTTCTGAGTTGTTAAAAATGTATGGAGACACATTCAACAAGACCCATGGCACAGTGGAGGTTGCCTTTGCCCTCCGAAAAGCTGGCGTTCAAGAGATGGTCCAGTTGTGGGTGCTGTTTTGTTAACAGGCACAGTGATGGTTGTCAAAATGCTTGCTGTCTGTGATGGATGAGGATCCCAAAGAAGAGGCGTGTATTTTCCGAAGTGATTTTGAGAACAATTTAAACTCGCAACTCGTTTATGTGAGCATTTTTCCTAAGTAATTGGATAGCACGAAGAAAGACCTTCTTAGCTCACCCACAAGTATGAAGTGGAAAAATTGTACACATGATAAGGTGACATTTTAGGTCTAAGGGCTTAGTCTTAATTTTTTAGATGAATTAATTAGTATTAATTAATTAGTATTAATTTCTTAATACAGAAAACGCAGGGTGGGGGACAGGGAAGGTCAGGTGCCAAGTAACCTGATCTGTTTCATGAATGCCCGTGGCAGTGGCCTCAGGTGGACACAGAGGCCACAGTCAGTAAGCGCGCTGCTAGCTTCCTGAGAGCCAGGGTCTGGGCTCTGATTGACAGGCAACCCCCAGGAGAGGGCCTTTTTGAGAAAGACCTTAGGTTTGGGGTGGGGGGGCACTGACTTTTGCCTAGGCAACTCCTATGAATCCACTTTCTCAGAGAGAGAAACCTGGTTTGGCTGAGGAGACTCATTTGTACATATGCTGAGAGCCTCAGGGTAGTGACAATAGGAGGGCCCAATGCTTTTACTTTCTGGCTAAAACTTCCCTTTCCAAAGCTCCTCTGTATTGAGAAGCTGACAGGCCGGAACAATGTGGCATAGGGTTTGGCATTTCACACTGCTTGGAAAAAGACAAGAATACCTCCACGTGTGGCAAAGAGTGTGATGATGATCATAGTAATAAAAGGATCTAAAATATGATCCCCTTGAAAAGCTCTCATCCACGTTCATACTTTGAAGTCACGTTGTGGGATGGGGAGAGAGCGAGCCAGGGCAGAGGAACCAACTCTAAGGAGTGAGTTCCTCCTCTCTGGGACGCTGGAGTCTGCAGTCCTCTCCCTTACTAATAAAATAGTGCTTCTGGAAATTGATCCTAAATGAACAGGAAACAACGAGGCTAGCTAATGTCCGGTTCCAAAGGCTTATTTTACTAATGTGGTCCGTTCCTGTAGTCCTTAAAATGCACGCGTTCAAGCGACTGGTCTTGTGACCTGTGCTAGGTAAATCTTTTTGGTGGGGGGAGTGGGTAAAAGTCACGTTTTTTTTCACTGTCAAGCCTACTCCTGGCCTTCCATCTATCCCCAAACAAATTTCCGTATTTTTAGCCATCGAAGAAAACAGTTCAGAGGCACTCAGAAACGGTGACAAGCAGTGACAGGAAATGCTGGTTGCGCCCTGGTCTCCGTGACTTCGTGAGGCCACAGCTGGCTGATATGCTTTCAGCTTCCTGTTTGGGGGCGCTTTGGGTCAAAAGTAGCAGTGTTTTCCATATAGATTTTTTCTTTCTTTCTTTCTTTTTTCTTTTTTTTTTTTTTGCTTTATTCTGTAAGGCCACAATAAATCTGTCACTGGACTGCGTGTTTTGTATATTTTATGGACTGTATCATGTGGTTTGCATTTAATTTGGAAGGCAGTGATTTTATAATCAAGAGTTCTCCCCCCACACATACACACACATGTGCAGCTTTAGGGTCTGGGACTGCACGGGGCCTTCGAAAGTTTATAGCTCTATTTACACAATAGTGATTGCCGAGGAGGGCATTTCCTGCCAGTTAATGACCGGTTGGAAAGGCCAAAAGTCCAAATCCAGGAGGAGAGAACCATTCATTAAATGCCACGAAGGGACCAGGGCTCTTTTATCAGGAGGTAGTGAGGAGAAAGTGAAATCACATTCTGCCTTTTGAGGAGCCCAGAGCCGCATGTGGATGCGGGGCCTCGTGGTATGGGAAACGGAGCTGCTTTTCAGGACAGGAACGAACGAGCTGGCCCACAGGTTGCCAAATCAAGACCCGGGTGGGTAGGGCATTTCCTTTGGGTTGATGACACGGTGGAGAAGGGACACATAAGGAGGAGGGCCCTGAACTGGCCCAAGTATTAATTAACTGTGGGAAAATGCTCGACTCACAGGTGTTATAGCTACCTTGAAAACCTGTAAGATCCCGTGATTGACTTCCCTAATTGGTTGAATAACTGATGGTTGCTGAAGTGGACGTGAGCTTGGGGATAGAAGGCATGATTCTTTTCAAGGTCAGTTTCACAGGACACCAATATTCCATTTTGATTCCCTGATATAATGAAGGTAAATAAGGTACACGAGGAGCACTTTGCCTTTTGTGGAAGTACCTTTGAGGGCGAGGGCTGTAATATTAACCGTTTAACCTAAGACATTCCCAGGAAACAGTTTTGTCCCCAGTATAATTCTTGCCTGCTATAAAGCAGCTGAGGTGTGAAGAGTTTGGCATTGATTTAGAGCAAAAACAGAGTCGGACCGAGATTAGGTTCACATCCAGGAATTCCGGACTTCCTGGCCCGTCCTTCACTCCCTTAGCTTCCTAAGCCTTCAATTTGCCAAAATGTTAAATGTACATGAAAGATAAACATCTGTTCCCAGTTCTTTAGTAGATACCGCCACACAAGGGAGGTTGTGTGACACCCCCACTTCTGAACATAGCTTGATCCTTTACCTTGAAATTTTAATTTCTTTCATATCTTCCACATTGTGGGCTGGGGAGTGCAAGGGGTGGGCTAGACCTCTAAAATACGGGCGATCATTACAGGCCAGACACCTGGCTTTCTTCATGGGATTGGGTAATCTGTCACATGCACAACAAACCAAATATTAAGTTTCATTTTTGGGTCTGGCGAATGTCATTATATGTTTTTTTAAATATCCAGTAATCCAAGGATTTCTGGTCATTACCAGTTCACAAAATAAAAGAGTTTTCTGAAGTTTAAAACACTCTACAAATGAACTGTATACCCGTTACCGTTGTTGCTATTAGATGAGACCTCGAGGAGATTTATAAACAGAGTGACTGGATGAACTACAAAATATATTTTTTTTAAAAAAACGTGATTTTTATTTTTTGAACATTCTCGAGTTCGAATGTTAAGATACACTAAAATTTTGCGAGCTCAGGTTAAAGACAATATTCTGGTTTACAAAATGTTTTGGAGTAAGAATAAACAAGGTTTTCCTAAGTAGATGTTCTACTGGCCTGAAAATTAACACTCATTTATAATTAGCACAGCTGCATTTAAATAATGATTCAAAAAATGTTAGAAGTATCTTGTTCTAAGAGGTTACATACCTCTTCCATCTTGACATTATTATTTTGTTTAGCAGACTCTTCGTAGGTTATTCAAAAATCTATTTTAAGCTGGCTCAGGTAACTATCACAGTCTGTACTAGTGGCGTCAAAGGTAATGAAGATTTACTCTACTATATATGGAGCCAACGTTACCTTGTGGTATGGGAAAAGTCTATTCTATCATTGTAGTTTTTAAGTGGTAGGCAATAACTCATTAACGCATGATGAAATCCATTTAGTAGGTTGTGACTAGCACTTTTTTAAACAAAATTGAATAAAGTAGTAAGAAATTTATCAGAACATATCATGTAGGAAGGTCAGATATTTTTGGTGAGAATTTTTCAGATCTAGACACATATGTACTTAGGATGTGAAATGTGTTTCTTACTATTTGTTGCTGGCAAAAAGGTTGAAAAGTTAGTGCTTTGGTGGATGTTACTTCTAACTCGATCAGAAATGTTTTGTCGTCTGTTTTTGAGGGAAAGGTGGTCAAGGGATGCTGGGGGCTAGGGTGCTGACATACTGACCAAGGTTAATTCAATACCTTGACAGTCATGTGTTTTTCAAACTGAGAAGTGAGCCATATTGCTATCAGAATGCTATAGGGTTTAATGTCTATGGTATTTTGTAATCCTGAGGAGATGCACTTTGTGTAAGTATTAGGTATTCACCAAGTGGTATTGCTAAAACATGAGACACAGAAAAGAGGGCTAGCTAGGAACCCAAGGCAAAAAAAAAAAAGGACATCTTCGAAAAAAGAAAAAAACACCCTAAAAATCTTGGGATAGTTGGGCCTGAGTTGCTTCTAACAGGAAAAGAATCGTCAAGAAAATTTAAATGTAGGAAAAGCCCACCTTATTTTAGGAAGAGTTAAATGTAAATTAAAAGCGTTTAAAAATTGCTTTTGATTTTTTAGAAATCAAAAATGGTCCTATCCAGAGAGAACATATTTGCAAGAAGAAAGCTGATTTTTAAACAAATATCAATGTACACATTTACCACACATTGGGAAGAAAACCTGAGCATGGTTGTTTTTTCTGCAGAGAACAAAGGCACACATTAAATGAATTTGAAAATTGTGGACGGGAGGCAGAAGTCGAGCGTCTGTTAAATATACCTAGGATATTGATGCGAATGATTATACAAATAGAGAAGACAACAGCCACATAGCCTTTCTTGTTACTATTTTATACTAATGAGAATTAAGCCCAGTAGTAGAAAAGAAAAAGATTTACTCACAGGAAGTACTGAGTGTGATCTGTTGAGAGACTGGAAACATCCTTAGAAGCCTGGACAATTTTTGCATATTCCTTTGACTTAAATAATTGTTAGAGGGGAGGAAAATACTGCCTTCTGGGACACTTGGCATCTCCAGTTGGACCCTAAGGATCTTGTCTTCGCCCCTCACCCCCCCACCCCCCGCCCTCAGTTGCCTCCCAGGGTCACTAAATCTTAGTGCTGCTTTCTCAACTCTGAGAATTTGAAGTGAAATTAGGCTTTTCATCATAGACATTTAAATGTTAAACTTAAGTTGCCTCTCTGAAAATAAAATACAATCTCAGTTCTAATGAGTTGGTAACTAAATTCTGTCACTGTAAATGAGTTCTCCTCTCCCCCTTCAGATACACCCCATTTCAAACTTAAGAATAGAAAAAGACTTACACAGCTAATGGTTGTGTAATTAGCAATCAGTTGATGAAATGAGATGTAAAACAAATTAAGCACAACGATAAAGTGTTACTCCATCACCCCCCCCAAAAAACCCACCAAAAACCCTGGTTACATACATTACTGTATTGATGATGAACAAAACAAACACGCTGATGGGTGAACCTGCAAACATTTCCAGATCCTGGGAGTGACAGCTTTTAGCGGTTTCCCATTCTGTTCATTAAAGCTCTTTAGAAAGCACCACTATGTGTGTTTTTAGGCCGGAGGATAACTTTGCTTACAGCATCGAATGCACCATAAACAACATTTACAGAGTAACATAGAGTAGGTGTGATAAGGTGTGGGCATTTAGAGCGTGAGTTAGTCAGGATTTCCAGCTGCAGTAAGCATATGGTTGGTTGTGTGTCTTAGGCAAACAAAATTAGTCATTGGTTTGGGGTGTCAGCTCCTTTTTTTTTTTTCTTTTTTTCACTTTAGCCTCCTGGGTTTGGGGTTATGGAATACTCAGCAAATGATTAGTGATAAGAAAAAGCTATGTAAGAAGGTATGCTAAAGCCTACTAAACCCCAAGCTCTCGTTCCCTTCACATGGCATTCTCCCGTTTCTTGGTGTGTCTGTGAAATATGATCCCTCGCCTGACACATCTGCCAAATTACATTTAAAACTTTGAGGCAGACACAGGACTCAAGACCTTCAACAGGCGAGTCCCTTTCGTTTATTGTGAACAAAAATTTCCCTCAGAAGGCAATGAGGGCAAACAGACTTCTAGAACGAAAAGGGAAGGTGAAAAGGAAGAGAGAAATGCTAGATTTGCTAGTCTTTTCTTTTTAAGATTTTATTTATTAGAGAGCGAGCGAGAGAACACGCACAAGCAGGGGGAGGGGCAGAGGGAGAGGGAGAAGCAGGCTCCCCGCCGAGCAGGGAACCCGATGCGGGGCTCCATCCGAGGACCCCAGGATCATGACATGAGCCGAAGGCAGACGCTTAGCCGACTGAGCCACCGAGGCGCCCCAAGATTTGCCAGTCTTTTACTGGGATAATCCCTTATCCCATAGTCCTCATTTTTGTGGAACCCTACTGGCCAGACGAAAAGGAAGACGTTGATATTGCCGTTGGCTTCTCCATGAGGAAAACCCCTTGGTCTGAAGCACTGCATCCATTAGCACTTTGCAGGAAGCCTGCCGCGATCAGGCAGAAGGAAAGCAAAAGCCTGATCATCTCAGCTCGAGGACAGGAGCCCCGGCTCCTATTGTTCCTCATGGTAGTTAACAATTAAAACCAAACCAACCCCTCTGGAAACGAGAGGTCGGTTTGTTTTTAAGCGAAAATCAGCTGGGTCTCCTTGGGTTCCCATAAAGGGAATATTGTGAAGTACATACACATCCAAACTTCTGAGACGGCCTGCTTTAGCTTCCTAAAGCAGAGCAGACTTGGGAAATAGGAAGTCAGAAAATAAAAGCAACAACCATTGCTTTCTTTTGTGGCGCTAAGGGTCCCTTTCTGATTTGCTCGGTGGGAATGGCGGCAGAGAGGGTCACCAGGTGAGATGTCAGGGGCCTGTGACTTCCCTGGACACGTCTTCATGCTGGTGAGCCCAGACAGGGTGACACGGGCTCTTGGCGTTCTTGAGTGGCAGCTTTTACTACCACCTTCACCTCCAGGAATGTCTTAGACTTTTAAATCAATCTTAATATCCGTAGGCAGGAGTTTATATATAGGAATAAAATTTGAACCCCCATTTTCTCACCCAATAAAAACGTCCTATAATAGGTGTTTATTTAGAGTCAACTGACATTTATCGAACAATTACTGTATGCCAGATGCTCTGCTAGGTGGTTTCTTTTGGTTATGACGCAGTTTCCTTTAGCTCTGAAATACCTACCACTGGTTCTATCAGGGCAAGGACTCTCCTTGGCATCTAATAGTTACCAGGCTAAAAACGGCATCTTCCAATTCTTTGCTCACTTTTCAATGCCACGCCCCTCCCCCAACACACCATAATTTCTTCTTTGTCTGGTCCCGTTCTCTTCATCTACTCGGGGACCAACTCATGTCCTATGGGCAGGCAGCCTCTTCCATCAGCGAAGGCATTTGTCTCCTGGGAAGTGAAGCCAACATGATCTCTCATTCATCCCCATAGAACACAAAACCTGGTTTTGCTATCTGGTGGCTGGTGCTGCAGTCGGATAGGAAATGTCCGTGGATGAAGAGTTAAGGAGTCAGGACAATGACTGTCGAGTGAAACAGCGTGTAGAAAACCCTAGCACCAAGTGGGATTGAACTTGTCCAGAAGGCAGAGAAAATAACAGAGCAGCCATGGGAGTCCGTCTCTCGCCTCTCACCCCTCACCTCTCGCCCCTCACCCTTCGCCCCTCACCCCTCACCTCTCACCTCTCACCTCTCACCTCTCTGAGCGGCCTAAGGGGAACGGAGGAGGGGGAGGAGGACGAGGAGGAGTTGGAATCTCTTTGATTAAGGGAAGAAAACGGTGCTGTTGTGCGTTTAAGGTAGGAGTGACTTAGATCACGCTCACTGGCTGGCAGGGAGGCGGAGGTGAAGCAGAATTTGAACGTAAGAAGTGTCTGTAAATGGCCAGATAACGTATAGCGTGGCTCCACCGCTTGCGCAGCGTCTGCGTTCTTATGCCCTAGTAGTGCTCGTGCCGCCGGATTAAGGAAACCGTGAGGAACTCTCGCGTTTATTCTTTTTGCCCTTAAGGTATAGGGTTGAGCTTGTCACAAAAAGAAGTGAGATAGGTTGGAACAAAACAAAGACTGGATTTCGGCCAAAAGAATAGATAAATGGCTTTCGAGACCTCTTGGGGCTACTGAATTCGTGCACATGTGACTGACATCTTTCTATGGGTTGGGCTCCAGGAAAATGAAAGTCAAGTGGGGAAAGCTGTAAAGAATAACGAAGATTGGAATATAACTGCCAAGGATGTGCTTTTCCTCTGTGATTTCCCTTTAGACTAGGATCCCGTGTCAGTCCTTCATAAAGTTGGAAATTTCAACACGGGCAGCACCTGCCCTGTGTTGCGTCGGGCAACTTCCGGTTTTCGTGGATTTTCTCTTTCACCGTGTAATTCAAAAAATAAGCCTCGGGTCCAGGTTCAGTTCTCCTTACTGTAGCCACCCTCCCCGTTTTCCCTTTTAGAACATATTTTATTCTTCCTTTCTCAGCAGCTGATGGATATCGGTACAAAATATCTTGAACATAAGCCTTGTACTTAATGTCTGGGTTGATGTTGATTCTCGTCCAAGAGAAAGGGTTGTTGCTTCGAGGTTCTGAAAATGTTTTTTATTCTAAAGAAGAAAATGATGCCAATTTGGCGACATGTTGAAAAACTTAAATCTTTGAAGTGATTGTAAAGGTACTAATTATCTAAACCCGCATCCCCTAGTCTGTGTTTATTTTGCCACATGTTCCAGGTAAAAACAAGTGTGGGGGGGGTGCTTCTTAGGTGGGATGCCCGGGATTTGATGGTTAAAATGAATTCCACATTCTGAGGATTAAATTGCATTAAAGCTATATTCCCTACCCCCCTCCCAAAATATCTAGACACAAATGTGTATGTGATGGTGTATGTGTATATACGTATATATAATTTTATAACTTCAACTTTTGTTTTTTATGCTACATTTCAAGTCACTGGGCAAACACTACTTGTTGATAAGAATTTAAGAATACTCCATCAACATGCATCAAAATAGTTGCACAACATCTTCCTGCCAAGAGAAGATATTGCACAAAATCAGCAGTAACTCTTCCCTAGGAAAAATGTTTGTTAAATAGATTTCTAAAACAAGTGGGAAATCTTTGCTTTTACTTTCCTGTTTATGATTTCTAGTTTAAACGTCTTCCTTACCATTTGACACTGGAAAAAATAGATATCTAGAGTATCCTAAATAGAGAAGCAAGCCGAATGGTTTTACATTTAAGTTATTGAGGATGTCTTTGTACTTTGTTCAAGTAAAAATATTCAGCAGATCCAAACTTAAAATGATAGCATGAGTGGGCTCATTCAGTCCATGATCAACAATTTTCAACTCTTTGCTTGATAATTGGGAGGATTGCACAGGAAGGCAAGTTCATATGGTTGGTTTAAATTAAGGCTATTGTGTTGAGGGAATCAAACAGCTTGGTAATCAAGTTGTGAACTCTGTGCCTCTCTTAACTAATTAATTTAGTCTGATACCTCTTCAAAGGTCTTGTTCCATATTACCAATTAACTACACCTCTTAGGCATCTCAGCTCCTCCTCCAGGGTCTGCTCTCTGGTTTATTATTATTACAATTACTTATTGGATTCACTAAAAAAACCTGAATTTGCAAATGGGTCATTTTTGGGTTTGATTAGCATCAGTGATAATACCGTCTCAGAGTCCTTTTGCACAGCGAAATTGTATTTTTTTAACAGTGAGGTTTGCACATTGAAGTTAAAATTAAAATTATTAATAATTCATATGAAAATAATTAAAATGAAAATAATAGAGAAAATGCCTGCTTCTCAAAACTCGGTACCATGTTATCTTTGTGTGTATGTATGATTAACACTGTAATAAATACCAGAGAAATGACAACTTGTTTTGTTGAGCTTACAGTGGGGAAAATTCCAACAAGGAAGACAAAAGTGAGTGGTAACAGCTTTTGCCCCCACTTCTCCCCAGCTGTGTTCAGTAGAAAGGAACATGTACTCAGGGGTTCTGTAGCCTCTTTTCTTGGCAAGAATTTGATTCTTCTAGTATTCGAATTGAAAACCGTAGCCTTCTATGTGTAGAACAGTTGGCAAAAAGGGGGAAGGGGGCCAATTTATCTGACTCCAGTCGACAAGCTATACAAATTCATATGAAAAAAAAAAGCAAATCTGCAAAAAAATACTTGGAGAGAAATCAGGTATACCGGTTGTGTGTGACTTGCAATTGACTGTCTACAGTGTATCAACCCTGGCATTCCTCCAAAGCAGGCTTTGACCAGGTAATCATTATACTTATAACTTTGGAAAATTGCTTTGGCAATAAAATGTATCAGACATCATGTCTTCTTTTGGTTTGGAAAGCATATTTACAGGCTACGTATTTATTAGTTTATTATAGTGCTCAATGCCTCCCCTCTGACACATATGCACACAAACACACACAAGAACAGTTTTGACATTCATTCATTCATTTGTAGTTTTGACTTCTTTTTAAACCTGAGTTCTGTAGTAGATTGCGGTTGTGTTATAGATCTGTAGCAGCCATGGACCTTTTGCAGTTGTATCATCCCATGTAATATCTGGCCTAAAATCAATCAATCATACCTTTTTATTTAAATTTAAATATGAATCACCACCAGTTTTTAGTAACAGAACAGGCCTCACTATAGAACAATCTACTAGGGAGGAAAAGAAAAAAAAAGGGGGGGGAAAGGAATATTAAGAAGTGATAGGAAGAGATGATATAATTGTGTGCTCTTTTTAAAAATGTTTGTTTGTTTGTTTATTTAAGTAAGCCCTACACCCAACGTAGGGCTCCAACTCACATCCCCAAGAGTCACACGATCCACTGACTGAGCCAGCCAGGCGCCTAGGCCTTTCTCATGGAAACAGTTCCTTACTCTGTGCCAGGCACTGTGATAAGCACTTTGCACACATCCTCTCATCTCCTCCTCATTGCAACCCTGTGACGTCAGTGTTGTTATTTATCTCCTTTTTACAGACGGGGAACCTGACGCTCAGAGAGATTAGTAGCATGCCCAAAGACATTCTGCTAGTAAACCGCAGTGTCAAAACTTGAACTTAACCCTCTGATTCCACAGTCTGCACTTAAAATCTCCATGGTTATATTGTGGAAATTTAAAAAAAAAAAAAAAGGTTTCATTGGGAACTTGAGTGTGCCGTCTGTCTCGTTTACAATACGTTAGTGACCTAAGACTGAGCACTGGATAAGGACGGTGCGGCTGGAATGAAGTAAAGATCTGGAATGACCAAAAGCTGCAGAGTTTCCAAGTTATGGAACCATAACCTCTTAGAAGTGGAGGGGAGAAAGCATCATTCAATTAACAGCACCCTTGTGCGGGATAAGTCTGCTGTGCACACTACTGTCGGTTAACAGTTACCAGACTTTTAAAAGTTATATTATGGTGAGATATACTAGTATTTAATAGTGGTGGTGCCTGATATTTTTATAGGAATCTTTTGTTTAGGAGTTTTTAAGGTAAACTCTGCTGGATCCGTGCAGCGGTCACAGCCTATTTTAAATCCTGGATTGATTTTTCTGATATTTGACCTCCCAGGACTTTTCTGTTTACTTTCCTTCCCATCCCACTTGTAGCTTTTTTCTTTCCCTGTCTCTCTCTTTTCTTCTTTCCTTTCTTTCCTCCTTTCCTTCTCTGCATTGGTTGTTCGTTCAGCATACCCTTACTGAGCACAATCCATGAGTCAGCCATGTTTCTAGGTGCTGAGGATAGAACCCTGAGCAAATATTCAAATAAGTTTTAATATTAAGGTAAGGAACCTAGATGTTTTTCTACAAAGACTTTCAAAAGTAAAGTAATAGCTAAATTGAGGGGGTTGTTGATCTATTTTTTAAGAGATGCAAAAAAATAAAAATAAAAACAAAGAGAGGCGACGGATGGAGACAGCTTTGGACTCCCACTTATTCCGTCACCCATAAGGGGAAAGTTGATTTCTTACATGAAGACCCACACTCACCATCTCTGTTCTTTGTGGTGCCTCCCTTATTGATGCACCATGTATTGGGCACTTTGCCGTGCCACCCTGCATCTTTGTTTTCCCACCAGCTAGTGCAATGTCTTGCATACAACAGGTGCTCACTACTTCCATTAGTTTAGCAAGTGTTTGTTGAGAATTTAGTATACATGAGGTATTGAGCCAGTGACAAGATGAATAAGAGGTGTCCTTGAGGTGCTCACAGTCAAGCAGACAGCTAATCAAGAGTTCCATTATCATGTGACAAGTGTTGAGCTGGAGATGGGCAGACATGTTTGATGGGGATGCTGAAACCCTGAGTAGAATTCTGTGCTGGATCTAATTCATCCACTAGTCTGATATGCACATCCCTTCTGGGGCATTGTCCCCTACATCTGAACCCATCCAATAAGAAGGTATTCACTTCTTAACAAGACAGAGAAGTTAATCTGCATTTTCCTAATCTCAAATGTCTGCGTACTTCAAATCTATGAATACCATGTAATTACAGATTTCATTTGTAAATAAAACTTAAGTGGAGCTGTTGTCGATAATGCTTGGCACCTCTAGAAATTATATCTTCATAGAACTTTGAATAATCTTTACAGTTATTTATTTATTTGGTAAGCTCTACACCCAACATGGGGCTTGAGCTCAGGACCAAGAGCTGTGTGCTCTACCGACTGAGCCAGCCAAGCGCCCCAAACTTTACAGTTTTTTAAAAAGTACTTCGATTCATTATGTGCCCAAATCTCTAGTACTAAACCTATAAATCTTAAGTGGTGTTTATGCATTTTTGTGCCCACGGGAGGCAGGACAGAGTGGTGATGAACAGCAAGTATTCTGGAGCATGCCTGAATTTGATCCCTGCTTCACTACTCATCCACTGTGTGGCCCTGGATCAAGTTATTTAATCTTTCTGTGTCTCAGTTTCCTCATCTGGGAAATGGGGACAATAGAGGCACTTGGGTGGCTCAGTCGGTTAAGCGTCCGACTAAGCGTCCGACTCTTGGTTTTGGCTCAGGTCATGATCTCAGAGTCCTGAGATCGAGCCCCACATTGGGCTCCGTGCTCAGCGTGGGGTCTGCTTGTTCATCTCCCTCTGCTCCTCCCCCTACTCAGGCTTTCTCTCCCTCTCTCTGTCTCTAAAATAAATAAATATAATCTTTAAAAAAAAAAAGAAAATGGGGACAATAACAGTACCTACCTCACAGGATTGTTATGAACAATAAATGAATTAATGTATGTGAAAAAGCTATGATTAGTGCCAGGCACATAGTAAACACTGTGCACATTTGCTGTTATTATATTTTCAATTCAACTGCAATTATACACTTTTTTTTAAAGATTTTATTTATTTATTCATAAGAGACAGAGAGAGAGAGGCAGAGGGAGAAGCAGGCTCCCCACTGAGCAGGGAGCCTGATGCGGGACTCGATCCCAGGACCCTGGGATCATGACCTGAGCCAGAGGCAGACGCTCAACCATCTGAGCCACCCAGGCGCCCTGCAATTATACACTTTATTCTGTTTTTCATAAATCATACATAGTCCTCTTTAAATGACATTCAAATCATTGGAGATTGATGTGAAGGTTTCTCTTACATGGAGTCTCTAGTCCTTTGAGTCTTTTCACACCAAAAGCCAAGTAAGTTCGCAATTCTCTATACTTGAAAATGAGAGGGGCGCCTGAGTGGCTCAGTCGTTAAGCATCTGCCTTCGGCTCAGGTCATGATCCCAGGGTCCTGGGATCGAGTCCCACATCGGGCTCCCTCCTCGGCAAGAAGCCTGCTCTCCCTCTCCCACTCCCGCTGCTTGTGTTCCTGCTCTCGCTGTCTCTGTCTCTGTCAAATAAATAAATAAAATCTTAAAAAAAATAAAATAAATATTTATAAATAAAAAAAAAGAAAGAAAATGAGAGGCCGACTTTGACATTCCTTTCTGCTCCTGTTACATGGCCATAGAGTTTGACAATAAATTACATGACTACCTCCTATCAGCTTGGTAAAATCTCCATAGCTCACACATTATTCCATGCTAAGGGATCAGTGCTTTTAGAATGTTCGATGTGTGGCTTAGAAGCTACAAGAAATAAAACATACAACAGAGTTGGATTTACACTTCTTGACTGCATCGATGCCATGCTGTTTGCCAGCCTTGTGATTTATGTGCATATTTCTTTAGTCGACCAGTAACATCTTTGGCAGGATGCTGTCTGGGGACCAGAATTTAATGGTTGAGTTTCAGTCTTCTGCTGCTGATAACTGTTTTTGGCAGTGCTCCGGAATTCTGCCAAGACAAATTGACAAATACAGAGTCGTTTAGAGTGACAATGAATTAACACTGAGATTACTGTTTGCCTTTCATCTTTCTGTGTTGTTTCACATTTATTATTTCCAGAGCAGTGATGATATAGTCATTTTCAGGATTAAGCACAGGGGGAAAAAATGCTGAAAAATGGCACGGAGGAGTGAAGCCTATACTAAGTGCAGCTCAAGCCAGGGGCCAGGGGAGAGCCACTTTACGGACCAAGCTGCTACAATTTCCTCATCATTATATTTAGACGAAGATTTTTATCTTTGTCATTAAGTGGCACCATATGGATGCTGTGCCCACCGAGCCAGCTTCCTCAGTAGCAATAAGTAAATGGGTTAATTAACTTTTACATGTACGGTGGTTATCAATTTTTATTCAGAAATTCCCTTACATAAAATATGTAAGCAGTTAGATTGGGCTTAGAAATTCACCAACAGCCTTTACAACCTACTGTAATTATCCCCAGAAATCAACATATGTTCGGTGACTAACTCTCCAGAGCTTTTACTAAGATAAATAAACAGAAGCAGCACTAACCAGTTCCCTTGCATTTCCTAATCTTTGGCATGCCTTTTGGTCATATTTTAGACTTAAGGAGGGCTCTTCTTTCCCGAGGAATCCAAACTAGTTTCCAGTTGGCTCACTGGAAAATTTAAATCTCCCTCTCGCTGATCAACTTCAGTATATATCCCTTCACGTTGTGCATATGTCAAGGGGTCTGAACATGTGGTATGGGTTAGCGAGCACCTAGCACAAAATAACAGTGTGATAGTCCAACAGTATGCCTTGGTAGATTAAGATACTTACCGGGATACTGCCTTATTGGTTGGAACATAAACACTGACCAGAACACCCTTTCCACTGCACACTTCCTGGACACCCCCATGATTCAGCAACAAAAATGTAACCAAGTGCCCAACATATCCTTCAAGATGTGACTGGTGTTTCTAATCATGACCCAGAATTATTAGAAAAAAGCATAATTTTGTTTTTCCTATTCTCTCTCTAAGGGGGCAACAAAGTTTGAAGAAGCATTTCAGAAAGATACCTACCAAGACTGATTAAAAGAGACAAATATTAATATTTAAAAGTTTTGGTTTCTGAAATCTCATTTTTATGGATCCCCTCCTTGCCTGACAATTCCAATAAATGAGGTGTTAATATAATAAGACCTCAATGTGAATTTGCAGACTTTTGTAATATCTTTATGGGCCAGCAGTATTAATAAGAATTACTTATCATTGAAATTACGGTGTTGAGAAAGTTATTTTGGGATCAGAACTAGGATTGTAAAGAGGTTGCTACTTTCAGTAAAAGCACTTCCAAGCTCATAGAGTTGGGGGGGGGGGGATGTGTAGAATACAGAATAGTAATCTTCTGCGTTCTCTTTTTTAATGAAATCTGATTGAAGAATTATTTTCTCACCTAATAATAGTCTAAGGGAGTCTGGGGAAGAAGAGCCTAAAATGAACTGGCATCACCACTGAATTTTTGCATGCACACCTTTTTTTTAATTTCATAAATATGCATTTGTATCTGGAGGGAAAAATTCTTTTCTTTCATCAATATCATACATGCTTCAAAATACTTCTGCATTATTTAGAAATAGCAATGTAGACTAAGAGGATAAAGATGAAGAACACTCTAAAATGTTTTTGGAAGTTCAGTTTGTCAGTGGAAATTTTTTCAAGTAACAATCACACTTTGCTTATCCTGCAGGGATTTTCAGATGGCGTGTGGCTGCGAATGTTCACTGCTACCCTGCGTTAGCATTCTCCTGAAAAGAACACTATACAAATGGGAATGTTGCTTGTGTGTGCTTCGGGAAAAGCTACATCATTTTCCTGGGAAGCATGGCTTTAAAAGTTAAGGTCAGCTCTGTACCGTTCAGTGTAATGAGCAATGGATATTCTAATTTATTTAAAAGAGTTACCACCATTGCGACAAAGTAAATACAGAGTACCTTACAAAAATGTGCCCTAAGTAGAGTTTTCTATGTGCAAATATATACACTTAATTTACTTAAGGGAGGCTTTTTGATAGGCTCAATATGAGAATCTTGTATTTATGTTAACATATATTTTTGAAAACCTACTATGTGCTCAGCACTAAAACTGTTTTGGTTCCCTTTTTTTCCTCATTACTCCCTTTCCATTTGCTTGGTTAATCCTCTTGTATCATTTCAGCTTCCATCTACTTTTAGAAAATGTCATTTCAGGTGTATCAGATGTTTTTTAAAGCAGGTTCTCCTTACCTCTGCTTAGCTTAACGAGTGTGTTTGGATAGCAAATACAATAGGACATTTTTTGTGTGATGTCATCTCTAGCTGAGACAGTACTGTTCCACTGATCACTAATGGTTTTCCTGATTTTTCTATTGACACGAATAACCTGGTAAAGAAAATGAGGTTTGGAATTAGTGTTTTCCTTGGGTTTTAACTCTTATTTCTAGTTTCCACTACATGTGAAAATGGAGAATTCCTCCATTCTTTATATTACCAACCTTTGCAACTGTAAGGAGCACGTTTTCTTGATTTTAGCTAGCAGTATAAGATATATTTAATTTTGGACTTCTATTGGAGCATCATATTGTTCCATTTACTATGAATTGCTGACACATTTTCTCAAATACACTGAAATAGTAATTAAGTGGAACTCAACTGTCTGAAACCCATAATCAATAAGAATTTTTTATCTGCATTCAATTGTTGTGAGAAATAAAATATGAATTTACCAGAGATTAAGTATAAGAAAAAATAACCTGTTTCGTAGCCTAAGGTCAATTCATATTGAAGCCAAACCCCAAGAGCTTCTATTAACCTTAATAAGAATTGATGTCCAGGGATCCTGGCCTTAAGGCATTATAATATCTCTAGTAATGAGATAAAGATTTAATTAGGGTTATTTAATGTTGTTTAGTAAGACAAAAAAAGGATTGTATCAAAAAGATTTCCACCAAAAGTGATTTCTAGTTACCACGATTTAAAAAAAAAAATCTCCCAGTATTTTCATTAATTCAGTCTGTTTTATATGATCTACCGATTTTGGACAACAACGTGCTTGCTTTATCTTTTCATAAAACTGAGGAAAACGATGTCTTCTCATGCATCCAGTCGTTATGTTCACTATCTCATGCCACATTCTTCTTCTCCTATCCCTTAAAAAAATTCAGCCAACCTCTTTTAGGTACAGTGATGGCTGAAACTTTGCTAAATTTCCTATCTATACAGTTATGTTTGATTATGAACGAGAAATCCACTCATTTTCTAAACATTATCCATTGTTAGGGATTGATATGTAATTGATTCTCCTGTAATAATCTGTGTATATTTTAAATACCACCAGGGTGAGAAAAGCAGTCATTATAAAGGCATGTTTTTAGCTGTTTGGAGATATTTTATGGGGTACGTATTTCTTAAATTATGCTCGCAGAGATAGCCTTAGGCAGGGAAATCCACTATGCTTGCAATTCTGGGAACTGCCACCAGGTGGCATAATTAACACCTTTCTCTCACCAAATTGTTATTAATAGCCTCAGCGCTTTCTTTGGTTTTTCCTTTAAGGAGAAATTTTCCTTTTAATCAAAATACTTTGTACTAAGAAGCTCTGGGCCATATGCCTATATATGGCTTCCTGTGGGTTTTCTGCTTATAAACTTCCCTTCTACTGCCCCAGTTAATTGCTGTGCTGCTAGAACATTGCCCTAAATGACTGAAGTCTGATTTCTCTAGGTTTCAGGTGAAGTATTAGTTCTTTAGCACTCTTTATATAGGAAAGAATTTTGTCATGTTCAGTACAATGTCTCACCACATTTAGCTCCTTTTTAGCCAGCAGTCTTAAGATTCTATCCCTTCCCCCAATAACAGACACACATGCACACACAAACATACACACGCACAGACACACTGGTTTCCAGCAGTATAACATACATACATAGATACGTGGCTGTATCTTCCTTTGGTCTCTGAAAAATCCTGTGGTGGTCTCTCTTCCACCCCAGCCAGCTTCAATAACTCATTCTAACTCCTGCTTTCTTTTGGACACTTTGATGCTTGGATTGTTTTAAAAGCTAATTTGCATCAAATAGTAAAGATTATCTATTAACTGCCCTAGCTGGTTGTGGGCTGTTTTATAGTCCGCTTTGCAAAAGTGGGCCATTACTCTAGTTCTCCGGAACATTTGAAAGCATTCACTTCAGCTTCCCATTCAAAGAAATAGAATAGGTTTTGAGTTGAGACACAGTGGCTTCAGTTGTTATGATCATACGTATTCTTATGCCATGGAAATTAAGAGTTTAAATATGAAGAGAGTACAGAAAGAGAGAGAAAGAATTAAGCAGACACGAATGGAGGGAGGAAGGGACTGAGGGAGGAAGGGGGACCACTATTGAGAGATTGAGTTTAAAAACGTCTCCAAGGTATAGAACTAAGGATTCAACTCTAGTTATTGGAACTGAGCTCTCGTGCTGCCTGTGTCACTAACTCTTTGTAACCATGACTGAGTCCCTTATTCTTTATAGTCCTGTTGTCTTGTGTGAAAAATGAGGGCATTGGCCTGTAGGCCATCACTGCTCACATTTTGAGTCTGTGACTCAGGCTCATATTAAAGCAGAAATGTGGGAAATGCATCTGTGCTTGAGGTCTTGCTTGGGTTCATGATTGAACAACTCAACGAGCAATAAAAAGTACAGATCATTATACATAATGAAAATGTATAAGTTCATTCTCTTCCTTTTTGTGTCCTACATTTCCCGGCCCTGCTGCTATGGATGTAGTGCTCTGCATTCGGAAGACATGGGTAGATAGAACACTTTCATATGCACGTTGAAGAGAAACTAGAACTCTGCAGTGGGTCTTTCTTTCTCCCACTAGCAATAGACACAGTCACTGTGATGGACAAGAAATACCACTTCTGGATAAGAGAGAGTCTTCTAAGAAGGCACAGCTTGTCATTCTAGAGTTCTAGGAGTTTGTGGTTATAAAGCAAGGGAGATTCAGAACTTCCTTGCATGCTACCTCTAAGAATTTGGGGATGCGAGATTGTCTCCCCAACTAGAGTATAAACTCCTTGAGAGAAGAAAATCTGTCTTATATGCATTTCATGTTGCCCGAAGACCAAATGCAGTGCTATGCACACAGCACACAGGTTAGCAATGCCCTTGCTTGCTGATATCGTAATAAAAAGTTATACTCAGGGCATCTTAGCCTGACATGGTGATGTGGATGTTTCTAGCCCAGTTTCCCAGGCCGTGTGATAGAAACCCAGCAAAGAGGAGTACACCACCTAGGGAAGCAGCCCAGCATCCTGTGAGCCAGCTGATGCTGTCAGCCAGCCCTCCGCTGTGCCTCGCTCTGACTCTCTATAGTTTTCACCTATAGATCCTTCTAGAGAAAGAGAAAACAAGGCAGCCTCTTGCTTTTATTTTTTCTTGTTCATCTCCAGAGTTCCTCATTTTTAAAAGTACTTGTATAAGGAACTTGATGGCTTCAGAGTAAATATATAGCAAGACATTTAAACGATTTTTTATAATTATTTTAAAGTAAGGGGATAAGCCTTGTCAAATTCCTGTTCCCATATTGAACACGATGAGGTGATTTATTTCCGAAGCACTTAATTACTGCTTGTTTTGTGCCAAGTGCCGTTGTAAGTCCTTTATAAATATTAACACATTTCAATCTAGGAAACAACCCTATGAGATAGATGCTATTATTGGTACCTTTTTCTGGGTGAGGAAACTGAAGTCACACGGTTTAGGTAGTTTGTCCAAGGCCTTCCAACTACTAGGTAAGAGGTAGGATTGTGAGCAAGGCCTTCTGACTCCAAAATCCTGTATTCAACCACAGTGCGGTTTTTCCCTACATTTATAAAAATGCAGGGACATTTCAATATTTCTCTTTTTCGTTCCCATAAGTAAATACCCAGTTGCTGAAAGGTTGCCATTTTTCATGGCACTTTATTTACTTATTGTCAAATTAACTTTCCTTTTTAAAGATCTGGGAAAGGTACTGTTAAAGATCTGGAAATCATCTATTCTCTTTGTTTTTGCCACCTGGAAGCACTATACCTTTATTTGGATTATATAGAACTTTTTCCCATTTAATTAACTGATGTTGCTAATATCTGGGCAAGTTTTACTCTAGCCTCTAAGGATGCTGTTACATCAGCTCTGTTTTCTGTCCCTAGGGCATCTCTTCACTTTTTTTCCATCCAGGTCCTTTGCCCTCTCCCACACTGGATTTCTTTAAATGTTTACTTTGGCTAAAGTCAAGCCCGAAATATCAAATAAGTACTGTAATTTGCTTACTTATGTATTTTTTTCGTTGTCTTCAAATTCCTCGCAACCCACCTACCACATCTAATACTGTACAATGCCATTAACTGGGACCTGGGCTTATCATCTGCCTCCCTTACACCAGGGGAGTTCCCATCTGCCATATGATTTAATCTTGTCAGGAAACCAAGAGGCTGAGGCTAAGTATCTTGACTGAGGTTCAAATGCAGGTCTTTGGGCCTTAGTGTCCTCGTATGTGCAATGAAAACAAATGGGCTGAGAGCCCACCACTAAGTGTCAGGCACCAGCCTAGGTCCTGCCCTGAAGCAGTTCACAGAAATAGCTGCACAGCCATGATCCAGCGGGCTCAGGGTGGAGAGTTCTGTTTGAGCACTGCCCGGAGAGCCCCATGGTCCCTTTTCCTTGGTGGAGTTGAGAAGCTGGCTTTAGAAGAATGGGATTTCAGGTGCCTGGGTGGCTCAGTTGGTTAAGCGACTGCCTTCGGCTCAGGTCATGGTCCTGGAGTCCCGGGATCGAGTCCCACATCGGGCTCCCTGCTGAACAGGGAGTCTGCTTCTCCCTCTGACCCTCCCCCCTCTCATGCTCTCTCTATCTCATTCTCTCTCTCAAATAAATAAAATTTAAAAAAATAAATAAAAAGAAGAATGGGATTTCTCCCTTTCTAAGGGAGGCACTTTCCATAAATCTATACAAATTATGTATCTTTTAAAAACACCTGTATGTGTGTGGCATTGCAGTTATATTTGCTAGATGATTCAGGTCCGTGAGAATAGGAACCAGGTCCAGTGCCTTTTACATAGTACTTAATACATATTTGTAAAGCAAACAAAGCAAAACTCAGTTTTTGTAAATATGCAGACTCTTACCTGTACACGACTGACAGTTCAAGATCTTTAATGGGTAACTACTATGTCATGCATACTGCCCCCTTTGTTATTTATGTAATATTCAACTCCGCTCGTATTTATTGAGAACCTAGTTGTGTCGGGTATTGTACTAGGGGAGTTAATAGTAAATATACCTACGGTTCTAGCGATGTTTAATTCAAATTAGTGTTGTTCTTGAATGAAGTCATTGAATCTAGGCTGGTTTTAATAGAATGCTGGAGATGGAAGCCATATTGTAGTCTGTAGTCTGTACAAGAGTGACTGACAGTGAGGAAGAGAAGGTATAGGGGTAGAATATTCCAGCAATGAAGGTTTAGGAAGCCTTCCTTGAGAAAGAGGCACAGCTGAAGTATGGAAAACTCACATGGATGTTTTGGGGGAGACACAGAATTGCAGCTTAAGAGATAGTAGAGACAATGGGAAGATACTTGAGGATCATGGTCAAGGAATGGATGAGTTCCTAATGATATTGTGGTTTGGTTTATTCATCAGAAACCCTTGTGGGCCTAAACATAAGTTTTTCAAAAATGAAAGGTATATAACATCTGGTTTCCTAAAATTATGTCATCCACGAAAATTATCTTTGGGAAATTTGTTTGAGATTTTGAAAATAAAACGTAACACAAGGGGCTGTTGGCTTGTCCATGTTTATGCCCTTGACATCTAGGTATGTGGCCCCAAGTTAGTCCTTAATAAATGTTTACCCAGGGAATATATTTATGAAAGAGAAATTATGGAGAACTACTATTGATATGCATTCTGTAATTGGATATGAACCATTTACCCTAAGTGGGTTAAAGTCTTTCATTTATTTGCCTGAAGGTAATGAGCTAGATTGATCTTTCAGGATTACTTGTAATTCTAGAATGCTCAAAATCTTTATCGGTCCATAAAAGAATTTTGTCTGACTTTTGACAAGCCCGATAACCCAAGTTGTGTTTTTTCAGTGATTATTAATGCGAAAGCTGCTTTGGTGCCTGAGGTTTGAATGTTTTTGGTGGAACAGTGTTTGGCATTACATGTAATTGATAATGCTGTCCATATTCGGACCCTGGGAACGTCAGCTCCATTTTATGTTAGTGTGAATTGAAGGAGTTTCTCTTATGCTGAGTACCTTTATCATCTTTTGTGGGGTTATACTATTATTTTAAATAGAATCAAGGCATTTTTGTCTCCTTCATTGATATAGTAAGTTATATGGTGGTCAAATGTAATCATTTCAGTCATTCAGTACTCGGTGATATAGATGTTATAATGCTAACTTTAGATCGCTTCTCGGCCTTTTGGCTAATATCAAGTGTATAATGCTAACTGTAGTTTCTGCCCCATCCCTATAAGGTGTACTCACATGATTTCAAATTGATGAACACAACATGGTAAGTACAAGTATAGAATGTCACCAACTTTGATGGACATTCTGTTCACCTTAGTATAAATATAAGTGTTCTCTTTAACTCAATATTGGGGCCATTTCTCCTTTTCCTCTTTTGCTTGGCCATTTAAGCTGAGTTGTTTTTTGTTTTTTTTTTAATGATTGGTACTCTATAGGTATCTTCTTACTTCCCATGTGTGTTGGTGCTTAGCTCAATGCGCAGACTTCCTTGCTGGTTTGACTTCAGCGTTTTCCTGGAGTTTTGTTTTCAAATCCCTGCTTTCTTTTCGTGTCCTTCCTCAGATCTCATCCCGAAGCCCTCATGTAAGGATCTCTGCCTTACTTTTCCTTCTCTTTATGATTGGCATGCCCCCAATTTTGATAGAGCAAGCTTACAAAGGAGCAACAGAGAGAGGAGTTTTTGAAGGTGCTCACTAACTTGTTGTAGTATGATAGCTTCACAGTTGTTTCAGAATTTCTAAATCTTGCTTCAAAGTTTTCACTTTGATTTGGATAACACTTTTGGGTTTTTTTGGTTTTTTTGGTACAGAATTTTTATTATTGGGGAAGGGATTTAGTATGCCCAAAGGCTTTTATGCCTCCTTTCTGCCGGCTGGATGCCAGATCTCTGGGCCACATATTTTCTTGAATGGGTGATTTTAAACCTAACATATCAAGCATTTTCTAACTTACTTGCCAGACATGCATAAGAAGATATATTCAAAAAATTATAAGCAATTCAGGATCCTCTGGTTTCCATGGATAGGCAGTAATGAGCTTTCGTATTGTAATTACAGGAAGCTGGGAAGAAAATAGAAACTGGAGATTTTTTAATTAGTGTCCAGGACTCTATTATTATGACATCTGAGAATTTTGAATATGGAAAAACTCAGTACCACTATTTGGTGACAAGTGGAGACTTGAGATTTGTGACAGATTTTGTTTTGAAATTAGACCTTAACGTTGCTCCTTTGTATTGTCTATTTCACATGGCGTTAGAATGGTTGAACGAGATAATGAATATAAAACCCTTAACACAGGGGTACCTGGGTGGCTCAGTCGTTAAGCGTCTGCCTTCAGCTCAGGTCATGATCCCAGGGTCCTGGGATTGAGCCCCGCATCGGGCTCCCTGCTCAGCGGGAAGCTGCTTCTCCCTCTCCCACTCCCCCTGCGTGTGTTCCCTCTCTTGCTGTCTCACTCTGTCAAATAAATAAATAAAATCTTACCAAAAAAATGCTTAACACAGTGTCTGGCACAGAGTAAGAGCTCCATAAATGTTAACGATTATTAACATCAAGGAATATCAATAGTTTAATAACCAGGATACTGCTTTAGAATGCATCATAAAATGTACTCAGCAAAGCAAATTTATCTTCCTCATTGTGTTTTTAGTGGTTTTTTTTGTGAACCCTAAACACATTCTTGGAATTTTTACTCAATAAAATTCCCCAGTGTCCCAATTGATGAGAAATTGATGCAGAGAATATTTTTATAGAATATTTTGTATGTATGTTTATCCTGACCAGAGGAGAGCAGGAGAAATGGGCTCTTGTAGGCAGAAACAGGAAACACAAACACAAACCAAATATTTGGTTAAAGGAGAAATAGGAAAGATCCTATGTTTTGGCTAGCAGCAGATGGTGGCCAGGAGGGTTAGATGGTTAGAGGCAGGTAAGCGGAGTCTGATTTTGAAACATTTTCAAAATTAGAGAGGATCAGATAGAGCGTGGTAGAAAAGCAGAGTCCACAGTTTGGGAATCTATAGTAGAGAGGCAGTTGAGACAAAATCATGTGTGTAAAGAAGGTGGTATTCTCTGACAAGAGGATGGCAAAGCAGTTGCATTGAAATTAACAGGAGACACAGACTCACAGGGGTCAATAAATCTTTATAATCTCAGAGGCAGGGGCCTACCTTTCCCCAAGGATTCAAAGCTACGGAGAGTACCCTTCTGGTTTTCAGTAGTGTGAAATGCCTCCATAACCACAAATCCAAGTCCAACACTCTGGTTATGAGTTGTCAGGGAAAGAAACTACATGAATCAGGATGGTGGAGTTAAACTTCTGGGAACTCTGCCTGCCCATTCTGATCATGGATCGCCAAGATGTAAGATGTGATGAAATTGGATCACAAGCTCTTCATGTGTACACTAACAATTTCAGGTGTTTTATCCAAGTAGATGAACCTTTCTGGGCCTCTGCTCAAGGTCGAAGAAATCAATAGGTTACTTTGTTCCTCACTGGCTTTGCTAACTGTTGTGAGCTCATTTAGAGTTATTTGGAGTATTGTCATTTTGATGTGGACTTGATTTTCCACACCCTTCTTTTTAAAACCCAAAATCTGGATTTAAACTACACACCTTATAGGAGGAGGCACATAAGTTATTTCCCCATTTTTTGAGGCCAACTGGAATTGCAATTGATAGATTCCACGGAATTGTTCTTATCGAAGATGAGTATTACATTTCCAGGGTAAGGTGGTGCTTTCCATTCTCATGGTAAAATTAAACCAAGCTTCTCTCCACATCCCCTCTACCTGTTGAAGCTGACCCTGAGAGATAGTTACACATCTTTCTTTAGTGTTAGCAAAGACATTGACTACTTGTCCAAAATGCAATGAAAAGTTGTTAAAAAAAACCATTCTAGTTTACCTTTCCTCTAAATTTTCCTGTAAAGAAAGGCCCCTGACTCCTAATCCAGCAGAAATCTCTCTGAAATATTGAGAGACAAATGGAATTCTTAATTAATTAATTAACTTATTTATTTATTTTAAAGATTTTATTTTTAAGTAATCTCTACACCCAATGTGGGGCTTGAACTCACAACCCCAAGACCAAGAGTCGCACCTTCCACCAGCTGAGCCAGCCAGGCGCCCCTGGAATTCCTATTTTAGAGGCCTTAAGGAAGGGTACAGGTCAGATTCTTGTCCTGTGCTCCCAACTCTTCACTGCTAACCCTTTACTAAAGCAGCCCGCTTCCCAATCAACTCTAGGCGATTGGTTTATAGAGATATATTTCAGTCAGGGGTATGATATGAATGAGAAACATCAGGCCCCTAGCAGGAGTAACTTCAGACACAAAGGGTAGAACACTTGCGTACGCGTGCCTAGAAAACTCATTTTCCCCGAAACATCCCTTCAAGTCTACTAGAAGTTTTGGCATTGATGTGTTAAAACTACTGGGTCCTTGAAATCAGGGTGCATTTGGTCCTCTCCCAACATTTTCAGCCACAAAGCTCTGTCCTCTGTCCTTTCACTAGTTTTGTAAGCACTTCTAATAAGGAGCAGAGGTTTTGTACTGAGACTGAGAACCTTGATTTATTGGCTATAATACCTAGATATACAGCGATGAATTCCTTTACACCATTAAATCGCTTCGATGCGACTTAAGTTGACTTCTCTGACAAACAGTCATCTTTATGTGACTCATAAGCTTGACTAGACAGTTACTTGGCCGTTTATAAGTATTAAAGGATAAATAAACATTTAGTGATAGCTTTTGATCATTGTTTTGCAGTGTGTGTGTGTGTGTGTGTGTTTACTGATGAACAGTGAATGTTCAACCAAATCTTATCAGTGAGTAAATTGGCCCTGAAAATTCAATTGAATTCAACTCACTGTATGCTTTGGGAGGAGCGCGAGCACTTTCAAACCACTGGGGTGCTGGTTAAAGTCCTGTAGCAGGAATTTACAGGATGCCAGTAGGGACCAAAAAGTGACTATTTAAACATAACTCCCTGCCTGAGCTCATTCTGTGACAAAATATAACTGAAAAAAAAAAAATCCTCGTGGAGCTTTCAACTACAGTTTAAAAGGAATTTCCGTCATAGAGATTAAGATTGACAAATATTTGAGTCAATCTGGAAAACAGGAATGTAATTATATGTCCTTAATGACTGGGGTCACTGATAAATGGGGAGTTGGCAAAATGCAAACAAGAAGCTGCACTTTTCATTTTGTTTCTCTACCGACTTTTCATGCAGGCCTGACTTGAATCACTGCCTGGCCTGGCCTAACACAGCCTGTGAGCACTCTGACCTTCCTGTACCTCCCTTTCGTCTTTTGTCCTTCCGGAGTATGTTGGATGCATAAACTTGGCTCTGACTGCGTGTTGTAGGCTCCTTAAAGAAGACCATTTTAAAAGGGCAGAGCATTGTGACCACAGCATGTTTATGGCCACGAAGTTTCTACTCAGCTTAAAATCTTTGAGCGAGGCTCCTTTTTCCATAACAAATATATATTCCTCGGGTCACTTTCCAGGTCCTTCAGAAACTACCCATACATTATTTGCCTTCTGTGGTGTCAGCTGGCCATCCTAGCCAGCCCATGCCTGCTCACCATCCTATGGAAACCTGGCAACTATTGTTCTCTTTTCTTGCCTTCATTCACCCAGTTTCTGTTTCTTCATTCATTTATTTTTTAAGATTTTATTTATTTATTTGACAGAGCGAGAGAGCATAAGCAGGGGAAGTGGCAGAGGGAGAGGGAGAAGCAGGCTCTTCACCAAGCAGGAAGTCTGACATGGGGCTCCATCCCAGGACCCTGGGATCATGACCTGAGCCGAAGGCAGACGCTTAACCATCTGAGCCACCCAGGCGCCCCCTTCATTCATTTTTTAAGGGCCTGCTCTACTTGCTCCTCTTTGAAAGCTCTGGTGACCACTCCAGGCCTGAGGGACATTCTCCCCTTAGAATTCTCCCTGCATTTGTCATTCGTGGTCCTGAAGTTTACTCGTATTTTTCTTTTTCATTTTATTAACATATAATGTATTATTTGTTTCAGAGGTACAGGTCTGTGATTCATCAGTCTTACACAATTCACAGCGCTCACCATAGCACATACCCTCCCCAACATCCATCACCCAGACACCCCATCCCTCCCACCCTCCTCCACTCCAGCAGCCCTCAGTTTGTTTCCTGAGATTAAGAGTCTCCTACAGTTTGTCTCCCTCTCTGGTTTTGTCTTATTTCATTTTTCCTTCCCTTCCCCTATGATCCTCTGTATTGTTTCTCAAATTCCTCATATCAGTGAGATCATATGATACATGTCTTTCTCTGATTGACTTATTTCGCTCAGCATAATACCCTCTAGTTCCATCCACGTTGTTGCAAATGGCAGGATTTCGTTTTTTTGATGGCTGCATAATATTGCATTGTATATATATACCACTTTTTCTTTATCCATTCATCTGTCAATGGACATCTTGGCTCTTTCCATAGTTTGGCTATTGTGGACATTGCTGCTATAAACATTGGGGTGCAGGTGCCCCTTCAGATCACTACATTTGTATCTTTGGGGTAAATACCCAGTAGTGCAATTGCTGGGTTGTAGAGTAGCTCCTGAAGTTTACTCTTAAGTGTCTACATTGTTGGCTTTTCTTTCACATTATGTTGTTTTTGCCTCCCCAACTCAAGAGGTTTCCTCAGTGCAGAGGTGGTGTCTTTCACCTCTTCGGATTCCCCAGAAGCTTGGGACACAAGTCTGTGCATACAGTTGGTGTACAATAAATGTTTGTTGGTTGATTGATATTCTCACACATGAACATTTTTAAAGGCCTCATTCGCTTGAATTTTAGGACATGATGAAAAATATTTGTTAAATGGATAAAGTGAACAACAGATATGGGGTTTTTGTTTATTTTTTGCCCCTTGCCTTCCCCATCCATGGCCAACCAACATCTAGGGCGGTGCCTGGGTCATATTAGATACCCGATAAATATGTGTCAAATGAATTTTCAGCAAAATCACCCTGTATGTAATTAAATGCCATCAGTCTGATGACTCATTTTCTATTTCACTCATCTCAAGTGCTTGAGCATTATAGGACTTGAATTGCCAAATATGTTACATTCCCATTGACTTCAAGTTCAAATCCAGTTCATGAATGAAGAGCTTTTAATGGCACTGGACTTATGTCCCATGAACACAAGGAAGCAATTAACCAATGTTGTTTAATAATAACTGTGTCTAGAATCCAGGTTTTAAGGTGTATTTATATTAAATTGGAGTTGTTTAAACTCTTTAAATGGCATTTATTAGCGAGTTCTAATAATTTAGTATATTATTGAAAGCCATACCTTTTATCAAAAAAAAAAAAAAATCAACTTCAATACACGTAGCCAGTCACATATGTTGCTAAAGTTATGGTCAAAAGAGACACTGTGGCACTTTTTTTCCTGTGACCCAATGTATAAACTGAGGTATAGGGGGGTTCTCTTAATTGCCTTATGAAATGGAATAACTTGGCTTACCTGTTTTTTGTAGAAGGTATATTAAATGTATTACCCTAGGAGTAGTGTGGGGGAAAAAATGCAATGAGGCTCTAAAAAAAAAACTTAATGAAAATGTTTTGCACATAGGCAAAATAGCCTTATTTGTACAGCCTTTTCTTTGGGACAGGAAAACCCATTTTCCCTAGGACTCCTATGAAGTCCATCTGCACTGCTCAACACTTCTCCGGTGCCTTAAAGGGCGTGTATTGGTAGACCGCGAACCAAAACACGTGAGGGAAATAGAACTTGAAGCAAACTTGAAAACTTGAAAGGTTTTCAACCTTGTCAGCTTGCCAACTCAAAATATATGGTCACAAGAAATCCCGAGCTAATACAGATGTAAGGGAAGCTTAAAAATGGAAGGAAAGCAAAACATTGTTTTCATTGTTTATCCGGGAGCTTGATAAATGCATTTGGAAGAAATGCCTCTTCAGATAGTGCTTTAGGTGCCACATAGTCTCTGTGTGATCTTCGGGACAGAGGTGTTGGCAGTGTTTCCATGTTATGTGCTGGCTTGTGCATGGGAGGTAAAAGAGAGGACGAGGCATGGAAAGTGGAGGAAAAAGGGCCTTGCAAACAGCTTTGGAACAAGTTACTGTTTCCATGAGATCAGTACAGAGTATTTATTCCTTTTGTTTTACCATCAAGGAAACTTCCATGAGAAAAGGTATGAATCCTTTAAAAAGCTATCTGCTCTTTCAAAGGAAGCACTTGATAATGAATCTCGTGTGTATATAATTTCAAAGTAAAAATGTTTGTACTTTCTTTATGTCTTCTCGAGAATTCTTATAGATGAGCATTAGCGAACCGTCAAAACGAACCATTATTTTCCAGGAAGAATATGTAGGCAGTGTTTCTTCCTATGGCTCCAAGGGAAATCACCACCCCCACTCCCAGCTCAGTTTCATCACACTGATTATTGGGCAAAAACATTCCAAAGATTAACCTACTCTTTGAAGATATAGACAAAAATCATTTGGGTGTCCCGTATTTTTACTTTAAACCCAGGAAGAGATCTCACTGCAACCAAATGAGCAGAAATAGACCATTCCTGATGACAACTGAATGCTCCATATATCAAGAATCCCAGGTATTAACAGTCCAATTTGAAAGCCAGAATTGCGAGAAAATACTCAGCTTTATAGGGCCAGTTGATCTGAAACTGACAGAGGTGGCCAAAGTTCAGCCAGCCTAGAGGGTGTTCAACTGACAAAACTTGCCAGCAAGGTAAACAGAAGGGTTAATATTAAATTCCCATTTACTCTTTGACCTCTTAATATAGGAATCCTGGGGAATGCTGCATGGCTCTAACTTCCCACAAGACAGAGCCAGCAAAAGTAAGACATGATCTCTACCTTCAAGGAATGTACAGTCTAGTAAGGGAGAAAAGTTAAGGGTCTATAATGAGGAAGAATGTTTACAAATGCACTATGTGCCCTAAGACAGACACAGTATCATGATGTGGTTAAGAGGGGACTCTGGACTCAGGCTGCCTGGGTTTGAACCATGGTTTGATCATCTATGAGCTACACGAAGTTGTACAAGTTAAATGAATTAATCTTCCCCTACCTCTCTTTCCCCCATCTGTAAAATGGGACAGTAGTACCCCCCCCCCCCCCGCCCACCAAGAGGAATGCAGGGAGCAGTACGAATTGGTGTGAGTAATTTTGAGGTCTTCCTTTTGGGGCTGCATTTTGATGCAGCAGTGTTTGAGTGTGTGCTTAAGAGTGTTCTCAAGTCATGGGGCTTGGTGTCCCACTCATGGTGAATTAGCCTGTGCAGAATTCTGAAGACCTAGGGTCTGCCTCCAGTCCTACATAAACTCTCACAATCATTTCACTTCCTGGTGCATTAAGTTTCTTCTCTAGTTAAATGAGCATAGGAAGTTTCATGACAGCAGGGACCTTATCTTGTTCAACATCTAGAACAGTGCCTGGCTCATAGTAGGTGCTGGCTAAATGTTGGTGCACCTCAACTCGGGGAAATGAAGATGTTGATACAACAGACGTGAACGTAACTTTGAGAAGGAATCATAAGTACTGCTCAAAAATGACTGGCTTTCCATGTGTAAGGTTCCCAGAGAGATAAGAGATAAGAAATGAGCTCTATGACATTTCTCTGCCAGAATCTAAGCATGAAATTTCGAAACAGGAGATCTTGCCTCAAGTCATGGCTCCATCACTTAAAGCTTTGTAACTCTAGATAAATTACTTAACCTCTTTGGGCTTCATTTCTTCATTGGCATTTTTGGGCGATCACCCAGGCTTTTGAGTGTTCTTTAGAGCTCCAAAGATCAAGGAAATAAAAAGCACTCGTGAACTAGCGAATACTATGCAAGTACAAATGTACTAAGAAATGGTAGCTCTTCATGCTCTACATTAGAGGACGATAAATCATAAAAAGCAAAATTGTATTCCTGTTACTCGAGCTTAAGGTAGTGAAGATAAAGCCGTATTGTCTCCCAAAGTTGATCTTCTTTAAAATGCAGGGGAAAATGGCGCGCTCCCTGTCTTGTATACACAGCCAGACCAGCAGAGCAACTTGAGAGAACTGCTCTCCCTCGGCACACCAGCTCCCTTTAGCTGCCGCACCTCACTTCTTCTGAGCCAGCTTCAAAAACTGTTCCAAGTCTGCAGGAAGACATGTGCTGGCTAGGACGGTTTTTGAAGAATTGGTCAGGGTCCCATCAGAGGTTGCAGGCCAATTTCAAAAAAAGAAGAAAATTCTTTCTCCCATTGCCCCATCTTACATAAAATGCATGGCCAGAGTTCAGCACCTGTTTGCATGTTTCTTTTCCAAAAGTTCAAAATTCAAATGTATTATTTATTGTCTGTTTCTATACTTGATGGACCTCTGTAGAAAAATCTTTCTTCAGACCCTCAGGCCCTCACTGTTTATGTTCTGAGCAAATCATTCATATATATATATATATATATATATATTCCTTTTTGGTTATTTTTCATTCACATGTATCTTCCATTTGTGTTTTTACAGTCAAGATGAAACTCAATATCTGATACTCAGAGCTTACTTTTGTTTAGCAAATCCCTGTTATTTCAGTACATGTCCGTGGCATAATGCCAATAAATTAACCTTTTATCGATTCTCTCGGCCAAGTTGCTAAAAATTGTTGCTGGTTGACGCTGGGTTAAATTGCAAGCCTTAAAGCTGCCCAGTATTCACATGCTTTCAGGCAGCCTATGTAATTTAGTTGTAGGACTAAATATGAATATATTTTTAAATATAAACTTACAAACCTGCAGAATGTTCTCTCTTAGAGTATTTTCCATACTACACTAAATCAACTACAGTATGGAAACTAATTTGCTCTTGAAATTCCACTTAGGAACACTATGTAGAATTTGTGTCTAGGGAGAACCTAAAAAAGAAAGCTTGGGGTAGCCAGTTGTATCACTTGTGAGGCTTTTTTTGGGGGGGTGTAATGTTTCTTTAGACTTCTTTTTAATATATGTAATCCACCTACTATCCAATTCACCCATTGAAGTGTACGATTTCGTGAATGGGTTTTAGTATATAAAAAAATGGCACAACTATCACTATCTACTCCAGAATATTTTCATCACTCCCCAAGGAGACCCTGGACCCATGAAGCCATTACTTCACTTTCTCCTCTCCCCAGAGTCCTCACAACCACTCATTTGCTTTCTGATTCTGTGGATTTGCCTATTGTGGATATTTCATATAAATGGAACCATATACTATGTGGTCTTGGTGACTGGCTTCTTCCACTTAGCATAGTGTTTTCAAGGTTCATCCACGTTGTAGCACGTAGCCGTACTTTGTTCCTTTTAATGATGGAATCATATTCCATTTTGCAGGTATATCACTTTTTGTGTACCCATTCATCTGTTAGTGGACACTTGGGTCGTTTCTACCTCTTGACTATCATGACTAGTGAACATGAGTGTATACATAGCTCTTCGAACCCCTCCTTTCAGTTGCTTGGGATATATACCTAGGCACAGTGCAAGGTCATGTGGTGACTGTTTGCCACACCAGCTGCACTATTTTACATTCCCACCAGCAACGACGGTTCCGATTTCTCCAATTTTTCTGTTTTTTACTATAGCCATCCTAACGCTGGCGAAGCAGTATCGCATTGTTGTTTTCATTTACATTTCCCCATCTGGCTATTTAAAAATATATATATATATGGTAAATATTTTCCTAGAGGTCATTTGCCTGACAACCTTAACCCTCTAGAACATGATCCTGCATGGGACATATTGCTAAAGGGCCCCCAAACCAGAAAGCCTTGCACTTTGCCCCCAGGCCCATCATTCAGTGAGTAACTAACTCTTATTCAACATTCATGGTTGGCTGTTACATTTTCCTGAAGGGAGCTGGACAATCCTATGGCAGATACTGTGGCAGGAAGACAAGTGACAGTAGAAGTGACCATTAACAATGTGCCACCAAAGGAGGGAAACTATAATACTTTCTAGGACACTTATGACCCCAAGTCAAAAGAGGTCAAAAGATGTTCAGTATTTTGTAAGAAGGCAAAGCTACCTATAATACATTTTAGAAAGGCTTCCATGAAGGATGACTCAGAGAAACACATGTTTGCCCTTGGATGGATAAGCTTACCTGAATTTTCTAGATATTTAATTTCCCGGTGATATCTAAACAATTAGGTGATAATTGAGTTTCATCTCGACTGCGAAAAGACAAATAGAAGATTCAGATTCTGTAGGGTTGTTAAAGATCTCATTCAAAAATTTAAACGAAATGTTTTCAAGAACTTGAATTCTACTTTTTTGATGAAGTTGACCATGGGTTGATTTGACTGATACTCAGAGCTTACTTTTATTTTAGCAAATCCCTGTTATTTCAGTACGTGTCCGTGGCATAATGCCAATAAATTAACCTTTTGTCGATTCTCTCAGCTGAGTTGCTAAAAATTGTTGCTGGTTGACGCTGGGTTAAACTGCAAGTCTTAAAGCTGCCCAGCATTTAATGTATGACTGAACAGTGCTTTCTGTCTCACTTATTTGTATATGCTGAAACCTCCTCCTGAGTTGTTTCAGTATCCCTTTACAGAGACTAAGAACTAATAGGGCATACACAGAAAGAAAAAAATACCCACGGGCACCTGAGTGGCTCAGCGGGTTAAGTGTCTGCCTTCGGCTCAGGTCATGATCTCGGGGTCCTGGATCGAGCCCCGTGTCAGGCTCCCTGCTTGGTGGGGAGTCTGCTTCTACCCCTCCTTCCCACTTGTGCTCTCTCTCCTATCTCTGTCTCTCTCAAATAAATAAAATATTTAAAAAAAGAAAAAGAAAAAGAACCCAGCATCTTTTCAGAGGATTTTTTTTTTCTTTATCTGAAGCCCATTTTACATTTTACATTCTCCCCTACCTCATCTGCAGTGGGTGTCCGGTGAGTTATGTATGTCATGACCATTTGATGCGATCATCAACAATTACATTTCAAATACACATGCAGCAGGACCTCTAAGAGCAACTTAAATTTTCTTAGCAATTCGTATTCTGGATTTTGAGAGCAGATAAGCAAGCCTTCGATCAGACCATAGCAAAGCCAGGTTAATGACAGGTCTTTGGTAACCTCTAGAACCTGAGGGGCTGTCCTGTCCAGCTCTGGCAATTTCTGTGCGGTGAACCCCCAAATGAATTTCTGCCCCCAAACAGAATGAAACCATCGTTTCTCCTTTTTAATTGGGCTTGTATTTCTTTTTCTTTTAAGATTTATTTATTTATTTGAGAGAGAGAGTGTGTGTGAGCGAATGAGCAAGGGGAGGGGCAGAGGGAGAGAGAGAGAATCCTTGAGCAGACTCCCCTCTGAGCACAGAGACCCACGCAGGGCTGGACACGGGGCTCGATCCCAGGACCCTGAGACCATGACCTGAGCCGAAACCAAGAGTCCACTGCTTAACCCACTGAGCCTCCTGGGCACCCCAGTTGGGCTTGTATTTCAGCAGTAAATCTATGTGGCTGCCTCCTTTTACTCTACACTGGGAAATGCTCTTTTTATTCACAACGGCCGACTGTACTATGTTGCACTGGCAGTATCTAGGTGCTTCCTGTTTTAAATAGGATGTGGTACTTCTTTTCCAGATCTGAAGTTTAAAACCGAAGTATTGCATTCTAATAGCTAATTTTATTTTTTTTTCTTGCAGGTTTCTGAAAAGTGCCTTTTCTGAACACTGCTACTTCGATTCCACTCTAGAGCTGTCTCTTTATAAACCCCTCTCCCTCCCCAGCCCCCAAACCTGGTGTGCTTGCAGTTCAGTCTTAGCAACTGGTCCATTCTTTTTTCCCCTTCGATTCCCAGTTTTCCTAGTCTTTTTCCCTCCTCCTGATTTTGCAGCAAATTTTATATTTACAGTTGTAACATCCTTACCAATCTTAGTCATTAAATCCAAGAAATAGGGAGAAAAACATTTCTTCCCTTGATCTGAGACCATTCCACAAATTGAAGGGCAACCAGCAGCATATGCTTTTTGCAAGAATAATTGAAAACATCAACTGGAGAGCACAGAATTCTTTTGAAAGCCTGCCAGTTATTTGAAGTAACTTCGGCAGAGGAACAAATTAAACACTCAATATCTTAACCTTTCTGGTTGCCTTCTTAGGAGCTGGTCTCTAATTTAATTTTTAACTATTCTGATACAATTTTTATTTTGTGATTGGCTCTTTGACCAGACCCAATTTTGGCTGAAACAAAAACCTAAGTGCTAACAAAGAAGCATTTCACCAAAGCAACCTTACCTCTTCACATATAGCTTGAATTCACTTTTAACCTTTTAACAGCGGTGAAACTGTCCTAGAGAGGGTGCACTTGATTCTAACTTTGCTTTCAATATGACGGCTGTCAATGTCACCCTGGTTCGTGACACCAAGTGGCTGACTTTAGAAGTCTGCAGAGAATTTCAGAGAGGAACCTGCTCTCGAGCTGATGCAGATTGCAAGTTTGCCCATCCGCCAAGAGTCTGCCACGTGGAAAATGGCCGTGTGGTGGCATGTTTTGATTCTTTAAAGGTGAGTCTAATCTACACGCACATAACATTTCATTTAAATTTGTCGATGTCTATGTGTTTTGAAATATGATGTGCTTTGAAATTAGTAAAGTTAATAATAGCATGGAAGTGGTAAGTTTTGTTTGTTTGTTTGTTAAGACAGGATATAGACTCTGTGCTTGTAGAACTAAGCCAGACTGTAGTTCATCTTATCTCATCAAAGCCCACTGATCAAGATAGATTTGAAGGAAAAAAAATTAAAGAATTTTTGTAGGAGTGAGAAATTGCGGCCTTGCCATACTTTACTTCTTTGTATAGGATTTAAATGTTGAGTACAGTGATCATAATTCTCGTAGAGCCTAAAGAAGCCCTGTAGTGAATTACAGCCCTATTAACTATGTTATCAAAATACACTTGGCAGGGACCAGGCAGCTTTCAGAGGACAAGTGAAGTCATATTCCAAGAGTATAAGGTGAAAATCTCACCATCCAGGAGGAAAATGTCTTTTAAAGTTTATTTATTTATTTTAGTAATCTACACCCAACGCAGGGCTCGAACTCACAACCCCAAGATCAAGAGTTGCACGGTCTACCGACTGAGCCAGCCAAGGGCCCCCAGCATACTTAGTCAAAGTATATTTTGAAACTTTAACTTAAACATTGGTACCACACTAGGTTCACTTAACTTTCTTCCTGAACTGATTAACCAATTTTAGATTTGTGAGTACATTTTATAAGGCAAGTCTTATAGCCAAGGTCATCAAAACTGAATATTATGTACTAGACTATAACCAAAATACGAGGGCAAATGAGATATTATATAGTATAGAACATATGTGAAAATGCACTGACTTTCATGTTTTATTCATAGTTATCTTTACATTAAGGATAAAGATGTATAAATTAAAGCACAGAAGTAAAAATAAAAAATGGTAATAGATTCCTGGTTTAATAAGATTTGCTACAATGCATTCAAGAATTTTTTTTCAACATACATCAAAGTGAATTAAGCCTAATAAGAACCTTTTCAATTTCTTGATATTGTTTTAGCCTCATCATGACCAATTTTACCTCATTAACATTTTTATTTATGGCTGTATTGGCTGACAGAGATGTATTCCTTTATGTGATCATTTCTTCAGAAAACATTTCATCAAGTTACATCCTCCATAGATAGTTAATTTAACTTATTTCGTGGTTACTACTTTTTGTTGCAGACCCTCCCAAGTCAAGAATGCAAAGTTGTTATTGTAAAAAACCAGTAATTTTTGCCATCGAAAATGTTGAAATTGCTCTTATTTGCAGCAGATATTATGATTAAAGGGCTTATTCTCTACATCTCACTATCATTCGAGTTTCATCTACAATTATTTTGTGTATTATTAAAATCTCCTGCTGCATTACCTGGCAATGCCTTGAAGCAGAAAAGAGCACTGGGCTATTTGGGGTGGAAACAGGAGATATCTTTCATCCAGTCCGTCTAGTGGGTCTGGGATAGCACAAGGCACTGTGCATATGTTGTTTCAGGAGATGTGGGGGACAGTCCCAGCCTCGCTACTGTGTCTGACCTTAGCTACTTAACTCTGATAAGGCTTACATTCCTTTATCCCTACCTAACTTCCAGGATTATTATGGAGATGCCATGAGATTACATAAACTAAAACTCATGTATCACTCTAAGAGTGAATTAAATGGGAGATTATTTTCTTGCAGTTCACTAAGATGTTTGTTTGAGGAGTTCTTCAAAACGGCTCTATTTAGTTAGGGTTTATTGTTTGACTCTACAAACTCATGTTCCAAATGGACATACCCAAATCCAGTTGCCCTGAGTGTCATATTAATTCTTCAAGCTAAGTTATCACTGTTTTTATAGTTTACTCTTTGACTGAAAGTTCCTTGCAGGCTTTGTATATTCTCTCTTTCCAGACATCTGGTGGAAGGAGATAGGTGATCCTCCTAATCAATGGTATACTTCAGGTCAGAGTGCCATAAAGGAAATATTTTGAAGAAAATAATAAGCAAAGCAATTGTTAACAAAACACATACTGCACTACTACTTTGAAGGTTGGAAAATGTTTAATTCAGAGACTACATAGATAATGGCCAATGAATATTGATAAGCCACTTAATTATTTAAATACACTGTCTACTCACTGCATCCAGTGTTTTTAAAATAATTTTTGCATTATGTTAATATCTTGATGACCAATCACACAGGATAAAGACAATTTATATAACCCTCACATTTTCAAATTTTAATGAAAACTTTAATATTTCAAATACACAAAGCCTTTCAAACAGTTAATTAATTTGCCATTTAGACAACACATTCATCACAGTTCCACATCTACACAAGAGCTTTGTGGCTCTCTGCTTTTATATTATTCCTTATCCATGATATGCATGAACCCTATACTAAGTTGGGGGTAATTGACCTATGTGGATTGTACAACGATCCTATCTATAATACACAAATAGCATACCTCAGTGTTTATTGTGGCATTTACTACCCTCCTTGAGGTTGTATAATTGAAACACCTTTGAAATGCATCTGTGCGCTATTTCTGTTTCCGTGAGTGGTTAAATAATTGAAGCAATCATTTGATGAGTTTTGGGCTGCTGCTTTTGGTGCTCTGTGTCTTGTTTTTGTAAGGATTCCATTAGCACTAGGTACTCTACCAGATGATGATGGTTCTTTGCCTTCCTAATAGACACAGTAGACACAATGTTCTATACTCACCTCATAATGAGGGAATGTTGTCAAAATAAGGAGGGCAAGCTTGATGGCTAATTATGCATTGTGCTGAAGTGCTGTGCCCATCACTCCATGAATGTTGAGTGTTCATTGATAAAGGTTGCCCCATCTTCAGATAGAGATCTAGACAGTGCAGCCCATAGATTAATTTCCAACTACATAAAAGAGTCTCATGTCATGTTGATATGTAGCTGTTTTTGACTCAATTGCCTAGCCTGCTTGGCACATTTATTTCAAAATTCTCTCCAAAATATTGCTTAACCCGCTCTGTGCCAGTTTCTTGATATGACAGTTTGCCACTGACCTAGCTTGATACTTTCAGGGTATGTCTCTTACATTTAACAAAAGATCGTCACTAAAAAGTACCATGCTAGGATCTTTGTGATCGTTTCTGTAGCCAAGATTGTTATCTTCATGTATTCTGCTTCGACGATGTCATGATGTCTTGATCTCTCATACTTGAAGCAGGGTGACATTAGCCACGTGTTATCCAGGAAGGGTGTAAATGCTGTGATTATTTCATTATGGCAGATCAACACCCATTACATCTGCGGCCCCTCAACACATTGAGTAGTTTTGTAACAAAAATTTCCTGGCAAAGGCCTTGGCAGTGGGCCTCATCACAGGACAGTCATGTCAACCCGCATACATTCCTAAAAGATGGAAACTGCATGCAGAATGCATGTAAACTAGCCCCACACTATGTCTTCAGACATCACGTATGATCACAAGCGTAATCATATTTTGACAAGTGAAACCTGTTGTGTAAGCATACGGATGTGAATCCATCCTTGTAGGTCAGATTGTCCTGAGCCACCTGTATATTCTGTACTTTGTCTCACTAGTCACAGCCATTTTCACGAGTTCAAAATTTGACTGAATATTTATGTCATCCCTGTTTGCTAAGGGAAAACTTACTGGGAGCAGAAGACTCCTAGCAACATAATCCCAACGGTCACTGGATTATGCAAGACTTAGAGCCATTTCTAAGCTTGATCAGAGAGGTCTGCCTGCACTATAAAGATACATAGACAACACCTGTCATCCTGAGATTCCAAGAATATAATATTTTATTTGAGGATCTCTATCTTCAGTAATACTGAGCTTCAAAAGGAAGTATCTTTGACTGGTAAAAGTCAGTGCTATTTCGGACATTAAAAAAACTTTTTTTGAAGGAAAAATGGAATTACAATTAGAACCTAAACAAATACACATTGATAGCTCAACCTAACTTTTTAAATTTTTTATTTTGAAATAATTTCAGGCTTACAGAAAAGTTGCAAAAGTAGTACAAGGATTAGGGGCACCTGCGTGGCTCAGTCAGTTAGGCGGCCAACTCTTGATTTCATCTCAGATCATGATCTCAGAGTCCCACATTGGACTCCATGCTCGGTGGGGAGTCTGCTTGAGATTCTCTCTCTCTCTCTCTCTCTCTCTCTCTCTCTCTCTCTCTCTACCTCTGTCCCTCCGCCCCGCTCACTCTCTCTCTCCCTAAAATAAACAAATCAAGCTAAAATAAAATAAAATCTTTAAACATAGTATAAGGAGTTCCTGCATACCCTTCACCCAGCTTCCAGTAATGTCAACAACTTAGATACCTTACATAGCTCAGCTATCAAAACCAGGAAATTAACTCTAGTACAATATTATTAACTAAACTAGAGACCTTATTTGAATTTCACCAATTTTCCCCCAGTGTCCTTTCTCTGTTCCAGGATCGTATCTCCTTAGTCCCCTCCAATCTGTGACAGTTCCTCAGTCTTTCCGTATCTTTCCTGACCTTGACACTTTGGACGAGTACCGGTCAGTTATTTTGTAGAATGCCTCTCAGTTTGGGTTTGCAAGTGCTTTCTTATGATTTGATTAGGGTCATGCATTTTTGGCAAGAAAACCGCAGGAAAGATGTGCATTATATCCGAGAGTGCATGATGTCGATGTGTCTGATCACTCGTTATATTATGGTCAACCAAGAAGGGGAGGGAGGAGAAAATAGACCGAGGGCATGACAGAAAAAGACATGGTGACGGTCCCCCAGAATGACAGAAACCTGGAGGATGAGAAGCCCAAGAAGTTTTGGGATGTGTGTGTCCCTGTTGTGGGCTACTGTGGGCTGACCCTTGTGCTGAATGAAGTCAGTGCCCCTGGCCACCTCTAACTTAGGATCTTCCTACATCAGGAACCAGGTGTTCTGCCTTTGTTTCCAAGATAAATAATATTTCCCCCGATTGTGAAAGTTATCCAGTTCTATGAAGGGAAAGGAAAAGACAAAAAGAAATCTTAAGAAGCATACACAAGAAGACAAGAATAAAATGTAACAAAAGGTAGGTAAAGTGTAAATATCATCCCCACTGAGCCAATATCATCATTAACGTTTCTGTGTGTTTCCGTCCAGTCTTTCCATCCTTTATATGACTATACATATGTCTTATAAACCTTGCCTTACCTCCTGCATCCTCACAGACTTCACTCCCTCACTCGCTCCCCCAACAATCCTGGACAGCCAGCCTCTCCTTCCATTTATCCTTCCTGTCAATCTCATGTTCTTCCCAGGGTACCAAAAAAAAAGAAAAGAAAAGAAAAGAAAATCTAGATACTGCCTGATCTCTCATTCAGAGACTTTTAAAAAATATACCACTTATTGTGGCACTTTTTGTGGTCAGAAATTAAAAACATCATTTCTAGAAAACTGTAATATAGTCACAAAGATTTCAAAAGAAACAAATCTGTAAGTCTGTTACCTGATGAATCTCTTCAGTACGTATGTCCTTTCAAAATTTCTTTTAATGACAACTGTTTCCTCAAAAAGAGGAAAAAAAAGGTTTCAGTCATTCCATGGAATTCCAAAGGCTTTTCATACTTGTGAAAGAACAGTATTTTAGAAACATACTTGATGTAAAAGATACCATTTTTCAAATAATATACAGCCATCAGAAATTATGTTTATGAGAACTACGCCATCATAATAATAAGCTTTATCTTCTATTCAATGCCGACTGTATTCCAGAAACTTTACACATGCTGACTCTAATCCTCACCACAGCCCTGTGTAGGCTTTGCCATTGGATGGGCCCGGTTTTGGCAGCTGTGTGGCCTTGAACCAGCACCCAAACTTCCTGTCCCTACATTCCCTCACCCGTGAAAACAAAGAACCTACTCGCACCTACCTCTGGAGTTACTGAGCATTCAAATGAGGGGATCCACATAAGGCACTTGGAACAGAGCCTGGCTCATTATCAGCACTCAAGAAATGTCTATGTTCACCAAATAAATTCCAGGGGCCCTGACAATTTAAACATGAAAAATGAAATCCAGCCATGACAGTCCTCACAGTCCTTGAAGAATAGAATATACTAGGGGCACCTGGGTGGCTCAGTGGGTTAAGCCTCTGACTCTTGATTTCGGCTCGGGTCATGATCTCAGGGTTGTGAGATAAGCCCCATGTCACATATGGCTCCATACTGGACATGGAGCCTGCTTAAGATACTCTCTCTCCCTCTCTATCCCTCCCCTCAACCCCCCTCCACCTCCCCTCCACACTCAATGAAAAAAAAAGAATAGACTATACTAGAAGTATAACCCTGGGGGCAGGGAAGGCCTTCTAAGCACACTATCAAAGGCAGAGACAAAGCAAAGGAATATTAGAACTGACCACACAATACAAATCATGGCTGAGTGACAGAAAACACCAAAAAGTTAGAAGATAAGCCATAATTTGGGGGGAAAATTGTAACTAATGTGACAGACAAAAAGGTCTTTAATATACAACAAGCTTTACAATAAAAAAGAATACAAACAACGGTATTTTCCTGGAAAAATAGATGAAGGATAGAAACAGTCAAGCAAGACAATCCGATGTGTATGCCTGGGGACATTTTGGTGAGCCCTCCTGACACAGCTGCGCTGACACCTGACACAGCTGCCCTGACACCTGACACAGCTGCCTGTTTCCGCTGTCCCCGTCACAGTGCACCCCCCGACCTCCAGTCCAGAGAACTCTCACCTTGTAGTTCAGTTCTTTCTGCATTATTTATGTGTTCTACAAAACTGTTATTTCTAATCCAAAAAGAAAATTTTTTAGACAAGGCTAAGCTCCAAGGGGAAACTAAAATCATCTTTATAAGAGAAGTTTTATGATATTAAATATAATGCTTGCATACTCGAATCCTGAGAGAAAAGTTGAGAATTTCATTGAACATCTCCTCTACATTCTGGCATTCTGGAGCTGAGAATAAGGAATCTTACATGTTCCAAATACCTTCCTTCTTCCCCTCCACTCAGTGTCCATGGACAGATAGATACATAACTAGCTAGCTAGCTAGGTAGATAGATAGATGCAATTTATTCGTCCAGTCACTGGATAGGTACTTAAGAAGCACCTGTTGGGTGCCAGGCATTGTGCTAGGCAGAGGGATCTAGCAGTGAACTAGAAGCAGTCCCTGCCTCCATGAAGCAGATGGTCTAGTTGGGGGAGGGGCAAACAGAAAGGAAGTCAGTATTCAGGTGAATGACATCATCCGGTGTGAAGAAAAATGAGGCAGGGAAAGGACACAGGGAATGGCAGGGGCTGCTGTTTTAGATTAAATAGTCAGGAAGGACTCCTCTAATGCAATGATACTTGAGGAGAGGCATGGAGGAGGTGAGGGAGTAAGCTATGAGGATTTCTGAGAACATTCCAGGCAAAGAGAACAGCAATAGCAAAGGCCCCGCAGCAGGAGTGAGCCTGGTGTGTGTGAGGAACCTTGGGGTCACCAGGGTGACTGGAGCAGAGGGATGAAGGGGGAAGAGCGGCAGGAGATGAGGTGGGAGAGGTAAGGGGCTGTGTATATCATGGTAAAGACCCAGAGCATGTCCCAGATGAGGAAGGACCCTGGAAGCCTGTGTTAGGCATCACTGGACTCTCCTGATACAGATCTTTTCCCTGCTGCTTTTGCTCTGTATTTTTTGCTGTAATAAATCTTAGCCATTGAGTCTTAGAAGTCCGCTGGTGAATCGCCAAGCAGAGCTCTTCCATATATTATTCTTTATCATATGTTATTTACTTGATGATTTTTCTTTTACTTTTAACTTTTTAGAAAAATGTTGTGAATGGGTTGTTTCTTTCCCTTTTGATTTTTTAAAATTTAATTTTTGAATGGATAATGCATTTTAATCATTCAAAAATTTGAACAACAAATGGCCGTCAATTGATGAATAGATAAAATGTGTTTTCTACATACCATGGAATATTATTTAGCTATATAATGAAGTACTAACATGGATGAACCTTGACAACATTATGTTAAGGGCAAAAAGGCAGTTCAGAAAGACTCCATATTGTATGATTCCATTTATGTGAAGTGTCCAGAGTTGGCAAATCCACAGACGGAAAGCAGCTTAGTATTAACCAGGGGCATTGGTGGCAAGGAGAGAATAGATTGAAGGAGCAGCGGGAAGGGACCACTAATGGATAGAATGTTCTGGAAGTAGACAGTGGTAATGGTTGCACAACTTGGTGAATAAACTGAAAACCACTGACGTGTACACTTTACAAGGGGGAGCTTTATGGTATATGAATATCTCAAAAAAAGTTAAAAAAAATAAGTATAAGAGGTATGCAGTTAAAAAACCAATAAAGGATATGCAGTGAAGTTTCCCTCTCATTTTTTTTCTGCAGCTAACCTGTTGACCTCACAACCAATGTATTGAGTTTTCTCTCTCCCATAGATATTTTTGAACATACGTGCAAATATATATGTACCTATTCTCACTTCTTTACACAAATAGTAGCATACTGTTCTTCTCCTTGCTTTTTTTTTGTTTTATTTACAAATGTTAAAAGGAAAAGAAAAGATATACCATGCTGACATTAATCAAAAGAAACCTGGAGGTGCTATATTTATAATACCAATATATAGATTTATATTAAGGATAAACAGAATTGCACACAAGCACTGGGCTTAGTTAGTAAATCTGTTACTCACAGGCACATGTAAGTACTTTATATGGATGCTGGGATTAAACCAATAGGTGAATAGAGACTAGATAAAGATAGTCGGCTTCCTCACCATGAGAGAAAAGAGTTAAAAATAAGGAAAAGGGGAAGGCTAGAACTAATCCTAATGGATTAGCGTGGAAACATCAGTATGTTCATTTTCCTATGAACACAGATACAGAAATAGACATAGAGCTATGCGTATGCATGGATCACCGTACATGCTTATGTCTCCTAGCTCTGTCCTAGGGGGACATACAAGCAAGGGCACCCCAATAGTAATAAACACACCTAGCACCCAGATCTTGGTCTCTAAATACCATTCTTCAGGAAAAGAACCAGGGCTCCTCAGAGTAAGAGCTGACTGGACAGAGGCAGGGAAAGTAAAAGTGAGCCTGTAATGTCTTGTGGTGCCAGAAAATAAGTAAGTGCTCACAAAAGAGTGGGGCATGACAAGAGGACACAGGAGCGGGTCTGAAGGAGCTCCCACTGGCCAAAGTGTCAAGGTCACGAAACACAAAGACTGAGGAACTGTCACAGATTGGAGGAGACTAAGGAGACATTGACAAGTTAATGCAATGTGAGATCATGGGTTGCATCCTGGCACAGGGAAAGGGCATTTGGGGGGAAATTGGTGAAAATCAAAGTCTCTAGTTTAGTTAATATTGTACTAGAGTCCTGCTTTTGATAACACTACTATGTATGGTATGTAGGTTGCTGATGTGATGGGAAGCTGAGTAAAGGGTAGGCACGGACTCTCTGTACCATTTTTGCAATTTTTCTATAAGTCTAGAGTTATTTCCAAATAAAATGTTTCTAAAAGTTAGCTTTTGTGTTCTCACACGAGCACCTCCTGTCCCCTGATGCTCAGAAATACAGTGGAATATTGTTTCTTTTCATTTTGCCTTCTTCCACCTGGGGTATGGAAATGAGAAAATGCTGATGTCCGTGCAATGGCTGATCCTGGGCCTGACCCCAACCAGTTTAATGAGTCAGAGAGTTAAATCATTAAGAAAGCATTGCTACCCAGACTAGCGCTTCACAAACCTAGAAAATCAAGAATTTGGGCTGGAGAAGGAAGACCACCGAGTTTATACTGTTCGCATTTCCGGATAAGGAACCTGGAGACCCAGTGAGAGAGAGTGGCTGGCACAAGGTCACATAAGCAGTAGCCAGAGAGCCTGAGGACTCCAGTGTTCTTCTCATCATTTCGCTTCTTCCCCCTGCGGAGAAGGAAGAAATGGAGAAAACATCAACTGGGCTATTATTTTTACTAGACCAAAATCATCCGGCCCTTACCTTGGTCAGGTTGTGTCACATGACACTGGGGTGGGGGTTTGGCTCCCCTTCACTTTTTGTACTTCAAAAGGTGGGCGGGGTTGGGGGGGAAGCCAACGTTGCCTTTCCTAATCCTCATTTATTGTTTCATAACATTGCTTTTAGATTAAGACTTTTTTTTGAGAGAGAGAGAGAGAGCGAGCCTGAGCGGGGGGAGGGGCAGAGGGAGAGATAGAATCCTAAGCAGGCTCTACACCAGGGGGGAGGCTCATTCTCACGACCCTGAGATCACAACCTGAGCCAAAATCAAGAGTCCAGCGCTCAACCGATTGAGCCACCCAGGCGCCCCGCATTTAGATTAAGACTTTTCACATTAACGTTCATATTTAGTTCTTTGACAATCACTGGGGCTATTATTTTTGAGAAGAAAGAGGAATAGAGACCTGGTGGTTTTTATTTGTAGGCAAAGTTAGCTAACTTAAGTGATCTAGTTAGTTTTTTAATTGCTTTATTGAATGGCCAAGAGTCAGAACCCTGAGCTGTCTCGACTACCTTGTCTATCTCTCTCCCTCAAACCCTGTGTTGCTGTTACTTAGCTAGAATTAGGGATTATAACTGGCTGTGGATCATCTACATCTTTGCTGCATGAAACTCTGGCATCTGATTCTGTTATATACTCATTAGTACAGTGCCCTGGCTAGCTAGGGAGGCACCTGTCACAAGTCAGCTAAAACTATCGTAGAGGCGGTTCAGCTTTATTGTGGATCAGATATTGTTTCATCAAATAACTTGGACTCTAACCCAACCCATTTAAAATGTTGTTTTATGGGAGCATAGCTCAAGATCATTTCTCTCCACCTCAAAGCCAAGGTTTCCATTGGGTTGTATTTTTCAACCACCATTTGATGCCATTAAGACTGACCCCTTGCCACAGGACCCCTAATTAGCGTGAGAAATCTGAAAATCAGAAGTTGGAGAACTATCTACTATATATCAACTCTTTTTTGTTTGGAAGAAACTCTTACATGTTAGAGAAATATATACCTGATCCTACTTGATCATTAAATAATTCTCTTCATGTCGTGGAGCTGTTTGGAGTCATTACAAATATTGTCTTTTTCTCTATTTCAAGTTTTTGTAAAATGTGGATGCCAGGTACTTCTGTGCATCTGGAAATAGCAATTAGGTTTTCGAGAAACCTGACTTTATTCATAGAACATCATTTACCTACTGCTCTTTTTTGCCCTTACAGATTAGCTTTCTGTTTGCAACGTCCCTGAGCTTACCCTCTTTTCCTCTGTCTCAGTCTGCTGCTTGATTATTGACCTATAGGGTTATATATTCCCGAGGAATCTTAGCTGTCCGTTCTTTCCTCATTATCTCTAAGTAATCTTTTCATTTTCTTCCATATTTTCTCCTCTCTGTAATCAGTCTTCAGTGTCTTAAATTGATGGTTTTTTGTGGCTGATGCTGTAGAATCCAGATTTACCATCCTGGTTAGGTTTTTGAAACAATGCTTTTATTTCTGTGCCTTCGGTTCTCACCACAGGGTCAAGTTTTACTGCTAGATGTAATTAGAAGTTTGATTGGCTCATTTTCCTGTCTTTCTTGATATTGCTTTCTTAAAAGTCAGTAAACGATCCCGTTTATTCTTCAACCTTTTATTCTCTAAATAATCTCCACTATTTGGACTTGGCCATCTTGTCTCCAAAGTCAGAGTAAATTATTTCTTTCAGTATCTTGTTCATGATGAGTTTGTATAATATTGCTTAGTCTAATCTGTGATTTAGTCAAGTACGGTAGATATGGCTGTAGGATCCATCAATTTTGGCAGGTATAACGTGGCCACAGGCATTTAAATGTTTGCCGTAAATTGGATTTTTTTCTTCTATCCTACGTGGGAATATGTTTTTTGTTGAAACTCAAATTTTTATTTACCCACCGGATATTGGTAGAGAAGAAATTTGCTCCTACCCATGTTCTCATGGGTACACAGTGGACAGTGAAGGCAGTTTCTATACCGGGAAAACCATCCATAAGTTTGAAAATGTAGGGTCCACAGTGATGTAACTGTTAAATATGTTAAATATGTGGTAAATATGACAAATTCCCTCAGCTAAGACATATCCTACGTGTCAGCCATGATTTGCTAGCTAACTTATAAAGTAGTAAGGTTCTAATTTTGGCATCTAGGTACACTGAGTAGGCAGCAGTGTAGTATCAGTTAGCTCTTACTCAGTTTTAAATACTTTTTGGAGACTCCATTTTTAAAGGTGATGGTCTTTTTAAACCAGCCACATTGGCACATTGCCTTAACATTTTTGTGCATTGTATTTGTGAAAGAGTAACACTGAAGTAACACTTCGAGAATGTTTAATATCCTTAAGAACAACATGTTCTTGTTTTAAACATTTGGTGAATACCTATCTCAGAAGTTGTTTCTCTGTTGTTAACCTTTATGCTTATCACATGCTCCATTAAACAAACTTAAAATTTTTGCAGATTCTGTAGAAACATGACCTCTAGAATTTTTGCAATTTCTTTGTTATTTCATTTTTTTTTTATTAGCCAGCAAAGCATTCTATGTAGAAACAAATGAAATCTTAAAAAAGTAGCTGAAACATTTTAAAACTTTGTCTGTGTCTATTTCACCAGTCCCCCAGTGGAGGAAGGATTTATATTTTTTTCCAGCTTTACTAAGATATTGTTGACATACAACATGATATAAGTTTAAGGTGTACAACATGATGATTTGATACAAGTATATAGTGTGAAAAGATTAGCACAGTAAGATTAGTTAACAACTCTGTCACTTCCATAATTACTTTTTTGTGTTGAAAATATTTAAAATTGACTCTCTTAGCAACATTTCAAGTATACGATTCAGTTATTGTTCACTAAAGTCACCATGTGGTATGTTACATCCCCAGAATTTATTTGTCTTATAAGTGAAAGTTTATACCCTTTGACCAGCATCTCCCCATCACCCCCAACTCCCAGCCCCTGGTAACCTCCACTCTATTCTCTGCTTCTCTGAGTCCATCTTTTTTTAGATTCCTTGTATAAGTGAGATTGTATAGTGTTTGTCTTTCTGTGACTATTATTTCACTTAACATAATGACCTCCAGGTCCATCCATGTTGTCACAAAGGGCAGGATTTCCTTCTTTCTCATGGCTGAATAGTATTCCATTGTATATATATTGGAATATTGCCTTTTATTTTTTTCCAAAGGAGCGTTAGAAGTTGTTTCAATAAATTTCTGTTTCTTGGGTGAACTACAGATGCAGCCATGGAAATATCTGAAACAAAGCATGGTATCAGCAAGTAGCATAAACAGAGAAAACGCTGCCTTGTAATAACATCTCAAACAAGGGCTCCTTGTGTGGCCTTGAGCAAGACACAGACTCCTCTACTTCTGTTTCTCTTCATACAAGAGCGAGCGGCAGCACTCAATTTGTAGGGCTATTGGTTGTGGTTTACTACAAGGATTTTACAAATGTCAGGGGTCATTTAATGCTGAAAGTCCTGTTAAATCCATTAAGAATTCTATATACATCCAATTCCCCAAAGAAATGATTCATTCAACAAACATTTAGGGAAACCTATTACTTGCTAGGCACAGGGCTCAGTACTGTGCAGGATACAGTTATGGAAGACATGATCCCTGCCTGACCTCTTACTATGAAGCCGCTTGTGTTATGTGCCATAAGCCAGGTACAAACCACTAAAAGAGTCCAGGGGGAGAGGCAGGGGCCGGGATTATATCCAGCTGTGGCACTGAGACACGCAGTCATGGGAGAGGTACTATTTGAGGTATTCTTTGAGAGAAGGATAGGAAGATATTCCAGGAAGAGGGCATAACCTCAGCAAAGACAGAGAGGGAAAGGTGGGATGTGTGGGGAGGGAATTACGTGTTAAGTCAGCCTGGCTGAAGCTAGGGCTTGTGTTGGCAGAGGAGTAGCCCTAAAAGTCAGTGAGGAGTTTGAACTTGATTTCATAGCTCTGAGGAGTCTGACCGTTTTTAAGTAGAGAAATGACATCATCAGCCTCTGCAAGATGAATTGGTAGAACACGAGAGACTGGCAATTGGGGGAGGGGATCCTCTTAGAAAGTGGTGAAGTATTGAAGGTATGAAATGGTAAGACTCGGGGCGCCTGGGTGGCTCAGTCGTTAAGCGTCTGCCTTCGGCTCAGGTCAGGATCCCAGGGTCCTGGGATGGAGCCCCGCATCGGGCTCCCTGCTCGGCGGGAAGCCTGCTTCTCCCTCTCCCACTCCCCCTGCTTGTGTTCCCTCTCTCATTGTGTCTCCCTCTGTCAAATAAATAAATAAATAAAAATATTCAAAAAAGAAAGAAAGAATTTTTGAAATGGTAAGACTCTGAACTAGGTGTGGCGGGGCGGGGGCGGGGGCGGGGGGGAGAAGAGAAAGCCAGTGACCGAGGTGAGGTGTTGCTAAAGTCAACATGGTTAATTAAGGAAGAGGGGGGTTGACATTCTTCTTCCAGCCTATGGCCACTGTGTTCCCCTGAATATCTGATCTCATTGAATTTTAAGTGAAGGTCTGCCATACTTTTTTCAGTTTCACATCAGACGCCATCTTGTTTACCACCGTATCTTCTGTGCCTAGCACATGTATAGCCCGTATAGGGAGCTTGGACAGTATTTGTTGAATGAAATGTGAGCTTGCTGAATCACTTTGAGAAAGGGAGAATAAATATGGGCTAACCTGCAAGGTGCCCTGTCAGCTGTCTTTCTGCCTCTGTACTTCTACCAACCGTTTGATTTTTACTTAAATATGAATGAAAACCGTATACACCCATGTGCTAACTCTCCTCACTCAACCACCTTTTAACCTAGATTTGATGGCTTACACATTGCTGATTTTTGCAGATTTAATTTCATCCCTTAGCACTATAGAAACGTTCTTTGGCCACACGCTGTTGGATGCTCTCCAAATGTTGCATTTTGAATCCTTTTACCCTTTATATGGATTTTTAAAATTTTTTGCTGAGTGGCCCCCATTAAATATTATGTTAAAGTAATTAGTGTGATAATCTAGTAATATTCAAGCATTATTTTTGGGGGGACCTTACAATGTTTGAAATAGAATCTTACAGCAGATGGCTAGCTTGCAAATCAGAGTATTCTTGGAAACATGATTAGCACTGATAAGGTCATTCTGAGTCAAGTACAAGGTCATGATCTGCAGAAAAGGGTTCTGTGTAAAAAGTGACTGCCTAGTCCAATAAAAATATATATTTGAAGCTTAATTAATAACTTACTCTGAATGTACAGTGATCTTTTAAAAGTCCAAAGAGTTTGAGCATAGAAGGGCAAAGAAAAATTCTCAGAGAGCCCATGCACTGACATTTTTAAATAAACTTAACTAGAGCCCTCAATAGCTAGAACTGAGTCCAAGTAATCGGCTTTTAAAAGAAATGGGAAAAATGATTTCAAGATGTGTTTTTAAAAAGGTTTTCTAGGCTTATGAGCTATACCTTGGAGTTCGTATAGTCAAGCTCAATCTCTTATACCTTCTCCATCTTCCACTCCTTTCTGCCTGGTGATACCTGTTTTTCAGAACAGAAATTGCTGTGGGTTTAATCCTCAGTAATCAAGATATAATTCAGGTTTGGGCGTCTAACTCTACTTTCAAGCACAGGGAAGGTGCCTGGAATATTTTAGAAAAATGTCTCAATAAAGAAGGAAACTTTAATAATTTTCAGGATTTAGCAGCATTCAGCTGACGTCATTAATATTTTGCAATAATATCCGTAATTGGGACTTGCAGATGTTAATAGGCAACTGACAGCAAAACCAAAACTGAGACTCTCTCATTTCTCCCCAGTTCTCAAGACCTCACTCTGGGAGCACGGGACATTTACTCCATATTTGAAGTATTAGCGATAAAACATATTTAATCGTATTTAACTTGTGGCTCCCCAAATTTCCTATTCTCCCACCAGAGAAATGCATAAGAAAAAATGACATTGCTTCCCAGTCAGAGATTGTAGAGAAGAAAGAAAGAAAGAAAGAAAGAAAGAAAGAAAGAGAGAGAGAGAGAGAGAGAGGAAGGAAGAGAATTCAAAGACACTTATTGAGAAAGCCTTTTCATTCTGCAATAGTTCAGCTCAATAATAATATATTTGAAACAACACCAGAATGAAAGTGTAATGAATAAAATAACACACTAATGAAAAGGGGGTAATAGAGAAAGTAAGACTCCCCCAGAGAGAGAATTATTTGTGCCATTTTTCATCACACATTTTCCATTATAAACTCCTTGGCTTTCCTTGAAGCCAAAATGAAGAGCTGTGATGAATTCCAGCTCAGAGAAGTTTCCTTCTCCCGATCAAACGCACTACTTCTTCTCCAGGGGGCACCACTACACCACTACGCGGAGCACCTCAGTCACCTTTGATTTCTACCCTGTAGTTTTTCTGCGGTTTCTACCGCCATTATGTCAAATGCTAGAGCCCCTCATGCCTCTGCAGCCCTGGGAGAGATAAGATTTGCAAACTCCTCATGGGCAAGTTCCATGTCCTATTCTGTGTGCCTTCCACAGTATCCAGCAGTCTTTTTTTTACAAAGAGGTGCTTATTAACCAGTATACTTTCTTTTATCAGGCAGTGAGAACAATGCAGTTCAACCCATTCTCCTATTTACTGTGGTTGCCAGAAAGCCCCGAGCTACATTAGGGCCCCCCTGAAGCAATTAACCGGAGTCTTGGAGTTTTTGATATAATTATTCCTATTGTCCCACCTTCCCCATTACGTTGTATCTCTTACTCTTTAGGCTTATAATAATGATCTTGCTGGCAATGTATCTTTCTTGTAAGTGATTTCCAAGTCTTTAGGGAAGAATGTATAGTTGTATAACTAGTGAGAAAGTGAGGGGGCAAGGGAAGGGGCTAATTCCATGTCTGAATCTAGTATTTGCAGCTTATTAAGCTATCTGGTTTTCATTTAGATGTGTCCTTGTATGGCAGTCAGTCTAGTATTGGAAACTGGGGGCCTTGGTTGGAGATAGGCTTGCCGTGATACTGAGAAATAAACTAAGTGCTGTTGAGACTACTCATCATACAGAAAGGGAAAAGTTACAAATACTTGACACTCCTTAGACCAGTGTTTATTTTCTTCCAGTGAAGAGGACGAGAAGTGTTGTCTGAGATGGATTGTTTCCTTACTGTGTGCTGCACGTACAATGGATGAACTTTGTGTTCCGTGCTTGCTTTGAGGTTTGGGAATCTATCAATACCTCAGCTTTTGATTATCCATGCTGAAACACCGTGGTCAGCATTGGGTTGTTTGCTTATTTAATGTGAAAAGTAGTTCCCTCCTTTTAGTTTTCTTTTTCCAGATGTCTTTTTGGGGGATGAGGAGAAAGGGTAGCACTCCCAAATGAGTGTGCTTTCTGCAGTAAGTAAGGTACTTATTTATTGGAGAGCTGAGAAGAATTTACTAAGAAAATCCTTTGTCGCTTAAACTTGGGTACATAGCAAACATTTAGAGAAACACTCTGGGGAGGCTTGTAGAGCAAATGCAAGCAACATGTAATAAATACACAGCTAATCTTAATATACTCACCTTTAGAACTAATAACACTACTTTGTAAATAGAAAATGAATGTGTTTTCTAAGAGTAATAGAATAGAATTTCAAGAAGCCCAATCCTTCTTCTCCATGACCTACCTGGGCTGGCCTTCTTTTAAATCTTTTTTTTTTTTTTTTTTTTTTTTTTAGTTTTAAGTCATCTCTACACCCAACATGGGGCTCAAACTCACAACCCCGAGCTCAAGAGTCACATGCCCCACCACGTGAGCCAGCCGGGCGCCCCAGGACTGGCCGCCTTTTATATGATGGTTAACATCATTACTGGGATCAGAGATGTGGGATTCAGATATCAAAATCCCTTCAGTCTGACCTTTTAGAAACTGAATTATCAGTAACATAAGAAAATGCCTAATAAAGAGCTAAATCCATTGTTAGATAGGACAGTATTTCCACAGAGCAGAACTTCTCAAGACTCTTGTTGGCACTCTAGCAGCACCGGCTTCACCTGGGAACTTGTTAGAAATGTGAATTCTCAGGCCCCACCCCAGACCTGCTGGATCAGCAACTCTGGGGGTGGGTCTGATGGTGTAAGCCCTCCTGGTGATTCCGATGAATGCTGGGTTTGAGAACCACTGGTTCAGAGAATTCTCAGTGCTCCACATTGTTCCCTTCCTGCTTCTGCCTTCTTTTCTAACCACTTTTTTCCCAAGGACCTCAGACTTGGGTTATTTGTTTATATTCCGATCCTGTGGAAAGAAAGCAGCGTCTGTTCTGGAAGCCTTACGTATCTCTGGGAAACTTATTCTATTTCTCCCCTCAAGGAGCACCACGATGCTTATTAGCTAAGATAAGACTCTGAGACCTACTGCCCCGAAGACAGCAGTTTAGTTCTGTTGAACCCAACATGTCTCAAAATTCATTGACCACAGAACCCTCTTTTTGTGGAGTATATAGAACCTTCTCATCAGTGTCTGAGTGTATGAAACCAAAAAGAAAAAGAAATTATTTTAATAAGTTATCTATTCTAATCCTTTGGAAAGATTAGTGACTTTTTTCATACCCCCAAAGCTCCATTGTAGGTGTTGCTAACAAGTGTGGGGACTTGCTTATATATATATAAAGGACATATATCATAAGGGCAGGAAAGTTTTCCCTTCTGCCCTTCTGGGTTCTCTGGCTGGTATAAGAATTAAATTGCTATCGGACAGATTAACAGGAGACAAAAGTTAATAATGTGTGTTCCTCCTGTGTACATGGGAGAGACCCAGGAAAACTGAGTCATTCCCCCAAATGGCCCAAGCCATCACCTTACCTACTGTATTTAGCTAAAGACAAAAAGGTCTGATCCTTACGCAGATTTAAGATTCTACAGATTTAGAGTCACCCTCCTCTTCTTGGTCCAGCCAGCAGGACATCCTCACAAATAGTGTGAAGCTCTGAAAACCTGTGTCTGCTCTTTCTGAAAAATAGCCAGTTTAAAATAATCAATATGCCAGAGAGGCATAATTTGGGGTGGCAAAATCTTCTCCCCTTCAATATGTGCCTCTATATATGCCTATATGTAATGTACATTATATAGTTACTAGTTCTTTTCAATAGAAATAGATATATCACATATTCAAATATGTTTCACATTTATATGTGTCAATCTTGGCTTCTAAGAGGTCAACTTCATGAGATGAAAGATATGGAAAATGAGAAATTAGCTCAAACATGGATAAACAGTTTTATAACAAGATTCAATTTTGTTATTTATCAATTTATCTAAATAATATTCAAAATCCCTTTGATCGGGGCACCTGGGTGCCTCAGAGTCAGTTGGGCATGTGCCTTGGGCTCAGGTCATGAGGCCAGGGTCCTGGGATCGAGCCCAGCATTGGGCATCCTGCTCAGCGGGGAGCCTGTTTCTCCCTCTCCTGCTCCTCCTGCTTGTGGTTTCCCTCTCACGCTCTCTTTCTGTCAAATAAATGGGTGAAATCTTTAAAAAAAAAATCCCTTTGATCAATTACTTGCTAGTATTTAAGGCACCGTTACCATCTTCCGTTATAGTCTGTTATTTGTTCTGTTTTATCCTCCTAACTTAGCAGGAGAAAAATGACTTGCCTGATTTCTTTGGATCATCTTAATATATGTTATAAATAAAATATGGCAGCAGTTGTGGCGATGTAAAAATTGAAAAAGGACCAACCAAAAAGTGCAATGCTCCAAATTTTTCATAGAATAGGAATGACTGAGTGTTTTATTCATTAGGATTCTAAAGTGAATTTGTGATCTGCGAGATCTTAAAGTAAGAAGCTTGTGATGGTAGGAAAGTATCTCTTGACAGGATAAACTGGTCTCCCAAGTAGGCCCTGGCTTATTGTCAGTTGAAAAGGAAGCAATAACTTTTCTCGTTTCAGTTATTTACAAGGATAAGATTAAAGCCCGGATCTTGTCTTTTTCCTCTGGTCTTTCACTTGCCATACCACTGATTGGTGGGAACAGCAACTGTTTAAAGATGTCCAGTGGTGAGAAGCGAAGTATCCTTGGCTTTTTAACATTGTATATAAATTCCGACCCTGGGCACATGATAATTTCTATTACTCCCATAAGCAAGGATTACCCATATGGTAATGTAGTACCTTTTGTGGGGAAGTGAAATTGTAGTATTTTTTATACTTAATTCACAGTAACAATTTTTGTTCTGTTGTAAACAACTAATAAAGATGGGCGCCTGGGTGGCTCAGTTGGTTAAGCGACTGCCTTCGGCTCAGGTCATGATCCCGGAGTCCCGAGATCGAGTCCCACATCGGGCTCCCGGCTCAGCGGGGAGCCTGCTTCTCCCTCTGACCCTTTCCCCTCTCGTGCTGTTTCTCTCGCTCTCTCTCTCTCAAATAAATAAATAAAAATCTTTAAAAAAAAACAACTAATAAAGAAAAATAACTAATATTTTTTACCCTTTTCCTGATTTAATTTCCAAGGCATACTAAATTGCATTTTCTTCCTTTATTCTCTCAAAGTACCTGTGAGGTATACAGAGGCAGGAATTATTCCTAGCCTACCTGATTACCATAACGAAAATAATTTAGCCATGAGCTAAAGATAATCAGAATCCAGGGCACTTGTATCCCAGTCTAGAACTCTTTCTGATAAAATACTGCTTTCATCTTTAAAATTTAGATGTATTGCTGCCTTGCCTAGGAACAGAAGCATTCAAAGTCGAAAGTACGAATAGCCTGTGCCCTGATTCCAAACAACTGATTCGTGTCAACACTGGATTTGTTATCCTTATTATTTTCCCTATCATACAGTCTTTTAAAAAAGATTTATTTATTTGAGACAGAGAAAGAGAGTGCGAGAGCAGGGAGAAGGGCAGAGGGAGAGGGGGAGAGAGAATCCCCAAGCAGAGTCCCTGCTGAGCACAGAGCCCGACGCAGGGAGCCCGACGCAGGGCTCGATCCCATGACCCTGAGATCGTGACCCATGAGATCACAACCTGAGCCAAAACCAGGAGTCAGATGCTTAACTGACTGAGCCACCCAGGCATCCCCCTATTATACTGTCTTTAAAAGTATAAGTACACTTTTGGAGGCTGCATTGCTCAATTGTCTAGTCTCTTATTAAAAGATCCAGATTCCCTAGTGTCATCAGCAAGTACATGTAATAGTTTGTCTTCTTAAAGCTGTGGAAAAGCCTAAATGATAAGTTGTATTGAATAGAATGGGTATGTTCATATTATTGACATGTTTACCTGATACATCTAAATATTGATTTGCATTTTGTAGTCTTTGGTATTCCTTTGTGAATAATGTACTTAACCCAAAATAAATTGGCAATCTAGAGAAGAAACAAAACATACTCTTGTTCATAGGCTACAGCTGGAGTGAAGAAAAAGTCAAACCCTAGTTCCCAGGTCTACACATCATCACCCTGCTCTGCGCCATCAGAGTATAGACAGACCCTAGTCATTTAAGTCAAACCCCCACTAAAACTGAGCTTTCGGTGGCACAGACTTTTGTGAGGTGGTGTGTGTAGCATCTGTGAAATATCATTTGCCTGGGCTTTCAGTGGAATGAAATGCTTCCGAAGAACACTTTGGTACTGCTTTGCAATAAGGTTGATCTTTTGTCATTGTTTGGAGATTTTCTCTGCTTTGTGATAGTGTGGAACCTCCGGCACTCAGACCTTTGTGGTCTGAGTAAACCTGCTTCTGAATAGCAGTAGTGTGCTTTTCAAAGATTCTTCTCTTAAGGAGGTAACAATAGTCACAAAAGGCACACCGGCAACTCTTTTGCTGAGCCCACTTCCACCCGTTCGGTGTCCCTGGGGTTTCTGCTGTACTGTTGCTTAAGCACAAATGACCATGACTTAAGCTCCCTTACCCCAACCCCTGATAATATGACACTGCTCTCCCCCAAACCAACTGGCAAAAATTCTATTGTGCAAACATTTACTAAAAAGCTGGGCTAAGAGAGGACGTGTTTGTACTAATTGTTCTGCTTCGGTGAGGATGAAAGACTTAATAATTCATATAAAGCACTCTGAACAGTGCCCGGTGCCTGGCAAATGCACAGTAAATTTGGCTGTGATTATTCAGGTGGACATTCGGTGACCTTGTCTTATTCATTTCCAAGTCACTTGAGATTCCTAGGTGCTTAACAGAACATCCCACTGCCATACATTTATCTACTAAATCATTTCGGGGCATACCTAACAGCCAGTCGATGTGCAATCTCTGGTACAATCTTGGAGGGAAAATAGTGGCCCGGGCAGAAGAAGTATTTGAACTAGCTCATTCCTCAGCTTAACACATGCCGAAGGATTGCAAAGCGATATGGTCCTGGTTAAGAATGTGGGCTCCTGACCCAGCGCCCCTCGGTGCAAATCCTCGTTCTGCTCCATTTGGTCTGTCACTTGGTGGGTGTTCCTTCGCCTCACTGTGCCTCAATTCCTCAGCACAACACTGACCCAGGGTTATTGTGCAAATTACACGAGGCTACGCACGCAAAGCACTTTGAACAGGGTCTGGCACCTGGTAAAGACACAGTGAAAGTAGCTCTTATTCAATTGGAAGTGCTGGGTGAAAAAAAATGCAAACTAGACCACACAGTGTTCTATAAATCCCCCAAATGGGTTTTGCTGTTATGACTGCTTTCAAGATATTAATGGAAAATGTAATTTTACAGGGCCTCAACCTGGTCTCCAAATGTGTGTCAACAATTGTCACACGCCGAGTAATATGTGCTAAAACCAGAGATGCAGTTATCCCCCACCACCCTCATAAATGGTCAGAATCCGTTCACATCTGAAGGATCGATCATTTGACCTTCTATACCAGTCTAGCATATAAAGTTGATGTAAAACAAACAAAATAAAGCCAATCACACATTCCACTTATCTCTAGTAAAAAAACAAGTGTAAAAGATTGGCAGATTGATGTTTTATGCTATCTACTTTGTTTCACTGTATCACTTTTTTCTGAAATATTTTTCTAGAATGGAATTTGACTTACCTGATAAGAGAGACACGAACTGGATTTTTTTTTTCAGAAAGCCACATTTTCTGAAGTTTTCTAATTTTATTCTGATTTTCAGGGAAGGCACAATGAAGCTAGAGTAGATTTGTTTTCTTTTATTTTTCCCTCCCCCAAATAAGGATTCCAGGAATTAAAAGGCACTGGTTAGACTCTCACCATGATTCTAGAAACCTTTTTGTGCTTAATATAGAGGGTACACATAGTTAAAGAACACTACACCTTTACAAGTGTACTATTCCCCCAATAACTCTTGTTTCGGTTGTTTAAACTGACTTGGGGAGTACAATTAATAGATTTTAAAACTAATTAACTTGTGCTGTTCTTTGCTTTGTTTCATTTTTGTCCCTGTTTTAGATCTGGAGATAGGCATTCTTTGGCAGAGGTCATATTTCAACTTCTCCTCTGTAAGGATTATGAGACATTTACGGTTGAGGGATTGATTTATTTTAAAACCTAAAACCTCCACTTATCATTTTATCTTCTTTAAACTAACCCCATTTCTAGTTACATTGTTTGTGGATGGCCTTGTTTGGTTCTTTAAATACTAGGAACAGTTTCATCATCATCAAATATTAACTGCTCACTGAGAGCAGAAGGTGAGCTTGACAAGGTTGCTGTATTTACTAAGAGCGACTCATTTTAAAACATATTTCTTAAAAAGTAATCTCCATAGTTTCATCTGGAACGTTCTCAATTATGTTCACATCTCTGAAACACATTTCAGATGAAGCTCAATGTACTTGATAGATATTCAGGCCACGCAGAATAGATCTTTATTTTGAAAAGAGAAAACATTTGTATCAATAAAATTGCTTGTTTTTAAGTCTGCAGAACAAAAACAAACAGGAAGTTGGCCTGGTTTTCAGATACTCTTTTAAAAAAATTACTTGGTTTAAAAAGGCCACTTTCTTTAAATACACGATGTGTTTGGAGTTTGGAGTTTTCTTTGGGGATGTGTCTGATACTCTAAAATGCCTACAGTTTTAATAACAGGTTAGCAGAGTTTTCATTAAGAGTTTTGGTGATAAAAATATATTACCATTAACAAAATGTGAGCTTAGTCCCTGCCTCAAAGTATGTGAATGGCAGTGGATACCACTAAGACTTTCTGCTTGGAAATTGCATATTTGTTATTAGTCTGGTGGTTGGGTAGGCGTGTGAGGAAAATGCTTATTACTTCAAGTGGATACATTTGGCCTCCGTTTGGGGTTTGAAACAGGATTTCACATTTGTGAATTTAACAAGACCCCACGAACAACCATTTTGGTATCATGCTTTTAAATTTCTTTCTCTGAAAAAGGCCTTAGGTTTAGCGAAAGAGGGACTGATTGTCATCTTTGTGCCTCTAATTTCAAAATGCAAAGGTAAATCAATAACTATACCTGCCCTTTGCATAACCTCTGGGTGGAGGGATCCGAGGCTGGCTATAGAGATGTAATTATTTAATGTATTCTCAGCGGCATACTGAGCCCTGCAAAGATAAATTGTTTAAATCCAAACAATGATCAGGGCTGTTTCCACCTTATACTCTCCGTAGACGTTTGCGAGCTATTTGAAACTTTATTGCTTTGAAACTTTCTTTTTACTCAGAGACAGGAAACTTAATTTTGCCAAGTGGAAACCCCAAGGTTTGAGTCAAGTGCAAAACTAAGACCCTTAGGAATTGAGGGGCTTGCCAGCTACCTCCTTACTTCCCAAGTTTTAGTGTGGTTTAAACTCACTTGAGACCCTTAAGTTTTAAGTCATGGAAAACCTAAGCTAAGTGGCATATGGTTTCAAGGGACAGGAGTCACAGTGTAGGGAAAGCCCGTTAGAGAAGCCCTGAAGTTGTTATTCCAGACGCTGTCTGGCTGAAGCATTCAAAGAAAGGAAGAAAGCTGGGGAGGTGATGGTGGGGAAAATCTCCATCTTGTTACCTGTTGGCGCATCTGGCACATGCAAAAATGTTCAATGTCATTTCAATGGAACATCCGGTTCTTGGGCTGCACTGTTATTTTTCTAGTTAGGGGGAGAGAAATCGAAATGGAAAGTATGAAGGAAAAGCTAACTTGACCTATCAGATGCCGTGGGGCTTAGTTTGAGCTTTAGTAGGAGAAAATATTAGATCAGCATTTTCCATAAGGACAGTGTAACGAAATACTGGTAAAAGGTGTTTTATGAAGAAAAGAGGGATGGTTTCTGCGATTCAGCTGTGTTGGGTTAGCAGGTTTCTTTACTGTAGGACATATATGAGAGAGATCCTTTGATACACTCTGGTGTATTGTCAGGCTCCGAGAGAGGAATGTAGTATGCCATTTTTACAAGAATTTCCCCAGGAAACTGCGCTTTTGAGGCTCTTCTCTTGGGAGCAGTGGTCTATGGTACACACTCTCACAAATGCTTTCCAACTTTACTCCTTGCTTTTCCATCCCTTGTTGTCTATAAACACGTAAACTTCCCCAGTGTAGTACGATTTCATTCTTTCTGACCTTACCCATTCTGAATCTTTGATAATTCCAACAAAAGCATCTGCATCCTTTCTTTGAATGTTTGAGACGGATTTGCTTTTATTCTTTTAATTTCTCCATTTAAAAATGCAAAAGTCATCTATTACATTCTTACTTCTATTGTGCTCATGGGATATAAATGTTTTGGAGTGCACAATGCAATTAAAAGCATTTTTGTTTCACAGCAGCTTGTTAATAAAGTTATGGGAAAAATATGAAGAAACCTAAATGAAGTTTATGAGGTATTGAAATTTGGGGGTCAAAAATCAGTCGGATGAGCCATCGCTTGCCAAGCTTTGCTCTGGGCCAAGCACTAGCTTCTGTGCTGGGACTAGAACATGCCTAAGAACATGGCTTCTGCCCTCAGAGAGTTTATGGACGAGAGAATGCTCCCTACACAAGGGATCGTTGCGTACTTACGGGGATAGTAGTTCTCAAAGTGTGGTCCAAGGACTCTAGAGCGTCACTAAAACCCTTTCTGGAGTCTGAGAGATCAAAACTGTTTTCATGATTGTTTCAAGACCTCATTTGCTGTTTTCACTGTCATTCTCTCAAGAGTGGAGTTTTCCAGAGACTGCATGATAGGTGATGTTGCAACAATTGAATGCAAAAGTAGGCATGAGATGAGCTTGCATGCCTAATGACTAAAAAAAAAAAAAAAAATTCAGGACCGTGTCTAGTAACGGATTCCTAAATGTTCACAATTACCACTTTTGTGATATGCATATTCTGCCATGTGGGGCTATTATGGATTGCCATTCTTCCTGAATATATGATTTTGTTCATTAGAACCAACCATGCCCCTTTACTTCTCCCTCTCTTTTAATATGAGTAATCAAGAGTTGACTGAAAAAGACATCTATGCAAATAATGGCTATTCGTGCCATTTTTTGCATGTTTTGAATATGTATCTGCATAGATCTTATGTGTGCCTATGGAAACACGATGCTTAAGCCATCATTTTCCTCGGCTTTAATGGATGACTTTTGCTTGAATTTGAGTCTTCCACAGACGAGGCTGAAGAAAAAGAAAAGCTAACCCACCCTCCTCACCCCTCCCACACACAATTAAAACCTTCAAAACACAAAAGCCTCATCTTCCTGTAGAAATTACTATGTTCCAAAAATGTATATAAATTCAGAGTCAGGAGTTAGGCGTGGTGGTCACTGACCATGGCCTCTCCATCCCACCCCGAGGAGGAGCCCTGGGCAGGCACAAAGTCATTTGAATAGCTGATTGCGCCACTGTGGGTGGGAAAGTAGGGTGGCTGACGGGTAGGGAGCTGTGTGAAGCTTTTGGTGGGAGGAGCCACGGATTAAAAAATTGTTTTCTCCAACAGCCAACTTCCTTAAATTCCTTGCAGCTGGTCAGGTAAGCTGGGTCTGGGAGTGCCTTCTGCTTTGCTTGGGGCAGTTGAAGGCCTAGGAGAGCCTGGGAGGATTCCATGGAGGGAAATCCTTTTGTCCTTAAGGTAAAGGGAGGAAAATGGGTTTTTGAGGATTTGACTCAATTTAGCTCAACTCACCAGGGTAGAAGAATGGATAGGGAGAGGGTTGCCAGATGATATATTAAATGGAGAGCATACTTATCCTCAAACATTGTTCATTGCTTGTCTGCAATTCCAGTTTGATTGGGAGTTCTGTATTTCCACTTGATCAATCTGGCAACTCTGGATGGGGTTCCGGGCAGAAGCCCTAGCTGGGAAGAAAGGAAGCAAGCAGCTGGTGTCCTCTTTGTCCTGGGTCTGTATCACTACAGTAGGTCATATGGTGGGGTGTCTAAAAAAAGGGAGGTGAAGGAACCCTAAGAACCCAACATTTGACTATGGGCCGAGAGCGAGACACCCCTTTATGTCGTTTCATGACAAAGCCTATGTGGCATGATTTTATGTGTATTGTATTTGTTGGAGTCACAAATTGAATGCCATTATGTTTTCTTTCCTGTTTTCTGTCTTTTAATGACATTTTATGTTGGCAGCCATCAAACTGCTTTAAAGACAGCCTCCATGAATACTTTTGGTAACTTGGTACCAATGTGCTTTCATTGTCTTTGGTTTTAATTTGATTCCGGTCAGCTGCTTTATAAACAGAGAGGGCTACGTTCATGAGGAGCTTATTATTGAACAGATACTCAGTTAATATTTGTCTAGCACAATTAAAGGTATTCGATTAGACTGGGGCAGGTGGGCTGTGGAGGGGGGAGAGCAGTGGGGACATAGAGGAGGGGGCTGGAAGCAAGTATTGGTGAGGCAGGCTTGGTTTCACTGTGAACAGCCACTATGATTTTTAGTGTTATTTGTTCTTCAAAAAATTTCATGGAAAAATTAAGCTCATGGTTATTTGAAAACAAGTGTTAAATGTGAACGCCACTGAATGGGGCGGTGGGGGGCGGGTCTTGAAGTATATCGGGAACATTTTTCTTGTAAGAAGCCAGCGTGTGCAATAGAGACCCACAAGAAGGCCCCACCTGATGTGATTGCCCTAAAGCCACATATTCTACCTCTGGCTAAGGAGCTTCAGGGATTTTGACTTGCAGCCTATTCAGAGAAATGTGGGTTGGGGTGGAACAGTGGGTGAAGGCAGTGTACTCGAAGCTGACCCTGGAAATGCAGTGTTCCCCTTGGGCCGACTCAGGTGTTGATTACATATGAATCTGCTGTATGTTCCTTTATTCGGCTCTGTGGGGTCCTGTGGCCTGGGGAGTTTTTGTGGCTACAGACCCCTAGAATTAGACCAGGCTTTGTGTCTGTGTGCCTCATGGATTCCTGACACTTCTGGTTCAATTATACTGAATTACGAGGATTTTTCAGCCATCGGGGTCACATACACCCTAGAGTATATATTCCTAGCCAAAAAAAAAAAAAAAAAGTATAAATTCACTGTTTGCTAGACCTGAATAGAATAACCAGTCATTTGGGACAGACAACCAGGAACAACCTTATTCATAAGTTGGCTATTGTTCTCTTTTTGGAGGAAGAAGAGAGAACTTAATGGAAGGAAACAGCCAGAGAAGCAAGGAGGCTTATTAAAAAAAAAAAAAAAAAGATTATTTATTTGAGAGAGAGTGAGTGAGCAAGAACGAGAGAGAGAGAGAGAGAGAGAGAGAAAGCAAGCACAAGCTGGGGGAGGGGCAGAAGGAGAGGGAGAAGCAGACTCCCCGCTGAGCAGGGAGCCCAACATGGGGCCCGATCCCAGGACCCTGGGATCATGACCTGAGCCGAAGGCAGATGCCTCACCCACTGAGCCACCCAGGTGCCCCAGCAAGTAGGCTTCTAAGGCAGACTTAGTGTTGCTCCCTATAAAATCATTCTCACAAACTTTATTCATTTACTCAGCAAACTTACGGAGTGATCACTCTTCTCCAGGCTCATAAACATCCCTGGAGGTTCAAAGATGAAGAAGATAGAGTGCTGCCTTTGGATAAGCTCAAAGTCTAGTGGGGAGATAGGCATGCAAACAATTTATCGATGTGCACAGTGATAAGTGCTGGGATAAAACTGAGTGCAAGGTGCAGGTGGAGGCACAAAAGAGGGGGAGGTAAATGAGAGTGGGGGTGGGGAGAGGAGTCCAGGCAAATCTTTACAGGGGAAGAGTCATTTGAACTGAAAATCCATGTTGGGGAGTGCGAGCCTGGGAACTTGGCTTCTGTTCTTACTGAGCTGCTTGTGAAATAGGACAAGTCCTCTCACTTCTTTGGTCTTTACTTTCTCAGGAAGATAAAGGCACACAAGATGTTCCTTAAAATCCAGTTCAGCCCTAAATGTTACAAGCTGGTAATCAAGCTATCTTAGTGTACTGTCTCAGAACAAATCATCATTGCTGAGCCCTACTCCCTTCATCTTCTTGGAGGTCACCATTTGAAAGTTTTCTTGAGGCAAATAGGCAAGAAAATTCTTCTGCCCTCCTCCCAGCTTCTTACCTGAATTCAGACTTGGTGTCCAGTTTGGGCCAAAGTCATTGCCCAGTGTGTGCGTAAATGGGATGTCAAGAAAGCAGAGTTCAGTAGCGTAAGGAAATGAGATGCAGAGCTGACTGTAGTGAGGGGGGTGTGGTGTGTGCTTGGCTGGCCCTCTCTATAAGGGTCTATGTTCAGCCTCATTAATCTTGCCTTCAATATTTTCAGAAAATGCTTTATTAAAAGACTTTAAAAAAAAGATTTCTTGTCTGCATCCCAAATTTAAATTACAAGTTTTATGTAAGATTTAAGGATGCTCTTTATGCATATTTATCAATGTTCATAGATGGTATAATGTTGGAGGAGAAAATGATGCAGATTATATCCATTTTTAGAAAGACAGAACCCTAAGAGGAAGAAAGTGGGAAATTAGCCATTAGTATGCTGACGTCTGGCTAATACTCGTTTATGTTGGTGTCCCCTCACTTTTAGCTCCTTTAGGTTGTTCCTAGCCTTTAAATAGGTCTTGATGGTGGTAGGAACCAGGCAACCTCAGATGTGTGATTTGTAATTCTCGTATAACTGTTACTTCCTCTGAGCAGCCGTGTCTATGCATGTAAGTATGTGTCAGTAGGGCACTGTGATCAATAGAATTTTTCATTTAACACAGTCATTAAAATGAAATAACATAATTTGTTTCGTAGAACAAATCATCTGTTCGTTGCCTTTATTTAACATTTCACCTTAACTCTTGGTCGCCTAGCAGAGCTGTGAGGTGTCTTTGAAAAGGTAACCCAGTTATCATTGTATTTGAGGGGAGGGGTTCCCCCACTACCACCCCCCTCCCCGTAATTCCAAATGTATTTGAAGAAGCCAGTCATTCTCCAAACAGCTGTTTCTGTTAAGATACTGTGACTGACAAAGGGTAATTTTCAGCTTCCTAGGGTCCTTTTCGTATTCTGATGGATGGTAGAGCTTTCTCTTAGGAACATAAAAAAGTACATTTCACAGGGTTTTTCTACCACCAAGTGCATGGGAAGTCTTGGATCTGACAGACTCACTCTCATAACTCCCAAGACTTAGGTGGAATTTGAATCTCTACAATGCTACTTTTCTCTCTCTGTCAAAGGCTTTGTACTCATTTGTCAAAAGCCTGAAGGTAGGAAAAAGGAAATAGATTGAATTGTGGAGGCTTTACAAATGCTCAGCAACTTTTTCCTTTGTCTGTCATCAACTTTTTGATGCAGATGTATTTCAGAAGTTTCATTGACCATTTTATCCCCCTGCTGCTTTTTGGGTGCAATTTCAAAGTGGGTAGTGGGGAAGGGGGAACTGGAAGATTCATGGCTGTAGTGGCTCTTATTTCAGCCAAGAACCGCTTTCCTACTGAATCACTTTGCTATTTTCTTAACTCAGGAACATAGTGAAAGGCCAGATGAGAATGATTTGTTTTTAAGGCCAAAGGAAATGGAAAAGAAGTGAAATTCAGGCAAGCATACATGAACTTGCATGCTAATCTCTGCGATGCTTCTTTAATTCTCCATGTATACGTAGGAGGAAGCAGAGAGAGAGTTCTTTGTCTTTTTTTTTAAGATTTATTTATTTATTTTAGAGAGAGTGAGAGTGCGTGTGTGCGCATGGGGTGGGGGAGGGGCAGAGGGAGAGAGAGAGAGAGAGAGAGAGAGAGAGAATCGAAGCAGACTCCTTGCTGAGCATGGAGCCTGATGTGGGGCTCAACCCCACGAGCCCACGAGCCCGAGACCACGACCAGAGCCCAAACCAAGAGTCAGAAGCCTAACAGGCTGTGCCCCCCTTAGAGAGTTCTTTGTCTTGACTAGCCTTAGCTGCTGTTTTCCGGATAGAGCCAGCTCTGCTGGTGGTTGGCAACTGTCAAAGGTACGAGACTTGTAGGATCCTTTTTGACTTGGTCCACTAAGCTCATGGCAACTCTGAAACTGTGGGTCTACAAGGAGGACTTGAGACACCTTTGACGTGGCTTGGGAAACCTGAGGGGTGATTTTTTTTTCAGACTAAGATAGTTTCTGGGCTGTTACAGACCCAGTGTGATAGGATATCTCGTGACCCATTCAAAGTGCTTAGCTGGTCTAAGAAAAACACTGGAACTTTTCTAGTCGTTAGTTTTCCAAAGGCCAAGAACAATGGGTAATTACATACTGTGCTGGGCAGTCCCTCCCCTGCCTCCACCCCAACCCATCCCCACCTGTTTACCAAAACCTTGATCCCCTACAAGGACCAAAAGCAAATGTTAGCAAATGTCAAAAACAAAGTTTATCCCCCTCAACTCCAAACTCCAATTAAAGTATTTTGGCCTATAATTAAGTTCGGGCCTCTTGAAGAATGAATACTATACAAAAGAACTTTATCACCGAGTGTTGTGCGTATAAATGTTATCCTGAGTTCCAAAGTCATTTTGAAAAAACTTAAGAGGCTTGGTTTTCTTTTGAAATATTGTGTTCCACAGATAACATCGATATTGCATTATTTGGTCTCGTCATCTGTTGTTTGGATAGAAAAATGCAGATTTTTTTTTTTTTTTGTCTTTTATAAGCTTCCTTTAACACAAGCAGCAGTCTCTGGTGAGGTAGTATTGCTGTGCATTTGCATTGTTATAGAAGTAAATTATGGATTCTGTCATTCAAAAGAGAATGCTTTATAAATCAAGTAAAATCTCATAACTAAGACGAATAAGTTGTTTTTAAGCCTTATGGGGCCTCATATTCCATACTTTAGTTTTACAGCCCAACCTGATGTAATTATTATAGTGTAATTCTCTTTTTTTTTCTATTTGTGTGTACTGTTTTTGCTTTGTACAAATGTCATTAGTTTTCCAAGACAAAGCTTAAGAAAAGTTACTATATGGAAAGGACAGTAATATAAAAGCACAAAGGCAAGCAGTAATTTTTTATCTGTAGATTGGCAGGAAATGTGCCAAATATACCGTGTTCTCTCCCTCCCTTTCTTCCTCCCCACCCTCACTGATTGCATTCAATGTAAATGATGTTAAAACTCTAAATTGTAACAGTGGTAAAAATCCTAATGTATTCCTTTTCTTTCTATTGTTTAAACTGATCTATTGTTTGGAACTCCTGAATATAAGAGACAGCCCTCATTATAAAGCTTTTTTGGAAGGGGTTACAAACTGTGTTCTGTGTAAACGTCTGTGGTTGTGTTTGCCACTCGTCTGGAAAAGCTATCAAGGTGGTTTGCAATCCTAAGGCAATCCTGCTCAGCAGGTGCCTTATTTCTTTTTTTCACTGCTGCTATGTAACTGTCCCAAAGCATGGGAATCAGAGCAGTGGTCCTAAATGGGGATGGTGCAGGAAGAGGAAAAATCGTCTGCGGAGAAGGAAGGTCAGGAGTAAGTTATTTAGACCTGGTTAGGGGGCAGGATCTACAAATGCAGCTGCAGTTAGTGATGAAAAGCACTGAAATTGCAAAGAGGGAGCAGAGGTAGGGAGCAGAGGTAGAGACCGAGATTTACGATCTGAGCCAGTGCGGTGATAGATGAAACTTTACAAGAACTTCATTTCTCCAGGGAAGAGAGATTAGAGAGGAGAGCAGAGGATTTAGGACTGAACCTTGGGGAAATCTTAATGTAAGGGTGTGGGAGGAGGGAGAGAAACCCCCAAGTATAAACTAGCATGCTTGGCCGTGGATGCCACCAAGCATCAGTGCTCCCCGCGGGGCTGTTAATTCTGAGCCAGAAAACCTCCTTTACACTGGGTGGAGGGTGGAGAACCTAGGGACTAAAATCCTTGCGACTTTGCTTCGGTGCAGGTTGTGGTAGGTGTAAAATGAAGCTTATGTTTTCTCATAGGAGGCACATTAGTGGGGGGGCACCCCTCCATTACCGTGTTTTTGAGCACATAGAATGATTTCCTGACCGTCCTTATATGTGCTGAAATGATGTAGCCATTCCTAAAGCTACTTTTATGAAATCAGAACGACTGGGTCAATACCATTCTCAACTCTTCCTACCAATAAATTCTTCCTTTTCCAGGATATGCAGAGGAATGTAAAGGTACGTGGAAAGTAAGATCTGATTTGATTTTCTAAATCATTTAATTTGGTTAAAATTAAATAGATCATCGGGAGAAACGAAGGGACAAAACTGACAGAAAAAATAGCAGCTCCTTTGATTTGTCAAGCTGTGTTCTGAGTTATACTCAGCTTCTTGCCGTGCATCTAGGTTTGCGTTAAATGTAGCTCTCTAAAGGTTTGAAAGGACACACCTTGATTCACAGTGAAATTATAGGAATGCTTTAATGACCAGATAACTCAGTGTGGAGGAGTGGTTGTGAACGGTTTAGCCCTCTGAAGTAAGGGCAATTAATAGCATGTGTTAAAAATGCTTGATGAACTAACCCATTTCTCCTGCGGATTCAGGTGGACTAGCAACTTACATTCTTGGGTAACCCCCCCTAAAAAAGCTGCTTTTTTTCTCCACCTCTCTCTCCAATAAGCTCATGCACTGTAAAGAATTCTAGCATCAGTGGGGAAAAAAGAATTGCTTACAGTTGTGCTTGTCTGAAAAGGATTATGGGGGGCCTGGTCATATGAATGAGAGATTCAGTAGCCTCTTTGTATAGTGCTCACGAGTTAAACAAACACAACAACAGGTCACATTTGACATTGTGATAAATCTCTGTCCAGTGACGTCCTTTGGTACCACGTAGTAGACACCGTAATTAGCAGCCATGTCAGCATTTAGGCAACACCAAAGGCATATTTGATTGCCCAGGACTGACATATTATCCTGTCTGGAAGTGCGTAGACCATCAATAAAACATTGAAAGAGCCGAGACTCCAAAATACACTTTGGTCTCAATTATCCAGGTGATCTAGGGCCATTGCCTCCAGAACCTAAAGAACATGACTGCCAGGTATAAAGATTTACTCTCTGATGGAACAGAACCTCAGGGGATTTCAGGATGTTTCTCACGTTGTATGGACTCGGGAAAAAGAACTTTAAAATTGTCCAGAAAAATGGATCTAAAATTTATCAGGTATATTTACGTGTATCTAACATTTTCCCTCAATTTTCTTGATAGTTTCTATATGCAGATCCAAATCCTGAATTGTATTTAACATGCATGATTTTACATCTCATGTCAGGAAATTTTTATTTGAATCTGTAACGTTATGAGGGTATCATAGTATTCCTAATATTTTATGGGGTTTTTTTTAAAGATTTGTTTATTTATTGAGAGAGAGAAGGGGAAAAAGAGCGGCGGTGGGGCGGGGGCAGAGAGAGAGGGGAGAAAAAAATCTCAAGCAGACTCCCTGCTGAGCACGGAGCCCACCCTGGGGCTCGATCCCACAACCCCGAGATCACAACCTGAGGAGAAACCAAGAGTTGGGCACTTAACCGACTGCGCCACCCAGGCGCCCCTTAATATTTTATGTTTTAAACATAATTTGATGCATATCAAAGTAGGGCAGAGCCGAGGGGCTAAGAGAATGAGTTCTGGAATCAGACCAACTGGGTTTTAGTTCGGGTTTTGTCACTTTATAGCTGCGCAAATTTCTCTTAGTCTCAGTTTCTTCATCTGGAAGGTGAAGGTTACCAGGGTCTCGATCTTAGAGGGTTGGTACGAAGACTAAGTAAGTTAATTGGTGCAAAGTGCTTATTACAGTACAGCACACATGCTTGGAACTGCATAAACTTTTGTTATTTTGTTGCCAGATTTTTAGAAATACCAAAGTGCATTCATCTAATTTTTTATTTTCAGGGTCGGTGTGCTAGAGAGAACTGCAAGTACCTTCACCCTCCTCCACACTTAAAAACTCAGCTGGAAATTAATGGACGCAACAATTTGATCCAACAAAAGACTGCCGCAGCCATGTTTGCCCAGCAAATGCAGTTTATGCTCCAGAATGCTCACATGTCATCGCTTGTAAGTCACAGCTATGTCTTTGAAAAACTGCATTATGTGTCTTTTTTTTTTTTTTTTTTTTTTTTAAGAATAAGCCCTTGCCCGGCTTTCGGGAACTTAGTTACAGAAGGATGTAGGATGCCTGCTAATGTGTTAATTAACACCACAAAGCTGTTGTGCGTGTTGGGGGAGCATTTGGGTGTGTTGGGTTTAACACCTGTGTTGCATTTACCATGAATTCAGTTTAGAAGAATATTAATAAAGGAGCAGGGGCATTTTAAGATAAGGCGGAGGTCTGATTGTTATTACAGGTAAACCGTTGAATGCTAGGATATTAATCCAAACAAATTTCCTGGCTCTTTTATGGCAGTTTTGTTACTTTTTAATGGGCTTTTTATTTTGAAATAATTACAGGTTGAAGGAAAAGTTGGCAAAGACAGTACAGAGAGTTCCCATATTACCCCTCACCCAGTTCCCCCCCCCCCGCTAATTTCTTATGGCATATTTGTCAAAATGAAGAAACTGACATTTTACACATTGCTATTAATTAAACTCCAGATTTTATTCAGACTTTATTAGCTGTTCCGTTAGGGTCGTCTTGCTGTTCCAGTGTCGAATCCAGGGTGGGACGGTGCATTTATTTGACTCCTGTCTCCCTTCTCTCATCTGGTCTGCGACCGATTCTCAGTCTTTCCCTGTTTCCCATGACCTTGACATTCTTGAGGAATCCTGGCCAGATATTTGGTGGTGGTTTAACTTAACCCAGCCACAGAGTTTGCCTTTGCAGGAATTAAAAAGATTATGTTGCCGTTCTAGACCAGCGTCTGGTATTTTTATGGATCCTTTAAAAAGTAATTTTGTCTTACTGAGAATTCATCTTGCCCTGATACCTTATACTATAAAGTTGCAATTTAGTCTTAGACCTTTCATTATCTAGATACTAATTGGAAAGAGGTATGTTGTCTTCATCTGTTACCCATTTGGTTGGTGACTGTGTAATAAACTCACTGAAAGCTAAAGACCATCTAGCTTTTCAGCTATGTAGTATTTAGATGGATACAATGAAAATGTGCTCTCAGCAAAGCCTATTTCATTATAAAATCGATTCTCAGAATTCAAGGAAATCCGTGTGGACAGGGCAACCCCTTCACTGGTACATCTTTATAGTTAGTGCATAAAGCAGGTGGTAGGGGCCTTGATGAGTCACTGGAATTTTGCACCATGATCCTCTTTTTCCAGAAGGTCCAGACAGCTTTAAGTAAAGTTATTTGTTTATTTAGCATCACCTGTACTAGTAGTTTGCCAAAAACATTTGCCTTGGAACTCAGCTGATTAATTACATTGATAAATTAGCTCCCAGAAGGTCATATGGTTGAACTCCTTCTTCAAACTCTTTCGTTAGCTCTCACACACTGAAGTATTTTAGTTCCTCCCTATTTCTAAATGGGTAGGGAAGAGAAGGTGTTCTAGATTCTGGGAATAGTATGAACAAAACCACAGAGAAGTGAATGTGTGTGGTGAGTCCAGAAAATGTGAGTAGTAGGGGAATAAAGCAAGGGAGCTTTTCACCCACCTTTATTACTGCTCTTGGCCTCTCGTGGATCTCCCAATTTCAGACTGAGCAAAGAATAGGGGCCAGATTGTATTACACACCTGAGCCCAGCATGTGTGTGTGTTTTTTTTTTTTTTTCCTTAGGTCAAGAGACAGCATTGGGGCATCAATCAAATGCCCGGTTTCAGGGAATCAGAGCAAGGCCTGGGATAAAGTAGGGGTAAAGGCAGAAGGCAGACTATTCATCTTCTATTCAGCCTCCAGGAGAGTCTTTCCGTTCCCCGTCTCCACCATTCATGCATTATTGATCATGCTGGCTCACCCTGGAGACAAGGGAGTGGCTTTTTTTTAGAGTCCAATAAGAGATCCATTGAGTTCTCCAGCCTCTTGTGCTTTCTAATTGAATTCTCCATGCTTTCTATAAAAGAATACATTTCCCTTTTTTTTCTTCCATGAGGGTAATTTCAGATTTCAGGCTGCAGAATATGACTGATATGACTCACAGGAGTACAATTTATTTTATTGCGTATCGTAAGATACAAGACATTACTTAGAAGACCCCAGGGAGCAATTGGAAATTGCTTTTCTACCTTGTAGATTATTTAACAATAGCTGTTGTGATGTGGTAAACTGATAAAAGATTAATTCCTGCAGTTAATATGTATACAAAAAACTAACCCCAAGATGATTGATATGATCCTATTTTGTGGTCTAGAAAGGTTTGTAGGCGTGTTGTAATTGCACTAGTGTGAGCAATTTTAAGTGACATTTACCAGTCTGATTTGAAAGAAATGTTCCTTATTATGGATCTTGATATTACCATAGAAGTAACATATGATTTTACTTGATTTTTCTGGTACCTACGCTCCCCAAACAACTCTCTATCCCTTTTAACCCCCCACCACCCTGATAATCTGATTCTTCTCCCTAGACTCGTCAAGCTTTTATTTAAACTTCCAATCCTGATATTTGTATGGTTGCATATTAAGCCCCATTTGGTATCACTGGCTTGAACTTCAGGTTTTCCCACAAAGCGTACTTTGATCCGTTTCTAGGATACCAAGAGAGCACATCTGCTTTTGGAAAATTGAGTATGGTTTGCTTATTATAAGCCCCAGATAAAGGGAATGTCAACCTAAATGGGATGGTAGCTAGAGAACAGATTCTGTTTAGTGTGACTGAACAATGAATAAAAGCCACACCTAGTCAATTTGGGTGGAATGCTTGCCATAGCAGGCAAGTTTGTTCACTGTATTTAACAGGTCTGAATTGACATTGCTAATATAAAATTCCACCCCTGAAAGCTTTTGTTAGCTTTATTAAGGAAGTTTAGCAAGTGAGACAAGGAGCGTGACTCCCCAGTGTTTTTTGATGCAGTTAAGAGATAGTCTCTGATGTTCACAGCAAAGGAAAAAAAAAATCATGTTTAAGAACTCCCCCTGGCATAATTGGGAGGCAAACAGGAACCCTGTAGAAGAATTTCAGGGAAATCAGACACACTGCATCACTCTCAGGCAAACTAATGTTTTTAAATTCGGGTTTCACAACCGGGAATTTTCATTACAGGAGGAAGGATTCTCACTGGTGGATGTAATGTATGCGTATATAAAGGTGATATGGTGTCATAAATCTATTAAAAACATTTCTGATTTAGACATTTTGCATAATCTAGACCTATCCATGTCTAGTAAACCCCTTTAGTTTCTCTCTTTGAATGTGGTGATGCACATGGAAACAGTTCTTTACACGCAGGTGAATTTGACTGACCCAGTCAAGTGTATTCACCTGATGATTTATTATAGAGGTTATTGGTTCAGCCATTGGGGTGTGCCAAGTCCCTTGGTCTGCTATATGTTTTTTGTGGCCTTCATTCCTGTAGCCAAGTTAGGGTGTTTCAAATGACAGAGGCTATCAAAATGGGTTCCACTCCAGACTTGTCCTTTATTGCAAATAGTATCATCTGATATCTGTCTGAACCCTCCCCACCTTTTTACATCATTTCTGTAATTCTGTGTACCAAATACATTTCCCATAAACAAGCTCATATGTTTATCTGACATTAATATAGCAAGGAATGAAGGTGAGGTAGCACCTCCGAACCAAAAGGGGAAAAAACAGGAATTTCCAGCAGCCAAGGGGAAGGGAGATACACTGACAAGGAACAATATCTGGAGACCAGCGTTTTGAATGCTTTTCTCCTTTAATTAAATAGGAGCTATAAGGTGTATTATTCTACGAAACTTTGGACTGCAACAGTTTTAAGCGAAAAGAAGCAGAGTTGCAAAATAATTTATTTCCTTTTTCATTTTTTTAAAGATTTTATTTATTTATTTGAGCGAGAGAGAATGAGAGAGAGAACACGAGAGGGAAGAGGGTCAGAGGGAGAAGCAGACTCCCTGCTGAGCAGGAAGCCCGATGCGGGACTCGATCCCGGGACTCCAGGATCATGACCTGAGCCGAAGGCAGTCGCTTAACCAACTGAGCCACCCAGGCGCCCCTCCTTTTTCATTTTTGAAAATGTTAAGTACTTAAATGATTTAGTAAAGACAAAGGATAGCATCCTTCCCTAACCATGACACATTCTACATTTTGCCGATTCACATCAGAGTTACAGGTTTTCTAGTTCACACAGTTCACCTATAGTTCATATGGTTCACACACAAAGCTAACTTCGTTGGCTGAAGTATCTGCTATCTCCCTATTGTCATGGCTCTTTTATTAAAAGTTATGAGGGGCGCCTGGGTGGCTGAATCAGTGAAGGGTCTGCCTTTGGCTCAGGTCATGATCCTGGGATCCTGGGATCCAGCCCCATGTTGGGGTGGGGGGGAGGTCCCTGCTCAGCGGGGAGTCTGCTCCCTCTGCCCTTTCCCCTCACTCGTGCACTCTCTCTCTCTCAAAATAAATAAAATCTTTTAAAAAATAAATAAAACTTATCATGATAAAAGGTGGGCAAGCCATTTTGTAGATTTAATGGAAAAGGAAACCATGTCTATATTCCAGATGACCAGTCTCACGATCAGTACAGAAATTACAATGTATTTTAACGAAGGTTCTTCAGAGGATTTTGCAGTTTATCTACTCTTGAAATGATAAATGATGACATTTTGTTCTTTCATCTCAACGTGCTTACATCTACATGTTTTGTAAAGTGATTTTTGCAAAATATTTAGGTTGGTGATGACGGGCATTATGTATTTATCAGGTTAATATGCTCTTAATATAATTATGACTGCCATTATCATGTCATTATCATTGACTGAGGTTGACCAAATCACACCATAGGAGTGTGTAGAGTGCAACTAGCCCCAAATTCCTCTGGATTTTACCATGTTTGCTGAAAGGCTAGACAAAATTTCACTTTTAGATAAGGCAACTGAAGCCTAACATTATTTATTTGTTCAACAAATTGTTCCCACAGGTAGGCTTACCTTGAGGTTAGTGAAAGCTCAGGGCCCCTCATTCGCGTGGTCTCCATCCAAGGCCCTGAGAGGAGCCCTAGCAATGTGTTTACATGTGTTTGTAAAGTTTGCAAAATATATTTGTGTATTCTTTGTTCTTAAGACTCCCCTCCTCTACCCAACTGCCTAAACTTCAGGCCCCACAGATCCTAGATTCACTCCTGATGGCAATTACTGGTCCAAAGTGGAGTCATTATCCGGATTCTTTCCCTAGGCTGTGTATGTCACACAGCTTGAAGCTCCTTTTGTAGTCAAACAAAGTGAGTCCCACCAGCATAAGTTTGCTGCCTTGCCCCAATTCTGTTAATACACAGTGTGAAACCTTGTTTGTTCAAAGGTTAAATGGAAGTGCTACAGTTTTGCAGCCAAACAGAGAGCATTTGTACATGGTTATCTTTCATGATGCCTCTTTCCTCTGATAGTAACGAATCTCAACATTCTTCTGTTAACCTCCCTCATATATTCCCATCGGATAAATTCAATGTAATCTCCTCTCCACCCATTTTGTGTCCTCCTCTGGGGCTGCTTAGCTCCCGTTGGCTAGTGCCTGGAGCTAATGAGACCATGTGGGCCCGTTAGCTTCTTTGTTCTTGATCACGGTCTAAGCTACAGCCAAATACCTCAAAACTACTTGGTGATCACCAGTGAGTTAAAGGCAGGAAGTTTGGAGGGCTGTGAAAATCTTTTTTTCTGGTGGAAGATAAAGCAATAGCAACAATCAACAAAATCAATACTTGATAATCTCACCTATCGGGGATGATTTTTTTCTTATCAAAACCATCCCCTTGCACAGATCAATATAGTTCAGTAGGGCCATCAGGAGACCTAGAGTAAAGCCTATTGTTGCCCCCAGCACCTGATCATAATCTTAAACTGGTTCCCCCTAAACAGTCCTATTTTGCCTTACTATCCTTTATACATCTACTAAATACTTTGTTAAAGATTTATATATTTATTAGAGAGAGCACACAAGAGCAAGGTTCAGGGGAGAGGGGCAGCGGGAGAGGGAGAGAGAGAGAATCTCAAGCAGACTCCCCACTAAATATGGAGCTCGATCCCACAACCCTGAGATCATGACCTGAGCCAAAATCAAGAGTTGGGCATTTAACCAACTGAGCCACTCAGGTGCCCCACATCTACTAAACATTTTAAACTCTTCTTTAGCTAGTCTCTTCTCTTAAACCACTCTGTGGATGCCAGTCATACTTACAATTCACTAGTCCCCTGGAACCACACATTTTGTAATAAGAAGTTGCATCTTTTGGTCTATAGTATCATTAAGCCATTTTTTTTTTTTTTCAGAACTCTGCATTGGATACCTTCTGATACTGATGATTTAGCCACTCCAGTTTAAAAATGCACACATACAGGCACCCTACCCCTCCCCGCTCGTGCTCTCTCTCTCTCTCAGATAAATAAATCAAAAATCAATCAATCAGTAGAAATGTACACACACATATATTTGTGTATGCTTGGACAGGCACACACGTGTGTATAAATTATCCTGTGCTTCTCGTACCGTTTGATCTAGCATTTACCATCTATGTGAAAAGATAGTTTGGGAGCAGCCTTCTGCTTAAAGTCTTCCTCAGCAGACAGCAAAACCGATGGATTTATTCAATCTCTGTATTACCACTTCTGATCCTTGATTGTTTCATTTGTACTGTGATGTTTGAATTGGATTTTTCTAACTGGTAAACCTAAAAGTAATCAATGGCTTAGGAATCGCTTTTCATTCAACTCAGTAAATATTTATTGAGCATCTACTCTGTGCCAGACATTTAAGAAGGTAAGAGGTAGATAAAAAGATAAACTAGAAACCATCTCTACCCTCAAGGAATGTATGATCTAACAATAGTAAGATGGTGAATTAATGTTCTTGTGATCCTCTTAATTTCTGATTTCTACCTGATCTTCTGTATTTTTTTAATAGCTTAGGGCTTTTCTTTTTTTTTCCTCTGTAGAGTTATCTATTAGCCATGCAAGGTTTTGCTTTGATTTGTGTTGTTGTTTTGGTAGTGGTGGTGGAGATTTGTTGAACTGTTGATAATCATAACCTTTAGCATCCATTTATTCTGGACTCACATGGAAATGTTTATAGTCTCCAGGCTTCTTGCAGCTTCTTTGCTTTTCTCAGCCCTTGTCACCCCCCCCCCATATTGTTCAGTACCCTTTGTTAAAATCGGGTAACACTTGATTTCTTTATACTTTTCCTTTCCTAGTGGAATACTAGTTAATTGTCGCTATTATTACATAGTGGTTCACAAACTATTTTTAGGTCAGTCCTTGTTCACTTTTCAGGAACAGTCAAAATTGCCTTGCCCATCTAAAAAAGAAGTCATCTGCCCTTTTGCCAAATTCTTACCTGTAGTGACCATGTGTTATGCAGATCTGTGTTTAGGCACTCCCTTGTAAGTGCTGGCCTACTTTGCAGCTTCTCTTCTACCAAATATGGGCAGATCCAAACCATGATGTGTCCTCCCTTGCACGCTATGTTTTATACCTTTCACACTCACAGTCATCTATTGATCCTTTGCCTACCGGCCTACCTTCAGTGCTTCCTCTTACTTGGAAACTTCTGTGATTAAGGTCAGAAAAGCCAGACCTAGATGAGGACAACTTTTCACTTTTGACCCTTGAATTTATTTATTTTTTTCCTAGCTCTCTCTTGGGCCACAGTGACTTATTCATTAACAAGTATGGTTAGAACATAAACACCACTATCAGCTTGCATCTGTTTATAAAGTTAAGTCTCTATTATTAAGGGACCAATTAACCAGTCTGGAGGTTCCACGGGCCTCCTGCAATGTGCCTTTTGGCCACCTCAGTCCCCACAGAACATCACTCAGAGAGCGTGGAGATGACCAAGCAAAAACTCTGAAACAAAGATTATTCAGTTGAGCTCCACGTGAAGTTAGTCAAGTCTGGGGGAAACGAAAATTATACATTTCAGTGTGCTTGGGGATTATCTAAGTACAGAAATTCACATGGTGACAGTGAGCGGGGCTTTCTTTTATACTATATAAATGCTTGTCAATGAGCAATAAAATGTAGGTATTATGAGTGCTAATAAAAGTTAGAAGTGTTATTTTTCTGGTATTAAAATCGAGTCAACAAATCGTTACCAAATGTTTGCCTGCCGTCCTATAAAAGAAAATGTTTGGTTGTCCACCTCTAGACAGGAGCTCAGAGAGAGAAGGCCTCAATTATGTTGACTTCAGGCCAGGATTAGCCTCAGTGACTTAAAGTATTTTGCATTCATCCGACAATAATTGTAACTGACCTTGAATATTACTGAAGTAGCTACGAATAGATCTAAGCTGTTGGGGAGACACAAAGATTGCTTTAGCATTGCATTTCACTTCTATTTCTTTATACTAGTTTGCGGGATAACCCATTTTAAATAATAAGTTAACATTCCTAAAATGTATGTGTAAACTAGAGATACTTATTTCAGGCATAGTTTTTTATTAAGATGTTTCAGAATCCTTTAAGACCCAGTACGTGGTGGCTCCTAAATTTTTACCTTTACAAGAGTCCATCTATCTTCCCATCCTTAGCCACTGCATAGTTATCGTTGTATAAAGAAATAGTTAAGCCTAATTTTAGTTCAATTAAAAAACATTTTAGTGAATACTGTAGTATTGGTTTCTAACACCAAAACTTTTCAACTTGCAGAATCTTGCCACAAGTATTAGATTTCTATACATTCACATATAAAATTTGTGCTTTACTCCAGAAACTGATGGGAGTGCTTTACTCTTTAGAATCCTCTAGAATGAGGTTCAGCAATGGTTTCTGTAAATGATGAAATAGTAAATATTTTAGGCTTCGTGGGACAAGAGGCAAAGTTGAGGATATTATCTACAACTTTTTATTAATACAGGTCTCCTAATGAGCATGGTGGAATTTATTTAGGGATGCTGAAATATGAATTTCATATACTTTTCATGTGTTATGAAATATTATTCCTCTTTTACTTTTTTTCAACCCCTTAAAAATGTAGAAACCATTCTCACCATCTGGCCATGCAAAAGCAGGCTGGCCAAGTCTGGCTCAGGGGCTGGAGTTTGCCAATCCTTACCCTAGAACATAAGCTCTTAGACAGTGGATAGTCCAGAGCCCTGCACCAGTGGTGAATTCCACGAGGGCTTTGAACTTCCTGAGGAAGTTCCATAGACCAGAGTCCACAGCTTTCCAAGAAGTCCAGGATTAAGGAAGATCAGGGGCCACCGTTCTAGAGACAATCACTACCGTGCAGTCACTCCTGGGAATTCCTACCTCATAGCTAATACTGTTAGAGACACTGGGGGTAAATAAATGTCTAGAAGATCTTGTTATTCATGAATTGGTTGTCTCCACCATTCCTGTTGGCTTTATAAGACTCAGAGGAAGCTGAAATTCCACACCTCTGGTTTTCAAGGGAAAACCTCATATGTTCAAATATTTAGTAAAAATAATTTAGGTTCAAGTGAATATCTGAAACATATTTAAGTGTCCAGACTGTTTGAGACTATAAGTAGAAATCAGATTCAACCTGCTAGGAACTTTTCTCTTTAAAAGGTTCTTTACCCCGCAGGTGGGTTCTTGTTAGCTCCACTGACATGAAGGACTACGGTGGAGGTCTAGGCAGGATGAAAGCTGCGTAGTAAAACTGAATGTGTGAGCTTGCAGGCTGCGTAACGGGTGGCTGTGAGCCAAAGCTAAGCCCTTGAATGTTCAAATTCATGAAATGGAATAGTGACCCTGGGGCAGAAGTGGTGGTGGGAAAACCAAAAATGTCCATTTGAAAGTAACTAAGGGGAAGCCCGGGTGGCTTAGTTAGTTAAGCGTCTGCCTTCAGCTCAGGTTATGATCCTGGGGTCCTGGGATCCAGCCCCAGGGCGGGCTCTGCCCACAGCGGGGAGTCTGCTTGAGGATTCTTTCTCCCTCTCCCTCTGCCCCTCCCCCCGGCTCGAGTTTTCTCGCTCTCTCTCCCTCTCTCTCTCTCTCAAAATACATAAATAGATCTTTTTTAAAAATTCAGTAGTTTTGGGGGCGCCTGGGTGGCTCAGTCATTAAGCATCTGCCTTCAGCTCAGGTCATGATCCCAGGGTCCTGGGATCGAGCCCTACATCGGGCTCCCTGCTCAGCGGGGAGCCTGCTTCTCCCTCTCCCACTCCCCCTTGTTTGTGTGCCCTCTCTCACTCTCTCTCTCTCTCTGTCAAAAAATAAATAAAATCTTTAAAAAAATAAAAAATTCAGTAGTTTTTAAAGAGAATCGTAATAATGGTTCTCACATTTATAAAAGGCAAAAAGCAAAACGTATCCAGGAGAAATAGTGTGGTGACTTCAGTGAGAAATTTACTATGAACGTCAGAGAGAAAAGAGAATTAGAACAGGGTACTATTGTGTGGTTCAAATACAGAGTTTTACCATGAGAGATTCTTGCTGATTTTCGAGACAACCATGAATCCTCAAGTTGATAAAACGTGCCTTATCATGGAAGCATGCCTGAGTAGTTGTTTCCAAGAGATTTCCGTCTCATTCTATAAAATAATATCACATCAGCTAATTCCTAGAGCTTCGTATCTCATTCGATAAGATATGCCCTTATAGCTTTACATCACAGTGCCTCGTTGGGCTGGGGCAGCCCTAGACAGCTAGGCCTCCAACATTAAAGCACCTTCCCTGACTGCACCATCAACTTTCCAGGTACCTGGTGTTGCCAGTGTTGAGGGTCCAAGTTCTTTCTGTCCTTCCTAATACGCCAATTAGCTACTTTGATAAAATCATCTATGGTCCAGTGCAAATCCGAAAGCCCCTTCCTTCCAAGTTGGCATGTGGGTTTTTTTTAATGGCCTTCATGGAGAAGGCGTGCAGGTGAAAATCTCAAGTCAGACCAGGGGTTGGGTTGGTGAATATATATAGCCCCTCACTTGGTACTCCACAGCCTCCCATCCTACCTGCGTTTCGAGCTGTTCCTCTTTGTGTGATTTAGCAGAAGGTATGGGTACAGCTTGACGGTGCAGAAGATTCATTCTTTAGTGAAAGAAATAAAAAGAAAGCAGGAGAGAACTCACAGCATTAGCAACACACCGTGAGACTCCACCAGGTGTACATCAGTGCACTAACAACCTTACAGAGTCCCTGCTAGACATGTACCACATTCAGCTGTGGTTTGTCCTTAATTTGTTCAGTGCTTACATTTCTTTTTAAACTTTATCACTGATTCTATCAGTCATTCATTAAGAATGGGGTACTATAGTGGAGACAAGAGAACTATCAAAGAAATTAGAACCCCATTGAGAGGAAAAGACGCCCACTTTGGAACAAGCTGGAAAATAGCACATAAACTGATAAATTACATGGTTACAGATAATAAAGGCAATATATATATCAAGCTCTTTGAAATTGGGACTTTCGCAAGGTAGAAAAACCCATGGGAGCCCTTTCCATTGCTCCTGCTTTCCTTTACGAGCTGTGCTCTACTTGATACACCTTAAAATCCTGTCATCTTATTTCTTCCTGCCTAACAGGGATCCTTGGAGCATTTTTTAGGGCCCCTTTTGGACTGTGGATATCATCTGGCCCCCTAGGTAAAGACGAGGCTGGGCAAGTCAGATTCATTTGTGAAGTAGAACCCTTAATTAAAAAACAAAAAAACAAAAAAACAAAAAATGACCATACCCATCTCATTTTGGGTGGACAGCAAGAAGTTGTTAGAACTCTCACTTTTCTTTAATCTACCCCTTTCTTCCACACTCCTTGCTGTCTTCCATAATGGATAGTGGACCCAAAACAGAAGTAAGTTGTCAACAGGGTTGGTGGGAACTTCGGCAGGCTAGAGCCGGGCAGTGCTAATGGGAAAGAAGAAGGAATGGGGAACGAAGGGGCTTTCAGGAGAACCTGAAGTCGGCCTGCAAGGTACATTGCCTGTATATATGATATCGTCTGTGGCATGGTTTTTAGGTTAAAAACAGAAGCGCGAGAGAAAACGCATTTCAAAGACATTCCATCAGTGAGACTTAATGTGGCTAATTCATGACTCAAAATTGTGTGCCTGGTTTGATCAGTTTACCAATAAATTTGTTACTCAATGAGATTTGTTGGTTTAAAGCAACTCCTATGTGGGAATTAATATGAAACTAAAAATCAATCGGTAAATTTGGATATGACTTAGGCTTTTTGAAAGAGTGTGTCCTTGTGTAATAGTAGTAAGAATCTATTTACCGCTAATACCTTTTTTCTCTTTTAAACATACAGAGTTCTTTTCCTATGAATCCGTCACTTGCAGCTAATCCTGCAATGGCTTTCAATCCTTACTTACCTCATCCTGGGATGGGCCTGGTTCCTGCTGAACTTGTACCGAATGCACCTGTTCTGATTTCTGGAAACCCGCCTCTCGCATTGCCAGCAGCTGCTGGTCCCAAACTGATGCGTTCGGATAAACTGGAGGTATTGGTGTAGAACTATGTAAATACCTATAGGGTAGCTATTAACCTCATGCACAAAGCAACATTCTCAGAGCCCAGTGTTTTGAATGCTTTAAACAAAGGCACCTCTGGGTTTCTAGCTTATGGAGTACAACCTCGGGAAAACGGTAAAGGTTTTACTACTGTAGTCGCACCCTGCTGTGAAGTGCATTGATTCGGTCCTACAACAGGTCAAACAATGTCTTAGCGCGCCCAACCGCGGACTCACTGTGGAACCGGAAACCTGGTGGGAACGCTCCTTTTCCCCAGCCTCCCATATGACAGACTGCGATGAACTGTATTGTTAATGAGTCTCAAATTGCTAGAATAATCCAACTGGGGGATGAAAAAAAAAAAGGAGACTAATCCAACTCTCTATGAATGCAGAATGTGAAACGAGTATCATAGAATCTAAACTTTCTTTTTCTCCATCTTAAGAATGATGGACTAGATAATAAATACCCTCCCTGCCTATGAAAAGGCAATCTAAAAGAAACTTCAACCAGCGTTTTGATTTAAGGAAGTCCTTCCGTCTTCCCTTGTTATTCTTCATAGATTGAAAGAAATAGCTAGTCCGTTTCATATAGAGTCAAAGCCATTGGCTGACTTAAATGCCTGGCAGTGTATTGTAATAGAATCTGATTGTACACATAGCTCAGGCATGAGCCACGATTTTGCTGGGGAAAACTGCATGGCTGTGTGATAAAGACTCATCTTGGACTCGAGCAAAACAGCCCCCTCTTGCAAATTTGGCTAATTACACTTCAGGCTGTGAATTAACTGGAAGATTATTAAGTGGTTTCCCACAATACTTTTAAGCACTTTGATTTCAACATAAGGAAAACAGACAACTTTGCTTGGGAAGGAGCGGAGTACTTTTCCCTTGGACTAGAAATGTCTGTGTTTACACCTCACACTGAATATGGATTTACCTTATCCTTCAGCTTTTTAGATTTTTCCTAAATAGATGACAAAATCATGTAGACTACTGCTCTTGCATTTGCTGGCGAAATAAAGAAAAGCTAATCACCTTCCAGGCATCAATGTGTTGTGTGTTTTTGTTTTGTTTTAATTTAAGGTTTGCCGAGAATTCCAGCGTGGAAATTGTACCCGTGGTGAGAACGATTGTCGCTATGCTCACCCCACGGATGTTTCCATGATTGAGGCAAGTGACAATACCGTGACGATCTGCATGGATTACATCAAGGGGCGATGCACCCGGGAGAAATGCAGGTACTTTCATCCTCCTGCACACTTGCAAGCCAAACTCAGGGCAGCTCATCACCAGATGAACCATTCAGCTGCCGCCGCTATGGTAAGTAAGAAGGAACCAGGTGTTGTGGACCATTGCGGGGTAAATGATAGTATATTCCCCAGCTTGTCGAATATCCTTGTAACCATAATCTTGGATAGTCATGAATGGATCTTACTCTGAATAGCCAGAGTTATAAGCTGGAAAAGACAGAACCTATTTACTCTGCTTCATTCACTGAAATTTTGTCAAGATAATCGTTTCAAAAGCTTTACTAACGATTTTCGTTGACTGTGCTTTTTCCCCCATCTTTAGAGGAAGGCTAAATTATGTAATTTAAACAGGAAACTATTTTGAGTGGTTTTTGATAGCCTGACTAATCCGAATAACCTACAAAGGCAGAAAGTTACCTCTCGGCCCCGTGAGCCACCTTCATGGACACTTTGCTAGTAAGGTAGGAGGTCGGGAAAAGATACACACAGCACTCCAGTGTGATGGGTTGAGAAATAGGAATTAGGATTACTTAAATTGGTCATAGCTATCAGTAAATTTGATAAGCGACTTGCAATTTCTTTTTTGATGTGGGCCTTTCCTCATGTCATAGGGTATAATAATCCCAGTAAGGGAGCAAACCCTGAGGAAACCTCATGATCCCAAAGCCCATGACAGGAACTTACCTCTTCCTAAACGAGATGCATTTATTTTCAAACATCCCTATTTGTGAAAAAGGTTTCCCTCACATTGAGTTGCAATCTACCTTGCTATCACTGGAACTTGACACTAATCTCATTACACAAAATAAGTCAGTCCCTGTTCCATAGGAGTGGGGCTCTCGTGTCTTTTTTCTAAGGCAAATACTCCAAATTTCTCCAAACTTTTCCCAGGGAGTATAGATGGAAGGACACAGCACCAATTCTCCCCTGATCTGGAAATCAGTCTGTTGATGAATTTTAAAAAGACTTCATCAAGTGGTTTTGGTCTTAAATTCTCTTGAATGAAGGGATTTTTTAAGCTACGGAAATAGCAAGGTCTCCAAAATGTTCAGTGCAGATTTTAAACCTCCAATTCTTTGATCACTTCTGTTGGTGGCATAGAGTTTAGGAGCAGTGTGGGTCTATAATAGAGAGAAGGAATACAGTAGGCCCCCTAAAAAGAAAGGTTCTCATATGCCTGAGACGTACAAGGAATGGCTTGCTTATGCCATTGAATACCTGTTCCGTGCTCAGTCATGGGGCCTTCATATGTATGTGTCCATTTCTCATGACTTGGCTGTATTTGGTAGAAGACATAGAAGTCAGCCCCAAATTTCCACGTAGAGAGTTAACTATTTGTTATCTGGTAGGCCTTTATTTGTTACTTGTGAATATCAATATAGAATTCCTTTCTGAGTAAACTGATCAGAGCAGAATCTTAGCAGGAAGGTCAGATTGGCCACCAGAATTGGTTCGAGGTAAGATCAAATAAAGGAGGCTTCTTGAAGAAATGTGAGCTTTCTGGAATACTACTCAGCCATCAAAAAAAATGAAATCTTGCCATTTGCAACGACATGGATGGAACTAGAGGGTATTATGCTAAGCGAAATGAGTCAATCAGAGAAAGACAATTATCATATGATCTCACTCATATGTGGAATTTAAGAAACAAAACAGGATCATAGGGGAAGAGAGGAAAAAATAAAACAAGACAAAATCAGAGAGGGAGACAAACCATTAGAGACTGTTAACTCTAGAAAACAAACTGAGGGTTGCTGGAGGGGAGGAACATGGAGGGATGGGCTAACTGGGTGATGGACATTAAGGAGGGCACGTGATGGAATGAGCCCTCCTTATATAAGACTGATGAATCCCTGACCTCTACCTCTGAAACCAATAATACATTATATGTTAATTAATTGAATTTAAAGTTTAAAAATAAATTTAAAAAATAAATAAAAGAAGCTAGGCATAAAAAAGAAAGAAATGTAAGCTTTCTGTATTTTTAAAGATTCAGAGCTGAAATGCTTCGTAAAAAAGAGTTGTTGGTTTTTTTTTTTTTAACCTTCTTCGTGTTCATGTGCGTAGCTCAGCTTGACTTCACTGAAAGCAGTTTGTATGCATTTAAAAGCAAAAGACGGGAAGGGTAAATATTTAGTTCCCAAAGGACAATAGAGATACCTTTAGACTTTGTGATCCACAGGATCAAGGATGTCATGGCTTGCCCCCTTTGTGGCATGTGGAATGCTAGTCACTCAACACAAGTGTTCCTGTCTCCTTAAGAGTTTGGAGCATGCCTAATTCTTGTCACTGGGACATGTTTTTTAAGTCACATGTAATTTGCTGACCAAAAAAAAAGTAAAAAGTCATGTCAAACTTCTCCAGTGAATCTGATCCAGGAGCAAATCTGAGTATTATAAGCACAGTGGGATTTTGAAAGAAGTGTAGACATGAAAGAAGGATTTTAAATTCTAATGCATTTTAGAATTAAACCTGACAAGGACTTAATGAAGCCAGTGATACATCCTGAAATGCACAGCGAGCACCTGTAAATGAGAATTGCACGCATTTTGTTCTCTACGTTATCTGGGTGAGGCGGGTGGTGGGGAAGAAAAGAATTTGCTTTTCCCTCACATGTTAGTTGGGAGAAGCACAGTTATGGATTTGGACCTGAAGTCCTTCTAGAATTTAGATTTTGTTTTATGGCGCTACAGTATCAGACTCTGACCTCCTGACATCTGTTTTATCACCATCACCATTGATCTCCTAGATCCATGTTGGAATTTTAGCTGGCCAAAATCCCTTTCCTGCTCTATCTGTTGCTTCTGCTCATCTCATTGTAATAGATTCATGGATGAACATCCCCGAGATGTTAATTTTAAATGATTATTTGCTGTTAAGCTTGAGGTCACATCTTGCTCAAGTGAGAAGGCCCCTTTTTATTGGCCTAGATGAGTGAAGTTGAAAATCAGGGTTTTTTTTCCCTGTATGTGTATTTCCCGTTTGGGATTAAGTACTCATCTAGTCAGTTGCTCAGTGGATAGGCTGCCCTGGTGAAGGGCTCCCGGCCCACACTTTATCTAACTGCTGCTTGCTTGCTTTGAGTACATTTTTTACTTTCTCTGGTGCTATTTATTAATCCCTCCCTCCCTCACAGGCCCGCCAGCCTGGTATGCTTCAACTGATACCAAAGAGATCGGCACTTGAAAAGACCAATGGTGCCACTCCGGTCTTTAACCCCGGCGTTTTCCACTGCCAGCAGGCTCTGGCTAACCTGCAGCTCCCACAGCCGGCATTTATCCCTGCAGGTGAGAACAGGGCTCTGTGTGAGTCTAGCCATGTTGTGAATGTGTACAGAGCACACCAGCTGCCAAAGAGCTTTAATGAAGCACTGTGGACAGGTGTTTGGGTTGGAAATAAAACAAGGCCGTTAGACTTGCTCTGCCAGTCTATCGGACCAAATGTCTCTATGATGCCTTAAAAGTAATGGTTTGAAATCAAACGAGGAAAAACTGTTGACATTTTTCTTTTTAGCATTTCTAAGTTTTTGCTTCTGATGATTGTTTCACTTGATTCAGTCTCAAACTAATTCCTTGACTCTTAGGTATCCCTTGAAAAGACACTGGTCACCCCTCAAAAAAAAAATGTTTCCCAGCTTCAGCATTGCAAAAATACGTAATCTGTATATCTTTGATATGCCAAAGATAGTTATAATAAACCTACCCGTGAACTTACAGTGTAGTTATAAGACAGTATAGTGTGTGTGTGTGTGTGTGTGTGTGTGTGTGTGTGTGTGTGTGTGTGTATCTCACATACTTTTAGCCTTTAACTCTTGTACCGGTTAATATAAAAACTAGAGCAGTTTATCATATTTTCCTGATACTATGCAGGATATTTTGTTACCTTCTACATTCACATGTATATAATACCATAACAGTTTTGTACCAAACTGAATAGAAAATTTTGTTCAAATAAATATCACATATGAGGAGAAATACTTTTCTTCCTGTGGTTCAGTACTTTAAGAATGAGCATATAGTCTCTTAGGAATAAATTGAAAATACTAACCACTGGGAGTACAGTAGTTTTTGTTTTTTGTTTTTTGTTTGTTTGTTTGTTTGTTTTACCAGAATCATAAATGCCCCAGTTTGGAAACTATTATTAAATGAAAGTGCTATGCTTTAAAATTAGTACCTTATTGACTATATAAACGTACTAAACACATGGTCTTATACACCTACACTTGAAAACACCCATTGGTTAATTGATAAATTAATCAGCTAATTAATTTAGAAAGAAGCCATAGAAAACCAATCTTTAACCACAGTAGTTCTTTATTTAAAAAAACAGAATTTTTACAATTTTTAGACTTTTTTTGGCTGGATATGGCTAATTTAAAGTCTAGATTTAGGAGCGAAATGTCAGAAGAATCCCTTTCCCCCTAATTAATAGCAAAATTAAAACCTGTTGGACTGAGCACCCCCTCTTGATGAAAAACCTATTTGCTCTGTGTTCATAGTCAAGTTCACCATTATGAGGTGGATGAGGCTGTGGTAATAGGTGTCCAAAATAAAAATGCAATTTAAGCAAGGTAATTCCTTTAAAGAAAAAATTAATGTGCCCTGACTCTTTCCAAATGCCCCTTCCTCCCAAGCTGGTGGCCCATGAACCACATCATCAAAATTAATGTTCGTTTTTATACCTAAGAATCCAAGAATTACTTTGATTACCTGGGTTGGGGAGCTTAAAACTAAGCTGTAATTGTGAGCATGGGAGTTTACTGGTTTTGCATGTGCTCATTAATTAATATTGCAAAGAATATCTTTCTAGTTAAAAATGATTTCTCTCCATAAAGATTTAATAATGAAATCTCTCTCCTTTACTTTTCACGCTTTTCTGCATGGTGTACAGGGCCAATACTGTGCATGGCACCCGCTTCAAGTATTGGTAGGTTTTGTACAAACATTCTCAACTTTTTCTAATCCGAAAATAAGTGTTTTTCTGTCATGACTGTGAAAGAGATGAGTGACTGGGTGATGTGGTTCATGGGCCACCAGCTTGGGAGGAAGGGGCATTTGGAAAGAGTCAGGGCACAAAGAAGAGAGAAAGCAGGCAAGGTAAAGAAGCTTGGAAGTGGTATTGTGGCCTGCCTTTGCTCTGTGGAAGGCTGAGCATATTTATGACAAAAGTTGCAAGAAGGTACTTAACTTCTCACTGCAGTTTCACCACTGTGGCTACCAGACCTTTCCCTCTCCTGCAATTATAATGCAGCTATACCATGATTGGAATAATTTATATATACAGATATCCTAGAAAACAAGTTGCATCACTAAGTGTAAGCAGGTTAGGGTACTTCGTCCCCAGGAGGAAGAAAATAAGAGAATTCTGCACTTTTGTATTTTAGAGCTGATATTTTGAGCACTCTTTGGACATTTTCTGAAGAGTGAAGATTCAATAGGGTGCTGTCTGTTTCACATCTCTGTCATTGCGGAATGACAACAGTGCTACACTCTTGAGTCCTAGGTGATCACCACTGGGGCCAAATACTGACCCTGCCATTTCTCTGCTTTCATCCTAAAAATTGCAGCTGAACTATTTTGAAACATTTCCTTAGCCAGCCAGAATGGGCAGTTGTCTTCTCAGCTTCACACCTGGGGCTTTCTAACGTGTAGGTCGTAAAGTATAACAAAACCGTTCTTGTCCCCCCTCCCCCCACCAAAGTTACCCACAAGATCTAAATCACTCTATGTTGACAAGGGATGAGTTAGGCAAAGCTAGAGCCTTCTGTAGTGTCCTGGGAGGAAATGCCAGGAGCATGGGAACCAGGCAGAACAGAATCCTTTCAGAATGACTCTTTGGGGATATGTGATTCTTAACAATCACTTACCCGCAAATCCTTTAATAGTCACCAGTACAATCTGGTAGCCATCTCAAGACCATTTTTACATCACTAACATTGAAGAAGACAAGAAAGTGACTTGTTTCCATGGTAGGAGTTCTCAGTTCCTCCAGTCCATGGGCACAGACCAGGGGAAAGTAGCTCCATTTGATACAGGGAGGAATTGTCCCACCGCACACCCCCCACCCCACCATGTCCTATCAGTCCAGTGCTTTTCATCCTTTTTGAGAGTTTGCCATAGCCTGACCTCCGTCCTACTGGTTGACCAGAGGAGATGCAGAACCCAAAAGGGACAAACAGGTTTATTGAAATAAAACAAAAGGTCAAAATGACACACAGTAGTAGCACTCACGAACATAGCAGGGGGTGACCCCTGGCCTCGGAGGTGGGGCCTCCGTTATGGAGGGATCGGCTGTCCCCTGTAGGAAGTAAAACATGTCCACTGATACTAACAGGAGCATCACACGCGTATGATTAGAACAGACTTCTGCAAGTTGGTGAAATGTGTAGGAATGCAAACTGCATGCAAGAGTGTTCTTAGAATCGGCAAGTGATACACTAAGGGACGTCTATAGGTAACAGGTTACTGGAGATACGCTTAAGGGGTAACTACAGGATTTCTGTTAATCACCACTTGGGGTACATTTGTGGTTTCTGTGACATTGTGTATATTGATTTTCCTTTCTCCAGGCCATTTACTTTCTCTGTAGACTTTCAGAAAATCTGAATTCAATGGATGTAGACATAAATTATTATATATGCACACTCGCCATTCACGCCGTACCATTCACACATTAATTCCTTAGTTTGCTTTCCAAAATGAGCTAGAAATGAGAAAAGCATGCCGAAAGCTTTTAAAATGAGACAGAAACTAGAAAAGGCAAAAAGAGAACATCCCGAAAGAGACGTGACAGCTGCTAACCCTATAGTCGTCACTTTAATAATTGCGATGAAGACAAGATTTTGTCGGGTGTTTACTAGGAAGCCCCCCATGTGTTTGTTTGACAGACAGCGTAGATTTCCAAGGGATTTGCCAGAGATGTACTTAAAAACCTGCATGCACAGTCCACTGTATTTATCTGCTCCCCCACCATGTACCCACCAATCGAACTGCCTTTTCTTTTTTCCCCGCATGTAGATCAGGTAAGTATACCTGTAACTGTCTCTGTGCACCTGCCAAGCTAGTGACGATCCTCAGGTCTCTCAGTTAGCGAACCCAAGCCCCAATTCACACTTCCCCACTCACATTTCAACTGTGCATCCCAGTCATCTGCTCGACAAGGCATTCCAATAGGTAGCCTTGGTAAAATCAGCTTTTGTTCTATGCGCTCATCGTAGCCCCTTCCGAAAATTCGGCCTTTTAAGTCAACTGTGTAATGGGATTCTGCTGAACAACTAGCTGTTGAGAGTGATGCTGTTTTCCTTAATGGTAACTATAATGGGCTTTCCCCTTTTCTCTTTTTAAATTTTTTCCCCCTTCCACGCTGTGTTGCTTTTGCGCTGTGATTGCATGTTGTACCCCGGTGTGTCCATTATGATGATGTCCCATGGCTTCTTGCTGTGCTACCTACTGCGCCCTGTCCCATCGTTTTCTGTCATGGTTGTGTAAATTCTCCACCCTCCCGTGTGTTGCTTCCGTGGTTGCCTACTGAAAGTGCCCATGATGCACGGCGCAGCTCCCACCACTGTGTCTGCAGCACCAACACCTGCCACCAGCGTCCCCTTCGCTGCAACAGCTACAGGCAATCAGGTTTGGCCATTTATTTTACCTGTTCAGACCAGAGAACTACCGTGTGTTGCTAAGGCACAGTATATGCCTTTGGGATTGGCGAGAGACACTGAGCCGTACTCCTGGGTGTTTCTTAAGCAGTCGTCACGCTTAGAATTTTTGTTCTTGTGTATCTTCTGGACGGGTGTATCTGCCACCCATCCTGAGGTGAATCGGCAGTTTTCTCAGTTTCAGTTGGTTCCCGGAGGTCGCTCTTCCTATGCTATCTTCACGATTGCTCCTGTCACACCAATCCTCAAACACATATACTGAGTACTCCGTAAATGCTTCCTCATTGGTCAAGAGAAGAATCTATTTTATTTTACTACCATTGTTTCAGTTATTGCGTTTGAACTTGCCCTTGGTACTATCATCACCTTTTACCTTCAGATCTGCTGGAAAGAAAGCCAAACAGCACACTTCTTTCCAGGGCACAGATATCCTTATCATTAGCCCGTGATGACATCAGCGCTGTCACACTGACACTCCAACACTCGGTGACACTCAGTGATGACATCAGAGATCTCACACGGACCTTAGATGTGCCTGTGTTGTTGTGATTTTCATTTGCTTTAGGTATTTGCAGGCGGAGTCCCAAGACAGATTTTAAATTGGGGGAGAGTCTTGAAATTGTCATGAGCTACATACAACAATAATCGTGTAACATGAGGGCTGTTTTGCCTTACTGAGTGGTAACCATGCTTCAAGCCTGCACATTCCACAGCTGCTTCAATTACAAGTGATAACCACACAGCACATAGAGCATTAATCCACTGGGGGAATAAGCCACATTCTAATCTGTGCTTTGCAAAATTAACCATTAGTGGATATGGTTAATATGTCTCAATTTTTCTGTGAAATTGATTATGCTTTTTAATTGCCATTTCCAAACAGTGAACAAAATAAATGGGATTCTCTCAAGAAACTATTTTAATCTAAAATCTTTTTTACTACTATAGATACCCCCATTATCAATAGATGAACTGAATAGCAGCATGTTTGTTTCACAGATGTAGAAGTTACCAGTAGAACAGTAAGTTTCTTTAAGTATTAATATGAATAATATTTATAGATATCTTTTATATTTACACAATTGCATTTGCTAAAGGCTTTGGTAAATATTTTCATTAATAGGCATTGCTTATAATGTAGAGCTTGAGTTAAGCATTCCAAATTTTCCAAATCGAAATGTGGAGAGCAAATATGCAATTTTTTCTATGAAAAAATGACAGCCAGTACTGTGTTTTCCCAATGAGCTTACAAATTCTGAAATGTTTTCCTGTTAGGAGTGTGAGTTGTCAGCCCAAGGCACAGATCACTTTTGAATATTAATTCTTTAACACTTTTGTAGCTTCGTTTTTTTGTTGTTGTTGAAGTAAAGCAAAGTAATTTTGTCACAGTCTGACTACAATGAATATCATAAAGACAGTCAGCAATATACTTCTCCCGTGATGTCGTAAAAGATCGTGCTTTTTACACTCTGCCATTTTGTGTTGCTTTCCATGTAAGTCTATCAGAATTGCTCCAGCTGTTTTGAATTTTGAGTGATATAATTTAGTAACATAGTCATTATTTTTGTTCAAATCATGGCTTTTTAAGAAAAAAACTTGTTGTTGGACTCCCATTACCCCACCCCCCACCCCTTTGATCTCCCGTTTGCCCCATCCAGAGCCAGGCATAGCACACACTTAATTTGAGGAGTCCTTCACTTGGAAAATGTGACTTTTCAAGCCACTTAAGATTCCAGAGTATCTTAATTAATTACTGATAGGGACTTATTAATAACAAGTGTACGAATTCTGAATTGCATATATTAGTAAGTGAAAGTTTGAGGTTCTCACGACTGGAGTGTTTCATTTAATTGTTCTGTTCTCTTGGAGAACTAGTTCCCCAGAACCGGGCCCAGAACACAAACTCTGTCCTGGACCGAGCCTATGGCTTGACTGCACATTAGACCATTAGACAAACAAGTCCCTTTGATCATAAGGAATGTTTTACAGAGACACCTTTGAGTACGTGGAATAACGGAAGAAGCTGTAAATTGTAATTGTTTTCAGGTGAATCATTTGGGATGGTAGCAACTTGGGACTAGCATCAAACATGAGAATATAGGTTTTGCAAACACCTGCCTGATTCTCATGGGCTGCTTTACAATAAAGTAAACAAAAGTTGTCAAATATAATGACGAGCTTTCCAACAGCACATGTTTGAGAATCGTGATTCCTTTTTGCTAGACTCCATTAGAAAATTTAGACGTATTTGGCACACCATAATCACTTCAATGTGTGACAGATGTCGAAAATTTCTCCAAAGTTCAAAAACGTAATTTTGCAAAATGCTATATACCTAGATAGCACCTTGGCTATTTCTGCATGGCTCCAAACCATTCAAATAAAAAAAGTTTAAAGTATGTTTCATATTTGCATATTTCAGAACGGCGGGTATCAAACAGGTTTTCCCAATATATGTTTGAAGGGAGTTGAAGGAAGTGGAGAGATGGGTGGCTGTTCATCCACACATTCAGGCATTGTGTGGATGAAACCTTAAATGATCACCTTAGGGCAGTTCTGTGCACTAGTACTCAGTGAGGCCATGAACTGTCATGCCATATGACTCTCTGTGACCCTTCCCAACAGCCCCATTTTCACAGGTGTAGGATATGAAACTCAGAGTGGGGAATATATTGACAGTTCGCATACAGAACTGGCGTAAGAACCAAGTATCCCGACTCCTGCTTCAATAACCCCTTAATATTTCTCACTCTTTCTCTCTCTCTCTTTTTTTTTTTTTCCGTTTCAGTTGAAATTCTGAACAACAGAGTTACGGAGTATCAAGATCTCTCCATGAGAACCTCCATATGGCCTTTCCATATATATTTTCGTAGGTCCTCTTCTACCAATGCTACGATAAGTGTGGTGCGGTCAATATATTAAACCAAACGCATATACCAACCAACAGATTCAAACAAAACCAATAAAGCATTAAACAGTCAGTGGAGATGTTAAAACAAAACATACATAGAAAATGAATAACTAACATTTATCTTATTTGAATTAGTAGGTAGAACACGACCGTAAAGTTTTGTAGTTTGTTACATTATTCTTTGTGATTTTCCAATAACCATTATGCTGAGTGAATCTCCACAGTGGACTGTTGGCTTACTGTGCATTCTTGGTGGGTAAATGTTCATCTGTTTTAAAGTGTTACCTTACTGTTTTGTTTACACAATAGTCTTTTGGGTTGATTTAGAATGTAACAAATGTATCCAGTACCATTTTCCTCACTATTATTGTATTGTGGTGTGGTGTGTTGTGTTAGATTTTGACATACTATAGTGTTTTCCTCTAGATGTGTGGTGTTTGATTTCAACTAGAATATTACTAATGGGAAACAGAAATATCTGTGTTTGAAAAACATAACAGATTAATGTTAACATGCTTTCTCTCTCTTTAGAACATTTCTGTAGGTTTCTTGGGGCAGACATTCATTATAAACATGCATGTGTATAATTTGTACCTGCGGATCTGACCTTGCATAATACAATCACATGACTAGGTTTTTTTGAGAGGAGAGAGAAATAATTACCTGCAAAAAACAGGGAACTTCTGGAAATATGAACCCCTAATCTCACTCCTCAAAAAGCTTGCAAAATTACAATTTACCTTTAAAGGTAAATTTCTCAGCATTTATGTGAAGTGCCCATTACGTTTCTTGTGGTTCAAGGATCCTGTCTCCTAGGTTGAGCCATTTGTCAACTTCAGCTGAAGATTGGTACTTGGAGGCTTAAAGGTATGTTAATTGTAGGTTATAAATTAAACGGAGGTGAGGACATGGAGATAGTTTTTCCGTTTTATGAAGAAAGTGTGTGAAAACCTTTTCCACAAGTGCCATTCTCTGGATGAATATGGCACCTGCTTTTTAGACCACTCTTTGAATAGTAAGAGGCAATCTTGCAAAAGTCAGGGTGAAAGAGAAGTGGTTCTGAGTGAGGTCTTTCCTCCCCAAATGGATAGCCTTCTCCGTTGATCACAGTTGGAGTATGAGTATAGGTTTGGGGAAACCGTGGGGGTGAGGAGGAGGGTAGGAAGACATTTCAAGTGAGTCTTTGATTCACTTACAACTGCTAGGAGGGCTGTCCACAGTTGTCTTTAGCTTCAGTTCACCCAAATTTCCAGTCCTGTTGAACACTTCAGTGAAGGAGCCAACATCTGTGTCAAGTTGCCTTTCCCAGACTTTATTAACAGCAGAATCATATCATAACCAAGCCTTTTTTTGTTTCCTCGTTTAGATTTGTTTGTTTTTATATGTATTTGAATATTGTAATAGAGAGGTTCTCAGCACCCTTTGGATGAGACAGACCAGCTACACTCCATGGAGCTGAGCTGAATTCACGTTACTAATCCTCGTGACATAATTGTATAACCAAGTAAAACAGTAGTTCATATGGTAGGTGACATTACCTCCTCCACTGTACTCAGTTATTAAAGTTACTATTGCTATACAGTGCTGGAACCATAAGATACTTCACATCAACCTAGGTTTAATATTTTCTACTAAATATATATTCTTTCACTAGAAAGCATACAGTCAGCAAATTTAATGTCATAGCAGGTTTGTTCTCCTTCATGAAAATGACAAGGAAAGAGAAAATGGGATTTAGGATACCTTAAGCTGGTTAGCAGCATTTGAATCATAGAACAATGGAGTTGGCACAACCTTCTCACAAGGGATGAAACTGGGGCCCGGGGCACGTGACCTGCCCATGGCTACCTACCTAATCGGTGGCAGTCAGACCCAAAAAAATCTCCGGACTTTCGGTTGTTCCTCTGTTTCGCACCGTTTGTGCTTCGGCACATTCGCGACTCCCTCCCAAAGCAGATCCATTCCGCTCAGAATACAAAAGGGCAAAATTAGCTGTGCGGGAGTTGATATCCTATTGTTCTTAATGATCAAGCCCGAATCACGATCATCAGTAATTTCTAAAGGGTCTTGCTTGCATCAAGACCCTGTCATCTATTAACAGTATTGCCCGGCGTTAGAGAACAAGACGCGTCCAGACTTTTGCCTGTTGACTCCATGAACCACTTAATTTCTGTTTCCCAAAATCTTAACGTTGTTAGAGAAGAAAGTAGAGTACACCTTTGTGAAATAACTTGTGTATAGAACCCGTGCTGGCGCCTCTCCAGAAAGGCAGAGCTAGTCACACAAACCCAGGAAGGATGCAGCTGAGCTAGTCTGGGGTCTTCCTTAAAGGGGCTAGAGATGTCTTCAGTGCGAAATGAACTCTTTTGTGTAGTTTGACGTTTTGATACAACGTATACTGTCTCATTTAACCTTTTAAACTTCTGAAGAAGATGTACATAGACAAGCAGCCTAGTGTACAGTGCATTTTATGATGCTGAGAGCACTGGAAGACATCCGTGATGACTTATTTTTCAGTAGGAGGTTCAGTGAAGGATATTCAGGGTAGTTGCAGTGTGGGTGCCACAATATTTGATATGGCTGGCATTCTAAAAGTTACTTTGTAAGTGAATTTAGAAGAAAGACGATTCAAAGCACTCAAGTTTTGATCAGTTGCAAAAGAACGTTGACAAAAATGCAATTGTAAGATAGCACTCTTTAAACTAGTTGTGCAATGACTTATGCTGATTCTCTTTGTTCAAGAAAAGAAACGAAGAAAGGAGAGTCATTAGACTATAAATTTCCAGTTAAAAAGCCAAGTCACAAAACTAATCAGTGACTCTAAACAATAATTTACTGGATGAATTGTATATATAAAATTCTAACCACTTGTGATTCTTAGTTGACTTTTTATAAGCTTTGTATTTTATAAGGGCTTCTATTCTTATTTATCCAAAATTATTGTTTTTGTCCATTTCTCTCAGCCTTTTGCAAAAATAGGCAAGAGTACTGAAACTTGGATAAAACAGGTCAGGTATACAGAGAAAATAATCTAAAAGTTATCTGTTAAGAGGGTTTTAGTAGTATCAAAAAAAATTTTTTAAAGGCACTATGTGAACAGAAGTATATTTTAAAGAGGGATTAAGATGAAATTAAAACCAAATGGATTCATAAAATTGCTATTTAAATACAGTATTTACTTTTGCAATTGGAGCATGATTCTCTAACCAGCTGTTGCACTTCATCTCACTTGTCTAGACTAGAGTCTAATTTGTAGTTCATTGTCATGTGAAAAGTCATCTTCTCCCTCCTCCATCAACCTTTGCCATCTATTTTTGAACATGCGAAAGCACTTTGATATTGCCGTTAAGTGTTGTCCCGCACCACGGGGCTGTGTTCACTAAGGTTCCGACTTACTTTAGTCTGTAGGGTAGGCTGTAATGCACAGAATGATTAGAAACTGGAATCCTCTTTCTTTTTGTCTCTTCTGCATTTCTACACACACTGAAATAGAAGTAGGGAAATAGGCCCTCCCAGTTGTGTTGAATAGATGTAGGAAGATAGTGGCCTCATTGTTAATTTTACCAGTGCCCGTCGAAGGCACCGGAATGAATAGTATCTAAAAGAGTATCACAACTTTTTTTGCAAACTTAGTTGATAGCGTCATCAAACTGTAGATAATAATTGCAGACATAGTTTCTGAGCACCAAGTCCCTCACTGGTGCCAGGTTTTCATTTTTCTTTTTAGTTTTTAAGGTTTTTGTTATACTACATTTTTATATCTCTAAGTCACTAACGAATTTAACTTTGCAGGAGAGTTAGAGAAAAGTTAAAGATTTTACTACATGTACTCAACCCACCTAGATAGGTTTTAAACTGACACCGAAGCATGACAAGATATAGATTATAGTCCATAAATATTCTTTACAGTTCACAGTTTAAGAACAAACTTAACTTTATATACAAATAATAATTTTTTAACTAATTATATTTAGTTGTTGCTTTAGCAACAAAACTACAACATGGCTACCTTTAGACACCTGTTTTCTTTTGTGTGATAATTTTACTCATTAACTATACATGGTTTTTGACAGTATGAGTATGTAGAAGGTACAGCTCAAAATTCAGAGAACAGATCTGGCTGAATTTTTCTTTAATCCCAAATTGCCACGCGAAAGCTGAATTTGTGTCCTTATATGACTTTTTGATCAAAAAGTTTACAACACATGGATTCTAGAGTCAGGCTTTTTAGCTTGTAGAATTTGTTGTGTGGATAGGGTTATTCCACAGTATTTCAACTTCAAAACATGATCATTGCATTTTTAATCTATTATCTGACCTTTCTTTCATAACATTACTTATTCCAAGTTACTCTATGCAGGAGGCATAGCTGTCACTACAAAAATTCGCTTTTCTGGAATTATATACCCACCCCAACACATCCAAAAGAGGCTTAAAGAATGATGGACACGTATTTTGGAATGAATTCGTATTTGTAAAACCATACATAAAGATACTGTGGAATGACCCCTTAACAGTGTTTGAGAGACATATGCTGCAGTAAACTGATGGTCTCAGTTAGGGTGCGACTGTGTGAGACACACCTTTTTTGCACTTATGTACATAGTCCGTGAACGCTATGCTTGGAACTTTTGTTTTTTAAATATAAGAAATCTGTGATAATAGCAAAAAAGTAAGATAGAGTTATTTCTAAGGCCTTGAGAAGGAGGGGGGTTTTGCTAGAAGACTTAACTAAAGCACGATGTTGCTTTGCTGTTGGGGAGGCTTTCTGGTTTGCTATAGTTCACCAAAAGAAAAGACTGGTAACAGGTAACAGGTCACCTTCCGCTAACAGCACTGACCTGACCAAGAGCGAGAAAGTCCTTTCATCTTTTACAGTAGCAAAGATTATTGGCTTTTTAGATTAATCTCCATTGTAAACACACACACACACACACACACACACACACTAGGCAGGTTTCTGGCAAAGGTCTTCCTTTTCCAATGGTTGCAAGCAGTGAAGTACCCTGTAGGCTGCAAGATGGATAGATCCATTTTGATCAACTTAGATTTCATCTTTCCCAGAAAATTACTGATGGAGAGGTATCCGTTCCATCAATTAATATCCACTTAAGTGACAATCAAAGTGTTAACGTTCACCACTACTTCTCCTTTAAAATTCAGATCCCAAAACCCAACTGGCAACCACTGAAAGACTTCATTTTACAGCTAAGTATGGCCGGCACAGGCATTTCATTCCCTCCAATGAAAGGGAAAAAAAAAAAAAATGCCCCTGGCACAACTTTATAAATGGCTTTAAACTTACCTTATACCTGTTCAGTGGAAGCTGTTCTCTGACTCGCCTTTACCAGATTAGAAAGTGCTTCATCGTGCCATACAGCCTCCCACTGTTTTAACTAAACAGAAGAGAACCAGCCCAGATCTCACATATGTAGCAGCTGCAATCAGACCATCTCGGTCCATTTCCCTACCTCCCATTCCCCCATCTAACTTTTTGTTGCCTCCAGGCAATGGGGTTAGAAAGGTGTGAGGATAGATCACCATGGGTATTTTGGGTCCTTCCCCTGCCTTGGAGAAGGAACCCATCCTGGGATCGGGGGGCTGGTATTAGTATTGCTACCCATCTTGCTGGTTCTCCCTTACAGAGAGAGGGAAACAAGCCAAAGCCAGACAGCAATCCAAGCCTTACAGTTGTCCAATAGCTCAGGGCCAGTTGGTTAGAAATTTCTCTCTTTCCCCCCGCCCCACCCCTTCAGCCCTTAATCACGTAGAGTCAGCTCTACAACTATCAGCCTGACCATCTGATACACTGGTACAAAATGTAAGCATTCATGCATTCTGTAGTTAGGGACTCCAACTTCCACCTCATCGCCAACCTGTTTTCCCAACTTACCCTGTGTTCTTGTGTTGACATTTCCCGGTGGAGCTATAAGCAACAAGAATATATTTTCATAAGGTCAAGAGAAATATACAATTTTAAGTGAAGAAGAATCATTTATAAAATAGTAAGAAGGAACCTAGAAGCATCACAAAAGATAACCAATTAATTGATGGCATATTGCCCATGCTGACCGCCATTGGGTCACACTCTTTGGAGCTGAAACACAGGGGCTGTGTTTCAGTGAGTCAGATTAGAGAAGGAAACATAACAAAATGTGAATGACTTGAGGCCCAAAAGGGACCTCTGCCATTAAACCCAGGAAAGGGCTTAGTTTGACTAGTTCATACAGTTTCTAGCCCCTCCACTTGGCCTTGCCTGGGAAAGAACCACCCATTAATACTCCAAAGCAGGATGATTCCAGAGAAATTTTATCTTTAAATAGAACCCAGCCTCAATAATAGTAGACCAAAAAGGGGAAAAAATCTATCATTCGAAGTCCCAACTCTTTGAAGGTATTGCAAAAATTCTCACTAGTCACCTTCTACATCATATTAATTTTTTTTAAAAGTACCTCTGTAACAAGACCTAAATAAAAGTAACCCCACTTTAGGCCATGCTCTTTTCCCCAAAAACACACAACCTAAAGATTTATCTGTCATAGAAGTGCATGGTTGCAAAGCTTTATTTCTGTATACAGATGCTCTCTGTTCATGATGGAAACCAAATTATTCTGTTGCTATGTCTTTTGTGTCTAGCAGTTGAGAGAATGATACGACCACCGTATTGCTGGGTTCTGGGGTTGCCCTTTTCAAAATAAATTTCCTTTTATTATTGTTGCTGCTTTAATTATTAGCAAATGAACCATTTGTTACCATACCCCCAAATTACAATCATTTAAATTTTAAGAAAAGATGTTCCTAAATGCACTCTTTTTTTTTTTTAAGGGCTGACTGTGCGTTTATATAACAACAGTCCAGTATAATGTAGAAAATGAAGCACAAATTTGGGACAAAAGAATGTCAATTTAAAAATACCCATAGATAAGAAAATTATTAGCCATGCGCAACAATTATAGATTTAAATAATGACCATGATATTTCCCAGATGAAAACTCCTCCCATCATATTTTGCCTCCAAAATGCCATAGTTCATTCCCTCAACTGCTATCAATAGGGTAGATGCTTTGATTTTTTTTCCATTTTTCCCCCCAAGTTATAGCGCTGTACTGCTTGTTTGTGTTTAGAAGTGTGCGTTATGTAAGTCATCTTAGTATGCTACTTCTGTGTTTATTTTTTGGTTCTTTTAATAAAATGCATAAATTTCATGGTTCTGTCTTTTTTTATGAATCCATATTCACACATTAGGAGTTTACTTAAAAGCTATTCCTGTTCTAGTATATTAATCCTAATATTCAGTATTATGAATTATATAGATAATACACTCATTGCATTAGATGTATTATTTCTCTGATATTGAAGTTACTAACACAAGAAAGGCACATTTGTGTTTTAGCAAAAAAAAAAAACTATTTTGAGATAATGCTTACTGGCTTCTATCGTGCTTCAGAAATTCTGAGGCATTTCCTAAGATACATTATTAGAAGTTCATATTTTCCAGTTACTCGTTTCTATCTTGCATCTTCAGTGGAACACATGAAACCAGTGTTGTTCATTCTGTTGTTTTTTTTTTTCAAGATGGGCACCAACAGTTTCATAACAATGAGATGCATGAATTTTTCCATCAATATTGAGCCAGAGGGAGGTTGACCCACAGGCAAAACTGAATGTACACTGTTTACCTTGGCACTTTTCAACCTCTGTCAGCAGCCTTCTAAGAGCCTCCTTTTGTCAGCCCCCACGGTAGCCTCTGGCTCTCTAGAAGTTCCACGGTAGCAACTTATCAGGCCCGCTTACCCAGACAGATCTGGAATTTTTTTCCTTCAGAACTTCCCCGTTGGGCATCTCAGGCTATGAAGAGCAGCTCAGAGCTGAGATCTCAGAGACCAATCATACCACGTTGTTAGACTGGCAGTGTTTATGGACTGCCCCCTGGGAGTGTTTGTATTTAAAAAGGCATGACTCCTGAGGCCCTCCAGGTCTCAGCCGGTAGAGCTCCGCGACGCTCGACCTCAGGGTTCCGAGTTCAAGTCCCACGTGGGGTGTAGCGTTTACTTAAACAATAAATCGATAAAAAGTAAAAAGGCATGAGTCTCCAGTGGCCAAATACCAGAAGGCCACATGCCTAGATGAGAGATATATGTTTTTTTTTGGTGGAACAAACAGCATTTAGGCAGTGATCACATTCCTGGGGACAAGTGGTACGGTCATTCACCACCTCAAGAAGGCCCTAAAGGAAGGCTCTTGTAATTTTGTTATTGTCGGGAAAGTTCTGATCTAATAATGAACCTAAAATACTGACTAGATGGTAAACGTTCCAAAATGCCACAGGCCAGAATGCACTCACGTGGTCAGTATCTGTGGTAAAGAGCATGACGCGGGATAGGCCTGATGCATGATCACATTTCTCGAGGAGTCTGATGCCCACATTTGCTGATATTCCACAGAGGGACACACATACTCAGATGGTTTCTTTACTCTTTCTTGTACTGGCCGTGCTCATTGAGCTGAGCCCTCCCAGATTTTCTTTTCAGCGCCCGGACTTAACGCTTTTCCCTTGGGCAGGAGGACAGTGGGTACATGGGGAACAAAATAAGAGCCGAGAGCTCCAGTGATAGCAAGGACAGCCACCTGGATGGAAGGGTGAAGTTTGTGAGAGGAACAGCAGGTCCGATCCCTGTCCTTACAAACAGATGCCTAAAGCAAAAGCACAGCATTCCAAAGTGGAAATCGGAATAAGAAGAAAGTTCTGGTCAGCGTAGCAGGCATTTTTGTGTTGTGCGTGGAAATGGCGTGTGGTGCAGAGTCAGGCAGAGCACCTGGGGCAAAGCAGAACAGATGCAAGAAAAATCGTATGTTTTTCCCGATGAGAATGAGGGAGGTTCCCCCCCAATGAATGATTCAGCGCATTGCATGTATGTACAGGTGCAAAGGGGGGGGGGTGGGTGAAAAAGCACAGGGTAACAGTGTGCCCACAGCAACAAGCAGTGGCGACCAGCACCGGTTAAAGCAGACAGCCTGGTCATTGTCAACAGGACCGGAGAGAGTGCCAAAGGAATCTGAGGAGTCTCTGCAGTCAGCACGCTTCTAGAGATGCAATGGCCACAGAAAGTGATGGTCAGCTCATTGAGGGTCAATGTCGGTCTTAAGGGGAGGGTGGGGAAGAACAGGAGCGGGACCGAGACTTTGCTTTTAGCCTTCGGACCTGAAGAGTTGAACAAGTCTTTCCTGGGGAAATTGGCAATTAAGAGAGAAACATATCTGTGTTAATTATATATAGGGGGGGGAGGGAGGGAGAGAGAGAGAGTGGTTATTGATGTGCCTTTGTTAACTATTTAATAAACATGTGTAACTCATTCAACGTGTTTTGGTTCTTGTCAATTTCTATTTCCAACGTCCCATGTTAAAGAAATCTGTTGATGGGTTGTTGTAGTAGGAAAAGCTGAACTCACATGAATCCAGGCATTCGTTGGTCACAATTTGGGGCCCCAGGCAGGGGCTGCTAATAAAGGAGGCTTTTGTGCCTCACTAAATCTCAAGCGAGTGTTCACCATAAACTGAGCACCAGCCAGTGGTAGAGACCACTGTAATAAGCAACTCCCTTCTCCTGAAAGACACTGTCAGAGATCTCGTAGATCCTGAAGATGCTTGGGACCTCCAGAGTCATTGGGATGAGATTGTGGGGCCCAAGGGGCACTCGAACCATTCAGGAAAAATGGCTCAGGAGGGCCAGACAGGCAGCCACAACCACGGCTTTTGTCCCCTACTCTCCACAGCCTGGAGAGATGCCCCTGTGGTAAAAATCGACATACACAGGTCCAGATACTGTTACGGGGCTTAGGGAAAGGTCAATCCAAGAATAACCTTTGAGTGATAACAGACTAAGAAAACCTTTAAATAGTATTTTAAGATTATTATCTAGCCCACAGTTAGTTCTATGCCACCTGACCCTTCTCCCTCTCAATCCACCCTCCACATTACTACTGGGGTCATTTTTCTACGACGGGAAAATTCATTATCTCTCTTCCCTGACTATAAATCTCCCAGATGTCTTCACTGCCTTATGGGATAAATCCTACACTCAAACACAGCAATCTTCTGTGCTCAGGCCTTAGGCTTGCCCTCAAGCGTTCTCTTTCCCCCCTGCCTTCTGTAACCTGTACAACTCCAAAGAAACCAATCCACTGTTGGGGAAATATAATTAAGAACAAGACCTCCCAAACCCAAAATCCCCTCCACAAAGGTAGTAGTGAGAGAAAACACTTCTGTTATTGAATGAACGTTAAACCAAAAGGGACGCACGCCATCGGCAATCCACTAAGAAATTGCAAAGGCAGAAAGGAATCACTCCCTTGTATGGCCAAGTGCATGGAACCCATTACATACATGTTTACAAGATAAACAATAACTGGTCCTCAAGTAAGAGGTTTTGACAGCACCTTTTGTCATTCATAGTTCATCCTAACTTTATCCGTAACTGAGGAGACCACCTGTGTTGACTTTATCCGTAGGAGAAACAAACTTTTCATATCTTTACCTCCAAGAGATAGTTTTGCAAATTGGAGCAAGGCGCCCAGGGAAGTCAGGATGTGACCCTCCTAAGGAACAGAGATCTGGGGCTCCATAGCCCTTGATGTTTGCATTTCAAAGAGGGGGCACCCAGGTCCCTGAGGAAAGGTGGAGGGATTGTGAGGCTAGGAAAGACTTGTTTAGTCATTACTGAGATTTACGTACACTTGACAAGGACAGAGGAAGAAATTTTGTCAGAAAAGGGAGGGGTGAGGGAGAAGTCTCTTCCCTTATTTCTGACAAGGAAAATTAAGCCTCTTCTTTTTAATTTGCATTTGCCCTCACACCACTCACGTTTCCTAGACACATACCACAGTTTCCCATACCTTTGTGCTAACTTTCTCTCCACCTGAAACAGCTTCTGTCTTCTTCCTGCTCTTCTTCAAAAACTCATTATTCAAGGTATGGATCAACTCTCAAGTCTTCCTTGAGGTCTTCTCTGGCCTTACCAGATACCACCGGGATGCAGCTAGTATTTACTTAGTGCTTACAGCAAGTAATCGCAAAGCTCAGGAGCCACCCTCCCCACCCTTCTGACATTGTCTATATGCCTCCTCCACTAAACTGAGCTGTAGCCACGGAGTAAATGCGTAATAGATTTTTGGAGACATAGTCAACTAGGGAATCAGAACACTTCTATTGTAAAAAAAGAAGAAAGAAAGAAAGAAAGAAAGAAAGAAAGAAAGAAAGAAAGAAAGAAAGAAAGAAAGAAAGAAAGAAAGAAAGAAAGAAAGAAAGAAAGAAAGAAAGAAAGAAAGAAAAGAAAGAAAGAAAGAAAGAAAGAAAGAAAGAAAGAAAGAAAGAAAGAAAGAAAGAAAGAAAGAAAGAAAGAAAGAAAGAAAGAAAGAAAGAAAGAAAGAAAGAAAGAAAGAAAGAAAGAAAGAAAGAAAGAAGAAAGAAAGAAAGAAGAAAGAAAGAGAAAGAAAGAAAGAAAGAAAGAAAGAAAGAAAGAAAGAAAGAAAGAAAGAAAGAAAGAAAGAAAGAAAGAAAGAAAGAAAGAAAGAAAGAAAGAAAGAAAGAAAGAAAGAAAGAAAGAAAGAAAGAAAGAAAGAAAGAAAGAAAGAAAGAAAGAAAGAAAACCTCATTCAAATAAAAGGGATTTATGTAATGATACAGGGAAATTTCTCAAATTCTGATCGCAAGAAGAACTGGGCCTCGCAGAACTGGACATTTATCAGGTAGCTTGTTTCGTCTCTCTCTGTCTCTCTGTGTACATCTGTGCCTGTCTCTCTCTTCTCTTCCGTTCTCTCTCTCTCTCTTTCTCACTCTCTCCCCATGCCCCTCCAGTCTCCCAGCTTTCTCTGCCTACTTACCACACTCAGGTGATTGATCAGGGCTACTTCCAGAATTGTATTCTTATCTTAAGGGTCTGTATCGGTGATAGCCTGCACCAGAAGCACCTGGAAGGCTTGTAAAACATAGGTTGCTGAGACCCACTCAAGAGTCTCTGATTCGGTAGCTATGGGATGAGGTATGAGAATCTGCATTTCTAACAAGTTCCCAAATGATTCTGATAATCTGGGGACACAGTTTGAGAATGATTGATCTACTTGAACTTCAGACTTGGTTCCCCACAGTTGACTCAGTCACTGGGTCCCAGTGCCTGATTCTCATGAGAGAAAATTTGATTGGTGAGTCAGACATTCATCCCGGTAACATTCAGTTGTGTCCAAAAGGCTGGAGTCACACGTTACATATGAAAGGTTGCCTCTTTAAGGCTGTGGGCTGGGAAACATTTTAAAGGAGGTGGATCTCTAGCACAACCTCTCCCATGGTTCCTTTCAAAGCTATAAGAATTTCCACACCGAACTAGCTCCCGGGTCTATACGGTTCACGTCTCCGTAGCCAATAGAGCCAACAAGGACATGATGACCATCAGTTGGCATCTCCAGCCACTCATCTCAAAGTAAATCTTTACACCCATCCTTAAATGCCTAACCTCCCTCAAACATGCTGCTCTTCTACCCAGTTGTCCAAGGAAGAACCCTGGGAATCTGACCTTGGGCTCTCTGCCCCCACATCCTATCTATCAAGCCCTCTCAGTTCTATCCCTGAGGTATTTTTCTCTCTCCCCACTATACCTGCTTTAGTTGAACGGGACACCCTGCCTCCAGCGCCGTCTTCCTCCAATGCATTCTTCACACAACTGTCACAATGATCTCTCTAAAACCACTTCCCAATCTCAGCTCTCGGGCCAGCTGTGTTGGGTCGGGGGCAGCAAAAGTGCGGGCCTGTCATCTCCAGCAGCTGCAGGTCTACCTACCTCAGAACGCCACACAAAAATTCTCATGCTGTGTACACTTGGATGGAATAAGAAAAAAGATTGGGAAGCTCTGATCTAAAGCACAAGTGTGACGATGCAACTCCTCTAGCTTAAAATCTTTCAATCACTCCCCATAGGTCTCAGGATAAAGCCTAAACACAGCTTCCAATAGCCTCTAACATCTGGCATAATCCGGTCCCCATCTGCCTCTCCAGCCTCATCTCTCGCTGCTGCCTGCTTTGGACTTGCTTCTTCAACGGCAGGTAGAAGCTTGTAGTTTCCAGAACACGCCCTGCTGTTTCATGCCTGCAAGCCATTGCTCATGGTTTCCTTACTGCCTGGAATGTCCACCCTCCCCCTTTTTACCTGCCTAGCATCCTTTGAGACCAGGATAGTCTCAAAGCACCATAACCCTCAGGAAAACTTTCCTGTCTTCTCCCCACCTGCGTCAGTGTGCCCCTCTTTGAAACTCTCACAATACTTTCAGTATACAACTGTCACTGGATTTACCACACTGCATTAGAATATTGTCCAGTTCTCCCACTAGCCTGCAAGTGTCTATATTTCCAGCACCTAACACAGTGATGAAAAAGTATTATCATATAACTCAACAACAACGACAACAACAAATAAATGACCGGATTCAAAAATAGACAAAGGATGGACTTGAACAGATATTTCTCCAAAGATATACAAATGGCCAACAAACACACAAAAAGATGCTCAACATAATTAATCATTAGGGAAATGCAAATCAAAACTACAATGGGATACCACTTCACACTCATTAAGATAGGTATCATTTACAAATGGAAAGTATCTAGTGTTGGTGAGGATGTGGAGAAATTAGAACCCTTGTACATTGTTGGTAGGCGTGTAAAATGGCATCGCCATTATGGAAAACAGTTTGCCAATTCCTCAGAAAGTTAAACATAGAATCCAATGAATCAGCAATTCCACACCTGGGAATATACCCCAAAGAATTGAAAGCAGGAACTTGAGCAGATACTTGTATGCCAATGTTCATAGCAGCATTATTTACAATAGCCAAAAATGTGGAAACAATCCAAGTGTCCATCAACAGATGAACGGATAAATAAAATGTGGTATATATATAATTAGTAAAATTATATAGTATATAAAACATAAAATGTGGTGTGTGTGTGTGTGTGTGTGTGTGTATAATGCGATATATTCAGCTTTTAATAGGATTGAAATTCTGACACATGCTACAACATGGATGAACCCTGAGAACATTATGCTAAGTGAAATAAGCCAGACACAAAAGGGCACATACTGTATGATTCCACTTATATTAGGTGTTAGAATTGGCAAATACGTAGAGACAGAAAATCAATAGAGGTTGCCAGGGGCTTTGCGGGGAATTGGGAGTTATTGTTTAATGGGTAGAGAGTTTCCATTTGGGATGGTAAAAAATGTCTGGAGCTGGATAGCGGTGACAATTGCACAACACTATGAATATACTTCACTGAATTGTTAAAATGGTTAAAATGGTAAATTTTATTATATATATAACCATATATTTTAAAATGTAGTATCATGTGTTGAATGAACAGATCATAGAAATGCCCTTTTGTCCTCTCTGGCAGCTTTAGACTTGAGATTTGTCACAGATCTCTTAATGGTGTTTCATACAATTAACCTTTTTTGAATACTTCTCCTGTAGAGAATAAAAAGAAATTATTCAGACTTAGGTTCTGTTATAAAGGAACTTAAAAACCAAGAGAGGAGGAAATATATTGAAATTAAGTCTCATTTTGTGGCAAATGATAGTAATTTAGTCAAATCAATGCAGAAGCTATGAAGATATTCCACAAAATGGGTATATTATTTCTCCAATTTAAATTTAATTTTCTCGGGGCGCCTGGGTGGCTCAGTCGTTAAGCATCTGCCTTCGGCTCAGGTCATGATCCCAGGGTCCTGGGATCGAGCCCCGCATCGGGCTCCCTGCTCGGCCGGAAGCCGGCTTCTCCCTCTCCCACTCCCCCTGCTTGTGTTCCCTCCCTCGCTGTGTCTCTCTCTGTCAAATAAATAAAATCTTTAAAAATAAATAAATAAATAAATAAATAAATTTAATTTTCTCTGAGTCCCCACCTGATGGACTGGTAGAGAATTTAAAGCCTTTCCCTCTGCCTCTCACCAGATGCTCATTCAAGGACCTTGAGGGTTTTACACATTCATAAACATTCAGAGAGAAGCATTTTGGTCTTAGGCTCATTCTAGTCTATATGCTCCTTACCTGAACTTGTATGTTTCTTTAGTTTTTTAAAGATTTTATTTATTTATTTATTTATTTATTTGAGAGACAGTGCATGCGCGTGTGCACGAGCCAGGGTAGGGGCAGAGAAGCAGACTCCCCGCTGATCAGGACTCTGGGATCATCACCTGAGCCTAAGGTTGACGCTTAACCGACTGAGCCACCCAGGCACCTTGAATGTCTCTTTAAAAGCAGATGACTCAATTGAAAGCAGGGACTCAAACAGATATTTGTACACCCATGTTCATAGCGTGACAACGGCCAAAAGGTGGAAGCAACCCAAGTGTCCATTGATGGATAAGTGGGTAGACAAAATGTGGTCTATCCATACAATCTAATATCATTCAGCCTTAAAAAGGAAAGAAATTCTGACACCTGCTATGACGTGGATGAACTTTGAGGACATTATGCTAAGTGAAATAAGTCATTCACAAAAGGACAAATACTGTATGATTCTACAAATATGAGATACCTAGAGTTGTCATATTCATAGACACAGACAGTAGATGGTGGGAGCACCTGGCTGGCACAGTCCGTTAAGCGTCCAGCTCTTGGTGTCGGCTCTGGTAGGGATCTCAGGGTCCTGGGATCGAGCCCCATGTTGGGCTCCATGCTCAGTGCCGAATCTGCTTGAGATTCTTTCTCCCTCTGCCCCTCCTGCTCATTCTCTCTCTCTCTCTCTCTCTCTCTCACACACACACACACACACACACACACACATTCACACACATAGATAAATAAATCTTAAAAAAAAGTAGATGGTGGCTTCCGGGGGCTGGGGGCTGGGGACAGGGGGAATGGGCAGTTAGTGTTTAATGGGAACAGAGTCTCAGTTTTGAAAGATGAAAAGAGTTCTGGGGATGGATGGTGGTGATGGTTTCACAACGTGAACATACTTCATGCCACCGAAATGTACAATTAAAAGTGATTAAGATGGCCAAATTTTTCCAGCTTTATTGAAGCATAATTGACATATAACATGTGTAAGTTTAAGGTGTACAGTTTGACGATTTGATGCACATATATTTTGCTAAATGTTTACCACAATAAGGTTAGTTAACGTGTCCTTCCCCTTACATAATCGCCATGTTGTTATCATGAGAACATGAAAGCACAACTATCATATCAACTGCCAAGGATACAATATGGTATTGCTAACTATAGTCACCATGCAGTACATTATCTCCCCAGAACTCATTCATCCTGGAACTGAAAGTTTATACTCTTTAACCAACATCTCCCCACTCCCCCTGCCCCCAGCCCCTGGCAACCAACGTTTTACTCTGTTTCTGTGAGCTTGATGTATTTTGATTCTATACAGGAGAGGTATTATACAGTGTCTTCGTTTCACTCACCAAAATGCCCCCAGGGTCCATCCATGTTGTGCCAAATGGCAGGATTTCCTTCTTTTTTGTGACTGAAGAATATTCCATTTTTTTCTTTACCCATTCCTCTTATGATGGTGAATTTTATGTTATGTGTCTTTTTCCACAATTAAAAACAAACAAACAAACAAACAAAGCAGGTGACACCGCCGCTTCAATGCTAAGCATGAACAAGGAAATCCCACTTGCAAAACCAGGAGCCACAGGTCCAAGGGATCAGCCTCCCTAGTTGTACCCCCTAGTCATTTCCTTCTGAGGTTCTGCCATCTCCCCCAGAGCACTGAGAGGGTACAGGGCACACAATAAAATAGCCAACAGCCCCCTGATGGAATGCCCTTCCTTCTGTTTGGGCCTCCAGGTCTGCCAGGGAGTTTTCCAAACCTCTTTATCATTTTGCCTTTTCTGTCTTTTCCATACCCAAGCCTTCACCTTTATTCCTTCCCCCTGTGGGACTATCCGGAATAATTCCTTCAATATGGCAATGCTTAAAAAAATAAACAGCATGGACAAACAGGATGGGAGTTGGCTTCTCATGTGTGACTCAAAAGCAGATCAGACAAGGCAGAATACATACGGGAGGAAAAAAATACCTAGAGCACTGAGGAAAAAAACCCACAAGTTACTATCAGTAAGTGATCCTTAGCAGAAGTAAAATGGGAAGAGTGGTACATTATAAGAATGCGGGTGTCTCTTCGTCAGAGTTCTTCTGGTTATAACAGAATGCAAAATAAAGATGGTTTAAGAGGACATAATAGTATCAGGTCAAGTAGTTGAAAGATCCATGGATGGGTTGGCTTCAGGCATAGCTGTATGCTGGTGCTCACGCTGACCTCTCCACCAAGAGGGCACAGGTTCCCTTTTCTCCGCATCCTGGCCAGCATTTGTTGTCTCTTGGGTTTTTTGGTAACTGCCATTCTAACCAGTGTGAGGTGATACCCCATTGGGTTTTTTTTTTAATTTGAGTACAGTTGACACACGATGTTACCTTCGTTTCGGGTGTACAACATGGTGATTCAGATTCTCTACCCGTTGGGCTGTGCTCACTGCAAGTGTGTCTACCCACCTGTCCCCATACAACCCATTGCAATATCACTGACTGTATTCCCTATGCTGGGCCTTTCATCCCCATGATCTATTCATTCCATAACTGGAAGTCTGTATCTCCCACACCCCTTCACTCCTTTCCCTCAACCCCCCACCCCCTTCTCTCTGGCAACCATCAGTTTGTTCTCTGTATCTGATTCTGCTTTTGGTTTGTTTATTCACTTGTTTGGTTTTTAGATTCCACATATGAGTGAAATTGTATGGTATTTGCCTTTCTCAGTCTGACTTATTTCACTTAGCATAATACCCTCTAGGTCCATCCATGTTGTCACAAAGGGATGGCAAGATCTCATCCATTTTTATGGCTGAGTAATATTCCGTTGTGTCTATATGTGTGTGTGTGTGTGTGTGTAAGTGATATATATATAATCACTTCTTCTTTACCCATTTATCGATGGACACTTAGGTTGCTTCAATATCTTGGCTATCATAAATAATGCTGCAATAAGCATAGAGGTGCATATATCTTTAAAACTGGTGCTTTCATTTTCTTTGGGTCGATATCCACTAGGGGAATTATTGCATCATATGGTATTAATATATTATTCACACTATCTGGGACATGAAAAAAAAAAACCTAAGTGTGGATGCATGGATAAAGAAGATGGTGTGTGTGTGTGTGTGTAATGGAATATTAATCAGCTATGAGAAAGAAGGAAAATGTGCCATTTGCAACAATATGGATGAGCCTTGATGGTACTATGCTAAGTGAAATAAGACACAGAAAGATAAATGCTGTATCATCTCAGTTATATGTAAAATCTAAAAACATTGAACTTATGGAAATAGAAAGCAGAATGGTGCTTGCCAAGGGCTGAGGGGTGAGGGAAATGGGGAGAGGTTGATCAAAAAGTACAAACTGTCAGTTCTAAGATAAATACACTCTGAGGATCTAACGTAGAGCATGATGACTATAGTTAATAATACTTGTATACTTCAAAGTTGTTAAGAAAGTAGAGCTTTAGTGTTCTCACCATAACAACAGAAACAAAATGGTAATTATGTGAGGTGAAGGATGTGCTAACTAAACTACGGTGGTAAACAATTTACAATATATACATGTATCAAATCATCACATTGTACCTCTTAACATTATACAATGTTATGTGTCAATTACATCTCGGTAAAGTTGGGGAAAAATAAAAGAGAATGCATTGTTCTCAGTAGTGCCAGCATCATTCGAATGGCTGATTTGTTGGCCTAGTTTTTTGGGGCACATGATTATACCTCCTTAGATCACATGCTCATTCCTGAAGCCAGGGGATACGACATTCTAATGGGTCAGGTTAGAGTTTATGCACCTACTTTTTGAACCAGGGAATGGGACATCTCTGCTTAGAAGTTGTGGATTGAAAGAGAGAGAGTGTATGAGAGAGAGCAAGAGAGAACCGGTCCCTCGAAGGGAAGCCAAAGTACTGTTCCCAGAACAATTGGGAGTGTATGTTGGATGCACAAAAACAACGTATGAACTTGAGAGACCACCCAACTTACAAAAGGTCTTCAACTAATATAATGCTGCTATACCATACACAAATGAAAATGTGCTCATGCCTTCTATATGGAAAGACAGTCCAAATTCACATATCCTAAGTGCACCCAACATTAAGCCCAAGATCCTTCAATGATTGACAGTCATCTTGGGCAGATCTTGCTGTAGTTCCTCAGGGTTTCACATCTATAGGTAAATGGTACATTCGACCACATCCCAAACACCCAGTGTCTAATATTAGGGGGAAAACAGGATGAATTAAATAAAACCTCCCATTTGGAAATGGAAAAAAATGGACATGATATATGAAGATTGCCGATCAATATCATATCGATTTATGTATCCTATACATAATAGCAATAACTCCTTGGCCGTAGAGTGAGTTCTTGATCAGCCCAGCTGGATGTCTCAGGTTCTCTTCTCTCAGATCATCTCCTTTGTGCATTGTTCTACTTGGCTACTCCTGAAAGGGGCATTAGGGAGGTTTACCCTTCATGAGACTGCACCATTGCAGTGACCCTCTTCCTGTGGATGTGAGTTCAGTGTCTTGGGGATTGCCGTAGGGGTTGAAAATCATAAGCCTTCATTTTTTTTGGCCCGCTTGGCTTTTCTTTAACAATGCATTTCCTAGGGTATGGTTGTCGTCCTCATGGCCCAGGATGGCTGACAAAACTCCAGCTATCGTATCCACATTCTAGGCAGTAGGCTGGGGAAAGGTGAAGAAGGGCATGCCTCCTTCTTTTTTAAGGAAACTCCTCAGGAGCCCCGTGAAACATTGTTGCCTATGTCTCATTGACCAGAATTTAAAGGAACGGCCATGCCTAATAGTTAGGGGGTTGGGAAATGTAATCTAGTCTTTTATTCGAAATGGTAATGTGCCCAGATAAAAATTGGGAATCGGTTACTAAAGGAAGAGAAAAGAGATAGTGGGCTAGGCAACCAGCATTCTATATTCTACCACAATAGGTTTGATTTAGATTCTATTTCATGGGGTGGTAATCAAAGGAAACGATGTGAACTCTCGTCCTTGATTCTCCACACTAGCCTAGATCATTCTGTCCTTTAGCGATAAGCTTTAGGACTCTGCCCAGGCCCCCTAGTCCCTCAGTTAAATTACCTCTATCTTGGCTTTTGCATTGGGGTCACAAAAAGTCACCTTAGGGTAGAGGGAGCAGAGCTAATCTTCTTTCTTTTAAGATGCATCTGAGGTATCAGCCCTTCTTTTAACAGGAATAGGTCCTTGGGGAAAACCTGGGGGATCTGGATTTTCCCAGGCTCCATTCTTACGTTCCACTGTGTTTCCTTTTATCCTTTTTTGATGTACTCATCTCTGCACTCTACCCATTTCCCTAGCCCTAAAATAACCTTCGTTAATGAGACATCACTCAACATCAGATCATTGTCAGTTCGTTTTTCCCTTGGTCTGACAAGAGAATTGTGAACAGAACCTACTTGAGAAAGACATAGACCACCAGTTGTGTCTTCGGCCATGGCTGCCAATTCTTTGCCACTGACTGTACCAGCTTCAGTTTTGAGATACAGAAGCCACTGGGTTTTTTTTAATCCTGTAAGTCTCTAAATTATGGAACAGTCAGTCAATTTAGACTATAGTCCATAGGCAGAAAGCACTTACCTTAGTTAGACATGCTGTATTTCTTTTTATATTTCCTTGCAGACTTCCTCAGTTCTAGTTTGAGTCAATTCCTCCCTTGTGGTGAAAGCAACAGGAAGTAAGTAGTAAATGTCAACCTCCTGATTTTTCCCTGTAATTTCTCCTAACACTGCAGCCATTCCCCTTTACACATCTGCTTCATTCTTTTTTGGTAAGAACAACGCTTTGTTCCTCTGTGCTTTCTGCTGGCCTTATCAATTCTTGGATTAACATACCCTCAGTTTAGTCAAAAGCACCGGGACCCTGCAGAATCCCAGAGTTCCAAATTCAGATTTCCTAGGGAGAGAATCTTACTAATTCCATGTGGTCAATTGCCCAGCCATAATTAAGTCAGCTACAAAAGGGGGCAACGATAAGGTACTAAGAATGTGGCAGATAGAACTCTCCCCTGCTGCTTTGAACTGTTATTCTCAAGGTAGAGATTTGGTTGTCTGGGCAGACAACTGAAAAGTCATCTACAGATGCAATCATAAATAACTATGATGCAAGATAAATACCAAAGAAAGATAAGAATTAAATGCCATACCCGCACAAAGGAAGACGAGATTTTTTACAGTGAAGAAGCTTCATGGAAATGAAGATGGAGGCAGAGATTGGAGTGATGGATCTACAGAGCAAGGAATGCCCAGGATTACCATCAAACACCAGAAGCTAGAGGAGAGAAAAAAGAATTCTCTGCTACAGTTTTCAGAGGGAGCATGGTCCCACTGAAACCTTGATTTTAGACTTCCAGCTTCCAGAACTGTGCAAGAATGAATTTCTATGGTCTTAAATGACTCAGATAGAGGTACTTTGTTACTGCAGCCCTAGGAAACTACCATACACCCTAAAGTGACAGATGCCACGTGCCCCAAAGCCTTACCTCACCTCTGAAGGACATCATATTTAATAACTTCACCATTACAAGGAATGACTTCTCATGGGGAAATCCTCACCGCTACCCACTCCACCCCTCTGGCCTCTCATTCCCTTTAAGGATCTTTTCCTTGTAACTTATTTCTTAGGACAAAATCATACATAATTTCATCTTCCTAATATTATAAAAGAAAGAGCCTACCAAAAAAACCTAAATTACTTTTGGGAGTGCTCGTTTATTGTGTAATCAGTATGAACGGTACTCCCCAAACTTGGGTACGGGAGGCATATCACGTTTCTTCATTTCTTTTAAGTCAAAATTATTTCAACTCCACATCTCTGTGCTGCCAGACTGGCAAAAAAAAAAAAAATTAAATTCCAATCATTTTCTGGAGCTTTCTACACTCCTTAAGATCACACAAACACTCAGGAGCTTTGTGTGGCAAGTGTCAAATAGAGTAGCTCTAATCGTCAAGCCATCATGCTCTGTAGTCCAAGCCTGCAAGCTACTGCAAAAACAAGCACTTCTCCCATGCCTGGGGGAAAGCAGCAGCACCTAGAATCTAGCTCCTAAAGTTGACCACAGATACATTACCCCCCAGGGGTTCTGCCAGCAAGGGGCCCCAGATCTTACTACTCCCCAATGGGCAGCTGTCAGTCCTTTCCAATGCTTGGAGAAATCTCACTCCCTCTTCTGTTTACTCTAAAGTCAACTGCTTCCTTCCCCTCCTTTGAGCATAATCCTTACGATAGGCTCAGGATCCCGGGTAAACCAAAGCTAGGAAGACAGACTTTGGGCCCTGCAACACAACCCACTCTTTCCCCCAGGAAAGAAAGCCCAAAGGACTTCCATTCCTCTTTGGAATATGACAAGTAGAAGGAGAATAAACACAGTATCTCAACAAATTACTCTGCTTCACTTAAGTACCGGGACAAAATAACACTAAGAGTTTATATTCTGGGAGCACTTACTATGTGCCAGCCATTATTCTAAATGCTTGGCGTGTACAACTCATTTCAGACTCACAATCAGTCTGGTAGGTGCCGTTAGTATTCCTGTTTCCCAGATGGAGGCCTAAGGCACAGAGAGTTGATGTCACTGGCCTAAGGTCACAGAGCTACTAAGTGGCAGGGCTAGTATCCAAACACAGGCAGTTTGGCTCCAGAGACTGCACCCCACTTTACGCTCTACTGTCTCTTGGTGGAATATATCATCTTCTCATCCACATAGATATTTTAGACCCCATAATTCCTAGATTTGGATGATTATCAGGTTTCTTTGAGAACCTCAGGGTTACCTCCTTCTTCCCTACCTCCTCTACATCTATAAGGCTGCTAAGAGTCGGGTTTCTCAATAAGCCACCACAGGGACACATAACCTTCTTCGTGTCCATTCTACGGATGTTAGCCCTTTTAATATAGAGCTCTATTATAAGTCAGTATTTCAAACCAAACAGTCTTAGAGAATAGTTGGCTATGATCACGTGCAGATCTCTGGTTCAACCTATCATGGCTGGAGTTAACTGTATTCCTAGCGTTCGTTGCTCTCATTGCATATGGCTTAGGCTCGAGCAACTTTATGCAGAAGGAATCCTGGGGGCTGATTTCTTCATAAAGGGGCTATGGGAGTGGTGGTCACTAAGACTGCCGAAGACTACAGGCCAGCGTCATGCTAAATAATGAGGACGTAATAACTTTGGCTGGAGCTTAGCAAGTATTCTAGGGTCACAAGTCAGGCGACATAGTAGGTCAGGCCCTACTTTCCCTGTACTTTATGCTGGTGAGCTGCTGTCTTTCTCAGAAAGAACCGTGAGCTAAATCATGGGCTCCAATTGTGCATAGGTGCCTTCTTGTCACTCTTACTCCTTCAAGTGATGACTCTGGCTGCATGTAAGAGTTCCTTGTAATCGGTAAATCGGTAATAAAACCACTAAAGGTGAATGTCAAAGACATCTCTGAGTATATATACTTGCACTAGCCAGAAGGATAGGAAGGTTAGGAAGTCAGAGCTTTTGCCTGAAAATATGAAGACATGATGAGACACGATCAGCACATTCTTAGCTTTTCCAGTGCGTGAGTGGGATCTGCCCAGATGGGTCCCTCAGAGCTGTTAGGTGCAGGAGTTGAGTTACCAAGCAAGAAATACAAGCTGAGGTCATATATATATACATATATTACATACACATATATTTTGTATCTAAAATATCTGTTATTCTGCTTTCTTTTCATTGCCCAATGATAATCATGACATGTTAGATCTGGAATCAGAATCAAAGATAGGACAAGGTCAGAGAAGCCAGATATAATCAATGATAAGCTCATGAAATGGAGCCTAAGGAAAAAAAGAAAAAGCTGCTGTGTTCATTGGACGAGGAGTCCAGTCAAGAAAAGTCATCATAAGTAGTTAGTTCAAGGTCCCATTCTTTTGCTATTCTTTAAGATGTGAATTACAGAGATTTAAATATATATATTTAGTGATTTTTTTATCTTCCTCCTCAGAATCTTTATTAAGATTGGACCACCAAATAAGATGAGTAGAGGGTTTTTCAAGTCATGCTTCAGTGAGATTCCTCCTACCTGTGATTAAGTCAAATCCTCTATATACTTTTATGTACATAAACTTAAACGGTTGTCAAGGTGAATCAGCCTGCAAATGCCTGGGCAGGAAAATTGCCCTGACTCTTTCTATTCTTCGTATTTACCATGCTAACTCTTCTTTTGATGCTTTCATCCCTGCGAGCCTCTCCCTAACTCTTCTCTTCCTTCTCTTCAAAAATCTGAATCATGTATTTCCTTCAAGGATCAGTCCACTGCCCAATGACAGTCATGGCATGTTCGATCTGGAAATATCCTTAGGGTGTTTCCAGCCCACTCACTTGTTTTATAAATGAGAAAATTGAATCCCAGAGTAAGGAAGTGACCTACCTACTAGTCCTGAAACCTAGGTAATCTTATTCCCAATTTGGTGCACTTCTTACCCCTGCACACCAGTACTCAGGAGGCATTAGTCATGTTCCTTTGCCCAGTTACATTTAGAAACATTTGAAAAAAAAATAGATACGGAATCAGAGACAAAAAATATCAGCTATGTTGCTGATAAGGCTTGGAGAATGTGGCCTGGATCTATGGCCACAAATGGGCTTCTAATACCTGTCACTTCAACCGTCCTCCACATCAAACTGGACTGACTTGGCACCAAGACAAAGAGCCAAGAAGCCTAGACTCAGGGCATTCACCACATGGCAACATCATGGTGGGGGAAGGCAGGTCTGAGCCCCACATACTCAAACTTTACCCAGTTTCGCCAAACATAAAAGTCACCCCTCCTCTTGGATAAAAACAGTGAGTGAGAGGTAGAAAAACAAAGCATAAGCTCTATTCAATATTTATGAAGGGGTAAAAGTCCCTCTTTTATAGACCAAGTTTGGAAGGAAGACATGAGGAGGAAAATGGCTCCCTCTAACAATCTTCTATTCCCAAGGAGTTTGTAAGACACTCAGATCTGGGGCTATGTTTTGTCAGTAGATACTGTAAATGAACAACTGCCATTTAAAAATGCCCAACATCTTCCTCCCCTTCTTGATTTCCCTCGGGGAAACCACAACTCCTCTTAAGTTATTAATGAAGTTGTAGTAGAGCTGATACCCTTTACCCCATCCTTCACCCAGCTCTAAGGATCGATATGTGACCTGGGCCAGACCAAACAGGCACGGCAGTGGTTGAGAAATGGGCAGGTAAGACAAACTGTACCAATATGAATCAAATTGAGACTTTGCTGGAATTACTAGGAAAGAAATGGCACTCTCTTTCTGCTGGGCTTTTTAAGCCTAGAGAATGTAAGCCTAGGGTTGCTGATTACCATCTTTGTAAAAGCCTGACTATGCAAATAAAGTATAGGGACTACACCAAAATAAAAAGCTTCTGCATAGTGAAGGAAACAATCAACAAAACTAAAAGACAACCTACTGAATGGGAGAAGATATTTGCAAATAACCTCTCTGAGAAAGGGTTAGTATCCGAAATATATAAAGAACTTATATAACTCAACACCAAAGAAAACCCCCAAATAATCCAATAAAAAAAAATGGGCAGAAGATATGAGCAGACATTTCTCCAAAGAAGACATCCAGATGGCCAACAGACACATGAAAAGATGCTCTCCATCACTCATCATCAGGGAAATGCAAATCAAAACCACAATGAGAGGGGCACCTGGGTGGCTCAGTCGGTTAAGCGTCTGCCTTTGGCTCAGGTCATGGTCCCACGGTCCTGGGATGGAGCCCCACACTGGGCTCCCTGTTTGGCAAGGAGTCTGCTTCTCCCTCTCCCTCGGCCCCTCCCCCTATCTCTCCCCCTGCTTGTGTTCTCTCTCTCTCTCTCTAATAAATAAATAAAATCTTTAAAAAAAAAAACCACAATGAGATATCACTTCACACCCGTCAACATAGCTAAAATGAAAAACACAAGAAACAACAAGTGTTGGCGAGGATGTGGAGAAACAGGAACCCTCCTGCACTGTTGGTGGGAATGCAAACTGGTGCGGCCACTCTGGAAAACAGCATGGGCGTTCCTCAAAAAATTAAAAATAGAACTACCGTATGATCCAGCAATTCCACTACTGGGTCTTTACCCAAAGAATACAAAAACACTAATTTGAAAAAATATATGCACCCTATCTTTATTGCAGCATTATTTACAATAGCCAAATTATGGAAGCAACCCAAGTGTCCATCGATAGATGAATGGATAAAGAAGATATGGTACATATATAAAATGGAATGTTACTCAGCCATGGAAAAGAATGAAATCTTGCAATTTGCAACAACCTGGATTGATCTAGAGGGTATAATGCTAAGTGAAAGAAGTCAGAGAAAGATAAATACCGTATGATTTCACTTACATGTGGAATCTAAGAAACAAAACAAATGAACAAAGAGAAAAAGAGACAAACCAAAAAAACCAGACTCTTACCTATAGAGAACAAAGTGATGGTTACCAGAGCGGGGGAGGGGTAGAGGGGTGGGGTAGGGGGGTGGGGGAAGAGACGAAGGAGAGTAAAGAGTGCACTCGTCGTGATGAGCACCAGGTGATGTATGGAGGTGTTGAATCACTATATTGTACACCTGGAACTCATATAACACTGCATGTTAATTATATTGGAATTAAAAAAATTTTAAAGCAAAAATAAACAAGGAAAAAAATAAAGAGCCCCAAACAACAAAACAACGCAGAATTCTAGACACAAAGGAAAGCTGAAAAATTTTTTACAGCAAACATAGTAAAAAAAAAAAAAAAAAACTAAACTAAAAAAAGTTCTTGAAAGCCGAAAGGAAATTATTCCAGATATAGAAGTGAAAGAATGAACAGAACTGGAAAGGGTCAATATTTTGGTAATTATAAAAGACAACTGACTATTTAAAACAACAACAGTAGTAGTATTTTGTGGGGTTAAATGTAAAATATGCTATTAATAACTAAAACAGCGGGAGGGAGAAAGAGAGTTCAACTGCTGGGAGGTGCTTGTATTGCTCTGAATGCGGTAAAAGTACACATTTAAGGGAGACTGTAAAAAGCTACAGATGCATTTTGACATTTTTAGGATGACTTCTAAAAGAATAATACAGAAAAGCATAGTAAAAAGGCCAAGGGAAGAGATAAGAAACACTTCATTAAAACAAGGGGACCTAAAGAGTGCAAGCAGCAAGATGGTAGGTTTAAGGTCAACTATATCAGTAATTATATTAAATATAAATACCCGAAACACTCTAACCCAAATAAACTAAATTATCAGACTGGATTTTTAAAAAAGTAGACCTCCCCCAACTATGTATATTGACAAGAAATAAGCAACACACTTCACATGTAGAGACAGAAAAAGATTGAGAGCAATATTAAAGAAAAAGATACACCATGCAAGCACTAACCAAAAGAAGCTTCTGGGTTTGGGTTTTCCCCCCCCCCCCAGATTTTATTTATTTATTTATTTGTCAGAGAGAGAGAGAGAGAGAGCACAAGCCGGGGGAGCGGCAGGCAGAGGGAGAAGCAGCCTCCCCGCTGAGCAAGGAGCGCGACGTGGGGCTCCATCCCAGGACCCCGGGATCATGACCCGAGCCGAAGGCAGATGCTTAACCGACGGAGCCACCCAGGCGCCCTGAAAGTGTCTGTTTTAACTTCAGACAAAATATCTTTCAAGGGAAGAAGTATTATGCAAGATAAGTAACATTTCGTAGTTCCAAAAGTCTCAACTCAACAGGAAGATATAATAATTCTAAATATATATAAACCTAAAAACATAGCATTTATATATGAACACATGTATGCTTTCGACCGCTGCTGGAAAACATGTAATTGAATCAACTGGCCAGTAACCAAAACAAGAGACAATACTGAATCGTGGTCCTTCACTCTGGACCAACTCCCATTTAAGGATTTCTGGCCTTTTGAAACAAGGGTCTCCATCTCTGGCAAATGGGCTGGATGAGAGACAGGGATATTTTATTCCTTGTTCTTAGGATGTATTCCAGTGAATGGTTCTTCACAATAGAGGCCATTATTACATTGTTTCAGGAAGGGAATACAGGTCAGTGTTTGGGATGGAGCTAAGGAATCAAGCATGTCTCAAATCTCAGGCCCACCTGGTCCCAGTCTGATTTACCAGTATTTCCAGACTCCCTGGTTTTTTTCTCTCTCTAACTTTCACATAGGAAATGGACTTACACATTTACAAGGACTCTCAACCATCTAAACTTTTTGGCAGCAGGAAGATATGGCCTCATTTAAGGGAATTTTGTGCTCTTTGTTTTCCACTTACACATGGGCCAGTGTGGATCAAAGCTTCTATCGTTGTAGATACTTACTGAAGGCTACAAAAAGTAGCAACCACCTCAGCATCCCGATCTTTTCCAAGATTCGGACCAATAGTCACATGGACTGATCTACAGCATGCACTAAAACCAGCTTAACCAGATGGTTTACAAATTTATCATAAAATTTACCATCTTCCCAGTTGGTCTGTCACTTTCCACATGCCAGTTCTGTTTCCAATTTTTATCTTTCAGATAAAGGCAACAGAAACCAATTTCAAAATAGTTTAAGCAACAAAGAGATGTATTGGCTCACATAACTGGGAAGTCCAAGGGCAGATCTGGCAGAGCTAGGTCCAGGGGCTCAACAACGCCATCTGGCTTCTTTTGTCTTTTGTGCCTCTCTTCATGCCACTCATTTCTTTGCTGGGCTCTCTCAATTTGGCAGGAGAGATGGCGACTGGCTGTTACAAAGGTAAATAGACCTTTTTTCCTCTGCCTCAGAATACGCCCAGAAAAATCTCAAGAAAGGATTCTCATTGGCTCGCCTTGCTTCCTGAGATGTTCTCTGTACAAGCCGCTGTGTCTAGGGGAGATCTAGTGTAAAGATTGGCCTAGTCTGGGTACCATACGCATTTCTGTGTCCATGGGAGAAATGTGCCCCTTGTGAAAACAACCTATATAAGGCAGCAAGGGAGAAACAGTTCCTAAAACAAAGTGTTGCTGGGCCATCAAAGGTGTGTCACGTTCACTACAGACCTGGACCCTTTTTTTCTATTTACAAAAACAATACGAGTTCGCTGGGAAAAAAAAAAAAAAATCACAGCTTACAGAAACACAGCATAATATTTTGGTAAAAAGCTTCTCTCTGAAATCAGATCTGGGCTTGAACTATGACTCAAACACATTTTATTTCGTGATCTTGAGTAAAATACTTCACTTTTCCAAACCTCAGTGTCGTCACCTGTAAATTGGGGCAAACAATAATATTGACCTCATGGGTTATTTATGAGAATTAAGCGTGATAATGCATGAAAGTGTTAAGAACACTGTGTTTTTATTTCAAACAACGACATATAGAGTGTGGGGGCTGCCGGTGGGGGGTGCACTGGATTCAGCATCTGACTCTTGGTTTCTGCTCATGATCTCAGGGTTGTGGGATTGAGCCCTGAGACGAGCTCTGTGCTCAGCGGGGAGTCGGCTTGAGTTTCTCTCTCTCTCCCTCTGCCCCTCCCTCACCTCTCTCTCCCTCTCTCTCTCTCCAAAATAAATAAATCTTTTTTAAAAAGACATAAATATAGATATGTAAAAATAAAGGTATATGATAAGCCCTTAATCAGTGTTGGTTACAGTCATTCAGAACATAGAATGTCCCGGTCATCGATAGTTCCATCTTCTGGTCCCAACTTCAGCCTGCCAAATTCTTCGCAGTCAGGAGTATATTCTCTGCATTTTGTCCTAGATTTAAGTTGACACACATTTCTTTTGTTTCATGGCGTAATCATAGGATAGTATCATATATGCTGTCTTGAAACCTGATTTTTTTTTTTAAATCTGCAACTCCCCTTTCCTTCATATAACAGTAGAGAATATGTCCCAGCTCCTGTGTGAGGCAATCCCTATTTCTTGCTTTATATTCACACCAGTCTAACAAAACAGCCCTTCCGAAAGTCATCAGGGACCTCCGTGTCACCAACTCCAACAGGCTCTCTACCATTCTCCTCCTATTCCATGTCTCAGCAGCATTTGACACCATTCATCATTTCTCCTTTTTAAAAACGCCCCTTTGGCTTCCATAATACCATATTCTAGTGCTTTTCCTTCTATCACTCACTCTGCTCCATGCTTCCCAGTCTGCTCTTCAAGTCCATGCTCTTCTTTCTAGACATTCAATGTTGGAGTTCCTTAAGGTTCTGTCCCAGTACTTCTGCCCCCATACTCTCCACACTCACTCCCTAAGTGACCTAATCTACATCCATAGCTTGAATTATATCTAAGTACCAATGACTCCCCAAATCGAACTCTAGCCTAGATCGTGCTTATAAGATCCACTTGATATATCCAACTTGGTATGCTGAAGGCCCTTTAACTAAATACCTCCAGATCTAATCCTCCTTCAGTATTAACTATCGCCCATCCAGTTCCAAGAACCGAAAAGCTAAGTGTCATCCTTGACCCTTCAAATTCTCCCCATGCCATCTGCCACCAGCCTACTTTAGCTGAAGTACTGCAGAAAACCTCCTATTTTGTCTTCCTGAAAATTCTCTGGCTCCCCTGTAACACATACTCTGAACTGTAGCCAGAGTCCTCTTTTCAAAAAGCAAATCTGATCATATCACTCATTTCTAAAATAACACTTTAGTGGCTTTACATTGCTTCTAAGATAGAAATCAAAGTCTGTGATGTGGTTGCATAGCTTCTGGTGGTTTCTCCTCTGCCGCCCTCCCCTGGCTCATCTCTTGTCATTTCCCATCTTATCAGAGGTTATTCCCACCCAAGAGCTCCTCCTACAATAGGGCTTGGGATGAGTCCTGGTGTTCTTCCCTGCTACTCTTTTATCTACTTAACCCTTTCTCAGCGCTCAGATCACAGAGTAAGTGCCCATTACCTGGCCCACTCTCCTTTCCTCTAGGCTATGGAAAGGTTTTTTTGTTATATGATCTTATGGAAACTTTATGAAATTTTTAGTTGAATTGATTTTTCCATCAAGTACCTAGTTGGATCAACTCTTAGAGCTTACTGGTTTTGGGAGGGTCTTTGGGGGGGGGTTGTCCATCTACGTTCTTTGGTTTTGTATATCAGATTCAAGGTGTATTTTCATGTATCTCAAAGCTTTCTTGAGGATGTATGTAATTTAGTTTGGAGTATTGCTTTTAATTTTTTTTTTCAGGGAAAACTCTTTTATTTTTTTTAATTTTATTTTATTATGTTACGTTATGTTAATCACCATACAATACATCATTAGTTTTTGATGTGGTGATCCACGATCCATTGTTTTCGTATAACACCCCGTGCTCCATGTAGTACGTGCCCTCCTTAACACCCATCATGGGGCTGACCAATCCCCCCACCCCCCTCCCCTCTAAAACCTTTAGTTTGTTTCTCAGAGTCCGTAGTCTCTCATGGTTCATCTCCTCCTCTGATTTCCGCCCCCTACATTTTCCCCTTCCTTCTCCTAATGTCGTCTCGTGTTATTCCTTATGTTCCACGAATAAGTGAAACCATATGATAATTGACTTTCTCTGCTTGACTTATTTAACGTAGCATCATCTCCTCCAGTCCCATCCATGTTGATGGAAAAGTTGGGTTTTCATCCTTTCTGATGGCTGAGTCATATTCCATTGTATATATGGACCACATCTTCTTTATCCGTTCATCTGTTGAAGGGCGTCTCGGCTCTTTCCACAGTTTGGCTATTGTGGACATTGCTGCTCTGAACAGTCGGGTGCATATGGCCCTTCTTTTCACTACATCTGTGTCTTTGGGGTAAATACCCAGGAGTGCAATTGCTGGGTCATGAGGTAGCTCTATTTTTAATTTTTTGAGGCACCTCCCCACTGTTTTCCAAAGTGGCTGTACCAACTTGCATTCCCACCAACAGTGTAAGAGGGTTCCCCTTTCCCCACAACCTCTCCAACATTTGTTGTTTCTTTCCCTGTCCATTTTTGCCATTCTAACTGGTGTAAGGTGGTATCTCTATGTGGTTTTGATTTGAATTTCCCTGATGGCTAATGATGATGAACATTTTTACATGTGTCTATTGGCCATTTGTATGTCTTCTTCAGAGAAGTGTTTGTTCATGTCTTCTGCCCATTTTTTGACTTGATTATTTGTTTTTTGGGTGTTGAGTTTGAGAAGTTCTTTATAGATCTTGGATACCAGCCCTTTATCTGTAGTGTCATTTGCAAATATCTTCTCCCATTCTGTGGGTTGCCTCTTTGTTTTGTTGACTGTTTCCTTTAATGTGCTGAAGTTTTTTATCTTGATGAAGTCCCAAAAGTTCATTTTTGCTTTTCTTTCACTAGCCGTTGGAGATGTATCCTGAAAGAAGTTGCTGTGGCCGATGTCAAAGAGGTTACTGCCTATGTTCTCCTCTAGGATTTTGATGGACTCCTGTCTCACACTGAGGTCTTTCATCCATTTTGAGTTTATCTTTGTGAATGATGTTAGAGAATGGTCGAGTTTCATTCTTCTGCATGTGGCTGTCCAATTTTCCCAGCACCATTTATTGAAGAGACAGTCTTTTTTCCATTGCATATTTTTTCCTGCTTTGTCGAAGATTAGTTGACCATAGAGTTGAGGGTCCATATCTGGGCTCTCTATTCTGTTCCACTGGTCTATATGTCTGTTTTTGTGCCAGTACCATGCTATCTTGGTGATCACAGCTTTGTAATAGAGCTTGAAATAGGGCAACATGATGCCCCCAGCTTTGTTTTTCTTTTTCAACATTTCCTTGGCGATTCGGGGTCTTTTCTGATTCCATACAAATTTTAGGATTGTTTGTTCCAGCACTTTGAAAAATGTCATTGGACTTTTGATCGGGATGGCATTGAAGGTATAGATTGCTCTGGGTAGCATAGATATTTTAAGAATAAACATTGGAGTATTGCTTTTAATTTTATTTAACTCTGTGGCTTTTTTTTTGGAGATAATTTTCACCACCTGTTTTCTGATTGATTTTATAGTTGTTTTGTATGCATGTGATCTGCTTTTTTGATGTTCTATTAATTTCAGGGACAGGAATCCTAGTTAGAGGACGCTCTCCTGTCTGTCCTACTGTCTTCTGTGAAGATTCTTCTTTGGATGGTGTTATTGGTGCAAGGGAGAGATGGGGCGGAGGGGTTAATGTGTCTTGTTCTCCTTTCTTGACTGCAGTATCCTTAATTTCCCCTCTGCTTTTCCTCTCTCCCTACACAGCCTTATCTCTAGAGGGTACCGACACCGCTCTCTCTCTCTCTCTCTCTCTCTCTCTCTCTCTCATTCTCCCACAGAAGGGTAGGAGGCTGCCCCTGCTGGTCTCCCACTCTTGCAAGCAAGCTGCTTCTTGCAGTCAGGGCTGTGAACTGCCAAGTCCCAACCTGTGTTCAACATTTTGTCATTTAATGTCTAATGTTTGCATTCAAGGGTGATTTAATCTGTGCCTCGTCGAACTCCTCTGGTCACATCAACTCTTTTTCGAGGAACTTCTTAAACCTCCCCTCTCCTGTTTGCTGCGCCCACAGGCTTCTGCAGCAAGTGGGCAGAGAGAGCTTTGCTGGAATTGATTAGTTTGTTTCTCCTTAAGGGTGATTTTACAGTTACAGTGTTCTCTGTCTCCTAGCCATGCTGAAGGCAATGGGTTATGTATGCTTTCATATGTTTTCCTTGTGGATTTTATGGGGTTTTGAGAGGACGGTATGGAGGAGATTCAAAAAAGGAGATTCAACAAACAAGGAGATTCAAATCATTGTTTTCTATATGTTTCCCTTGCTTTTAAAAAATGGTTTAATAAAAAAAAATAGTTTAATCACAGATGTATGCTTCCCTACAGGTTATTTTGCTATGTTTTGCTTATATTGAGCTTTATAAAAATGTAGTCATACTATATATTCTTTTAGGAATTGCACCTTTACTCATCATTGCTACTACTCATCCATGTTGTTGTATAGCTGTAGGCGATAAGAATTGTAATACGCGGGGCACCTGGGTGGCTCAGTCAGTTAAGTGTGTGACTCTTGATTTTGGCTCCGGTCATGATCTCAGGGTCGTGAGATCAAGTCCTGCGTCAGACTCCACACTCAGCACAGAGTCTGCTTAAGATTCTCTCCCTCTCCCTCTGTCCCTCCCCACACTCTCTCTCTTTCTCTCTCTCTCTCTCAAAAATAAAAAAATTAAAAAATAGTACAAATAATACAAATAAAATAAAAATGATTTAAAAAAAGATTTGTAATATGCTGTAAGTACAAAATATGCCCTGGATTTTAAAGAATTACTGTAAAACAAAGGATTAAAATATCTCACTGATAATTTTTATATTGATTACATATTGAAATGCACTGGCTACATTGTGTAAGTTATATTATCAAATTACTATATATACATATATGTATTTTTTTTACTTTTTAATGTAAAGAATATTAAAGAATTTAATATTCTATCCCTTCCTCCCCACTCTCTCAAAAATAAAAAAATTAAAAAATAGTACAAATAATTCAAATAAAATAAAAATGATTTAAAAAAAGAACTGTAATATGCTGTAAGTAAAAATATGCCTAAAGAATATTAAAAATCACATCTTGGCCCGAATTTGTGTATCATGTTAGATTTCTATTGCAATGTGCGGCTTTAGGGTAAAAACTAAGGAATAGAATTTCTGTGTAGAAGATTGTGCGCATCTTCACCTTCAATGATAAGGCCAAATTATTTTTCAATGAGATTGTGCCAATTTGTAACATGAGCAGTACTGGGCAAGAGTTCCCATTGTTCCACATCCTCTCTAATACTTGCAATTTTCAGACAATTTAATCAGTACCAATCAGATAATTGTAAAATGGCACCTTATTGAGGTCTTGATTTTCATTTTTCAGATTACTAATGAGGGAGGACAAATTCTCATATTTTTAAATTGCCACTCATGTTTCTGCTAGTATGAAGTGTCTACTTTGTCTTTCTCCTCTCTCTCTCCCTGATTTTGTCCACTACCTTTTTTGTGTTTTTCTTCCTGATTTGAAGAAATATTTTCCCTATTTAAGACACCAAAACTTGTTCTATTATACATGTTGCAAGTGTCCTCTCCCTATTTATGTTTTGTCTTTTCACTTGCTTTATGGTATATTTTTGTAAACAAAAAGTCTCCATTTTGGTGTCATTGAATTTATCAAACTTTGTTTTTGGGATTAATAGTTTATTTGGGTCCTGAGTCTAGCCTCGCCTGAGATCATAAAGATATTTGCCCATAGTTTTCTTCTACAAGTGTGGGAACATAAATATGAAAGTCATAGACATATAATGTATCTCCATTTCTTTAAGCCTTCCTTAGTATCTCTAAATGCAGGTTCAGAAATTTCACCATGGATATCTTGCACACCATTTGTTATACGTATTCCTAAGGACCTTGGTAGATTTTTTAGCTATTATAAACGGTGTCTTTAAAAAAATTATGCTTTCTGGGACTCGTGCATGGCTCAGTCAGTTAAGTGTCTGCCTTTGGCTCAGGTCACGATCCCAGGATCCTGGGATTGAGCCCCACATCAGGCTCCTTGCTCAGCAGGAAGCCTGCTTCTCCCTCTGCCTGCCACTCCCCCTGCTTGTGCTCACTTGCTCTCTCTCTCTCTGACAAATAAATAAATAAAATCTTTTAAAAATTATGCTTTCTGTTTGTTGCTAGACTATATAGAGTTACATTTATTTGTTGATCATATTGTGAGCCATGTTGCCAAACTCTTACTATCGATTCGTTCTGGTTTTCTATGTTAAAAAAAAAAGTCCCGTGGATTGCAAATAAAAACAGTTTTGTGGGGCGCCTGGGTGGCTCAGTCGTTAAGTGTCTGCCTTCTGCTCAGGTCATGATCCCGGGGTCCTGGGATGGAGCCCCGCATCGGGCTCCCTGCTCGGCGGGAAGCCTGCTTCACCCTCTCCCACTCCCCCTGCTTGCGTTCTGTGTCTCTCTCTGTCAAATAAATAAATAAAATCTTTAAAACAAAACAAAACAAAACAAAAACAGTTGCGTTTCATCTGTTTCACTTTGTTTCACATCTCAATCCTTAATCCATATGGAAATTATTTAGCTGTAGGGTGCGAAGTATGGCTTCATTTCATTCTTCATGTGGATAACCAATTCATTTATTGAACGATGAAATCTTCCTTATCCAATGATTTCAATGCCTCTGTTAGATACCAAGATCCCATTTATACATGATTCTGCTTGTGAGTTCCCTATTATTTTATATTATTTTATATTGATTATATTATTTCCCTTCTCTAAAGAACTTTTGGCACTTCTTGCAAAGTAGGTCTACTAGCAACAGATTTCCTCAATTTTTGTTTGTCCAAGAAAGTATTTATTTCTTCTTCACTTTAGAAGTGCAACTTCACAGGGCACAGAATTCTAGGTTGGTGGGTTTTTTTCTCCCAACACTTTATTTTTAAAAAATTTTTTAAAGATTTTATTTATTTATTTGTCAGAGGAGGGGAGAGAGAGAGAGAGCACAAGCCGGGGGAGCGGCAGAAGCAGATTCCCCCCGAACAGGGAGCCCGATGTGGGGCTCGATCCCAGGACCCCAGGATCATGACCTGAGCCGAAGGAAGATGCTTAACCCACTGAGCCACCCAGGCGCCCTCTCCCAGCACTTTTAATGTTGCACTCCCCTCTTCTTGCTTGCATGGTTTCTGAGAAGTCAGATATAATTTGTATCTTTGCTCTTCTATCCGTGAGGCATTCCCCCCCCCCCCGTATTTTTTTTTCTTTATCTTTGATTTTCTAGAGTTTGAAAATAAGATCCCTAGGTGTCTTTTTTCAGGCATCTATCCTGCTTAGTGTTCTCTAAGCTTCCGTGCAGTTGCGTGTCTGACATTAATTTGGAGAAATCTGCAGTCATTATGTTTCAAATATTTCTTCTATCCCTTTTTCTCTCTTTCTCTTCCTTCTGGTATTGCCATTCTTCATGTTACACCTTTTTTTAAAGATTTCTTTCTTTCTTTCTTTATTTGAGAGAGAGAGAGCATGGGGGGAGGGGCAGAGGGAGAGGGAGAGAGAGAGTCCCAAGCAGGTTCCACGCTCAGTGTGTAGCCCGACGAGGGGCTTGATCTCATGACTCAGATCATGATCTGAGCCAAAGTCAAGAGTCGGACGCTTAACCAACTGAGCCACCCAGGCGCCCCTGCCTGTTACACCTTTTGTAGTTGTCTCTCGGTCCCGGGATATTCTGTTCTTTTTTTTTTTTTTTTAAGTCTTTGTTCTCTTTGATTTTCAATTTTGGAAGTTTCTTCTGAGACACCCTCAAGCTCAAAGATTCTTTCCTCAGCCATGTCCAGTCTACTAATAAGCCCATCAAAGGCATTCTTGATTTCTGTTACCATTTTTTTTTTTATCTCTACCATCTCTTTTTGGTGCTTGCTTAGAATTTCCATCTCTTTGTTTACATTGCCCATCTGTTCTTGCATGCTGCCTACCTTATCTTTTAGCATATTATTCACTGTTGTTTTAAATTCCTCATTGATAATTCCAGCATCACTGCCATGTCTGGTTCTGTCACTTCAAATTTTGTATTTTGCCTTTTGGTATACCTCGTGATTTCTTTTTCTGTTCAGACATGATGCACCAGGTAAAAAGAACTGTGGAAAATAGGCCTTTAGTAACACTGTGGGGAGGTGTGAGGAGCGGGGAAGCATCCTATAGTCTTATGATTAATTCTCCGTCTTTCAGGGAGCCCGTGCCTCATGCCTGTGAACTCCACAAGTGCTCCTCAGTACCTTGCCCCACTTAGGTGAAACAGGCTCCCTAGAGGGGGCTCTGCCTGGCTATTTCCATTCACCCAGATCAGTTAGGCTCCGATCATATGCCAGCAGGTTAGGCTCTTGTTAACTAGTTGCTAACTAGTTAACTAGTTCCCCTGAGGGCAGGCCTTGTTAAGAAAAACAGAATGTCTGGCATATTTCATCATGGCTTCTTTTCCTCTGCCCCTGCCTGAAGCACATAGAAATTTTTCTCCGGTGTTTTCTGTGAGAACCTGGTGGGGCTCCTGGATATAAAACTCACAAAAGCATGGGGGCCCCTCTAGGACTGGGTTCCCCTGGACTTTTTAACCCTCAGACTCGTCTACACTGAGCCTCCAGCAATTTGTCCATTCGAGTTCCAATTTCCCTCCCCGGGAAACTGCTTCCCACAGCAGGGTCACTCACGGGTCTGCTCTAGTAAAGCCATCATCCCTTAGTTTTGCCTTTCTGTCTCTTCAGTCGTGGAGGCAGCAGTTAGCCCCATGTCCTTACCTCTCTTCTGTATCTAAGAAGAGCTGATTTTTTTCGGGGGGCCCGGTGGCTCAGTTGGCTCAATCGGCTGAGCATCCGACTCTTGGTTTTGGCTCAGGTCCTGGTCTCAGGGTCGTGGGATTGAGTCCCCGCATCTGGCTCCGTGCTCAGCAGGGAGTCTGCTTGGGATTCTCTCTCTCTCCCTCTCCCTCTGCCCCTCCCCTCACCCCCATACTCCCTCTCTCTCACCCTCTCTCTCTAAAATAAATAAATGAATCTTAAAAAAAATTTTTTTTAAGAGAAGAGTTGACTTTTTCACCTATTTAGCTTTTTACCTGTTGTTAAGATGGAGTAGAAACTTCTAGGTTCCCTACACGGAACCAGAAGCCAAAAGTTTAGCACCGATTTATTTGTTTTTAACATTGAGTTGTGAGAATTGTTTATATATTCAGGATACAATTCTTACCAGATATATAATTTGCAAATATTTTCTCTCATTCTGTGGGTTTACTTTCACTTTATTGATAGTATCATTTGAAGCAGAAAGGTTTTTATTTTTATTTTATTTTTTTTTAAGATTTTATTTATTTATTTGACAGAGAGAGACACAGCAAGAGAGGGAACACAAGCAGGGGGAGTGGGAGAGGGAGAAGCAGGCTTCCCGCTGAGCAGGGAGCCCGATGTGGGGCTCGATCCCAGGACCCCGGGATCATGAGCTGAGCCAAAGGCAGATGCTTAACGACTGAGCCACCCAGGCGCCCCAAAGCAGAAAGGTTTTTAATTTTGATGCAGTCCAGTTTAGCTACTTCTTTCTCTTGACATTGTGCTTGTGGTGTCATCTCCAGGAAACTATTGCCTACCCCAAGGTCACAAAGATTTATTCCTATATCTTCATTGAAGGGTTTTATAATTTTAGCACTTACATTTAGGTCATTGGTCTATCCATCTATTTTTGACCTATTTGTGTCTTTGAGTTTAATGTGTGTTTTTTGTATACGGCATATCATTGAATTGTGTGTTTTTTAATCCACTCTGCAAATTTCTTTTTGTTTGGCGTGCTTAGTCGATTACATTTAATATAATTACTGATAAGGTAGGCATTATGTCTGCCATGTTGCTATTTGTTTTCTTTTTTTAAGATTTATCTATTTATTTATCAGAGAGAGAGAGAACAAGCAGGGGGGAGCGACAGGCAGGGGGATAAGAAGGCTCCCCGCTGAGCAAGGAACCGATGCGGGACTGGACTCCAGAAACCTGGGATCACGACCTGAGCTGAAGACAGACCAACTGAGCCAACCAGGCGCCCCGCTCTTGGTTCTCTATTGTTTTTTCTTTCTCTAGCCTTCTACTGCTGCTCTTTCAGGGCCATTTACACAAGAAAACAAGTTAAGAACTGCTATATATTTTGAGTCAAGTTGGCCTTTTATTCTGCAGTTACCCTTTCTATTCATAATAATGTTTTTTGTCCTAGTCTTTTTTTTTATTTTTTAGTAATATTGCTATCCTAGCTTTGTTTTTGCCCACTGTTTTGCCTGGTGCATCTTTGCTTTTCCTGGCCTACTTCTGTTATTTCAACCCTTCCTGGAGGTGTTTACTTATTGAGATTATTGATGTATTTGGACATGTCTCTATCATCTCACTGGTTTATCTCTGTTCAAACTTCTTTTTCTATACCTCCTTTTAATTGTCTCTCTCCCCCGATTAAGTTACAACCCAATTCTTGTATTTTGTTCCTTTCATATTGCATTCTCTTTTCTGGTAACAGGTTGCAATTTATACATCAGATAATATTCTCTAACTGGTCATCATTAAAATTTTGTTTCATAACACAGCCTAAAGTTAAACATAATACTTTGTGGGCGCCTGGCTGGTTCTTGATCTCGGGGTTGTGAGTTCGAGCCCCATGTTGGGTAGAGACTACTTAAAAAAAACAAAATCTTAGAAACCATAATAATACTTTACTCTTTCTCCCCAACAAAACATGGATATTAGTACATTCTAACACCAAGCAACCCTCTTCCCATCCCTGCTAACCGCAATAACCACTTATATGCCATTTGATCCAAGATTTTATTGTTGTCCTTTTTATAGGCCAATAAATTGGACACGATTGATATTTCATAAATAAAATGTTTACTTAGATTAACAGGCATGCTTACCATCTACTCTGTTCAACATTCCGTCCTTTCTCAAAACAACTTTTTAAAGTAGAACTTAGAAACAATAGCACGTACACATTGAAAATATATAGTTCAATAAGTTTTGACAAATCTGTCCACCCGATGTTGAAGATGCAGTCACGTGCACATCCCCGAGCACAGCCCACCCCCTGCCACCAACTGTGGGCGAGTCTGTCAGCAGCCAGTGGGCCCTGTCGAAGAGGGCTGGGGACTGGGCTAATCTGGAGAGTGCATGCTCTCTTCTAAGTGGAAAGAAGCTGCTACTTATTCAGCTGTTGCCACGAGGGCCCAGTGCTGTCATTTCTTTGGATTTTTCATGAGATGCTGGAAATCCAAACATTATGAAAAATATTCTGATTTTTAATTGCCAGCAATGGATTTAAATGTCTTAAAACACTGAGCAGGCCAACACAAACTTTTTCTATGGGCAGTACCTTCTCCTTTGAATCACTATGTTTCTACTTTGCCGGAGGTCATGGAAGTCCATATATTAAGTTGGGGTTAGCTTCCCCTCAAATTCAGGGTGAGCACCATCTGTGGAATGAAAATGCGTGCCTCTCAACCTCTTTCAATTAAAACCAGAACTACATGTGAAAGAAGAGGAATGAAAAGGGGGGCAATCACAGTAACTGAGACAGTCATGGACACTCAACAGGGCCTTCTCTACAGGGGAGAGAAGATGGGAACTTTGCATGGTGGAAACTTGCCCTGACAAGGGCCCCTTGGGTTTCAGAGTTAAAGAGACAGATGTCACTTAGGGGTGTTTGGCTGCAAGTAATAGTTTTCTCCTTCTCCCCTTGTAAGGAGTTTGGTGGTTGGCAGCCCGGGGTTGGTTTAGTTGCTCAAGATCAGTCCTGACACCAATCTTCTTTTCCTGCCATTCCTGCTATTTGTCTGATTTTCCCTCTGGGTTTAAGATAGCTCTTGTAGCTCCAGGCACTGCATTCATTTTTCCCAACAGGAAAAGGGGGAAAGAGCAGAGGCAAAAATGTGTATGATTGCGGAGTTTCTATCTTCTTAGAAGGAAAACAGCTTTGTCAGTAGCCTTATCTATTAGACTTCTGTTTCCATTTAACAGGCTGGAACTCTGAAATGTGGCCCCTAAGCTGCAGCGGGGGGGGGGGGGGGTGTGGGGCTGCCCTGAATAAAGAGTTCTGTTAAGAAAAAAGGAAGAAATAAATATTGAGCAGACATGACCCAAATGTACAGGGCAAGTAATTCTTGGGCAAACATGCCGTTATGTTCTTATGATAATGCTGGTTATGTATTGCCTGACTGCATCAGCAATCCGAATTTACCCCTGGTGTTTCAGAATCTATGATGTGTCTGTCTGGAGGAAATAAAAATAGCAGAAAAGCATGAGGTCCACATCTCCCTGGCCCTCGATGATAAATATCCCTTGGCTTCTCTTCAGCCTGAACTCAGCGGCCTTTATAAAGAGATGGTAAAATAATCAAGGTACGGGATCAGTACATAGAGTGATGTTGACCTTGCCATAATTGTCTTTTGCCATATTTCTAATCTAGGATTCTAGTCCCTTAGGCCTGGCACTGTAAACCAGAGGTGGAACATGTGAGTCACATTCTGCGGCTATCTTGAAATCAGGGAGTAATTATGGCCTCAAATTCAAGACTGACAGAGTGGCTAATGATTTGGATCAAGAAAACTTTTTTTTCTAAGATTTTATTTATTTATTTGAGAGAGAAAGAGTAGAACCAGTGAGAGAGAGAGAGAGAGAGAGAGAGAGCACGAACGGGGGGAGGGGCAGAGGGCGAGGGATGAGAAGACTCCCCGCTGAGCAGGGAGCCCAATGCAGGGCTCAATCTCCAGACCCCGGGACCATGACCTGAGTCAAAGGCAGATGCTTAACCAACTGAATCACCCAGGCGACCCTCAAGAAACCTTTTTAATTTCCCAGAAACACTGTCAAATTTGAAACAGCAACTGCCTCTTAGGCAAGGTAGAGCATACTTATTAACTAGGACTTTAACAGTAGGCTATCTGTACCATGTTTTGAAAAACAAACACACAAACACAGAAGGATAGGGAAAGATGAACCCCAAAGTGAACCATTGTCCTGGTTCACATCTACTGCCTGTTCAGCACTGTTTGGCACTTAGAAATCTATTTCAATCATTCCTTCCTCCCATCATTTTATCATTGATCGATTCATTCAACAAATATTTGACTAGCTACTTATGCCAAAGAGCTGGGTTCACAATGGATGTTGAGATTAAAAGAATACTCTCAAGGTCATCATTTAAACGGAAGCTCTTGGGTAAATGTGAAAACTGCATAGGGATTGTGAAAGTGGCACAGTGGGGAGTCTACAGCAAGGCTCTTGTGTGGGCCTGATTTGAAAACTACGTTAGTAACTTGAGAATATTAGAGACAGCCAAATGGACTCTGATTTACAACCTATTCCCTGGAACAGACAGAGAAGGGGATTTAACACTGAAGAGCAATTCAGAAAAAGACTTTTCACCAAGACCTCTGTAAGGAAGATGGAATGGTGGCCTTAGTCAGATCACTCGCCATGAGGTCAGAAAGTCAAAACATCTTATATTATGAGTCCAGATCAGAGAGGATGGAAGGAATATTCCTGAGGCAGCATAGCCAGGTGCCACCAAAATATCCCCACAAACAGTTCATGATGAACTGCCCCGATATTCCTCAAAGAAGACCACAAATCTGAGAGGTACTCGGGGGTGAAGGGGGGACCGAAGGAGCTTAAAAAGTTGTAATCTCTCAAATGCCAGACAATCCCTTTTGACCAAGAAATCTGAAATCACTGAGGGACAATAATGGTCCTCTGACATTGAGAATGGTGAAATAGAATCTTAGAAGTAGAACCTCAAAGTGGTGACCAGCAGAGCAAGAGCAAAACTACAGAGAGTAACTGTTCATGCCAAGAGCGAACCCCACGGGTTATAAGGGAAAATGAGAAGTGTGTGATGGTTGTAGTTTAGGTGGGGCTCAAAGCCAAGTATCACTGAGCTTGTGTTAAAGCCTTTGACTGTTCCTAAATCTCGACTGCCATGGAGAAGCGTGTCTTACTTACACTGATTAACTTAACCTGAGTCTGTATTTAAAGCTTATATATTCACCTCTCTACACAAAGTCACATCATTCACACATCTACAGATTATTTTCTTGGCAGACAACATTTGAAAATTGTTTAACGCTCTAATCCATTCCCCTCTTTGGGTTTTAGTATTTGTGAGCCAGGTTTAATAAAAACTTTATCTAGAGTCAACTCTATGGAAGCCCTGTGGCAAGGTTTCTAAATCTATTTTTCAGGGGCCTCCAACAGGAGAGAAGGGAAATGGGTTTTCATTCTTCCTGGCTCTATGACCGCTTAGCTTTTTGATCCATTTTTTCTCTGAGAAGAATATGAAGTAGAAATAAATATTTTATAAGCCCCTAAGAGTTTAAATGTAAAAAAGCCTTTCAAAATAAAGGACCATTCCACAGAAAAAAAGTTATCTTTTAGCTATTGAAACTGAAACAAGTTTGGGGATGGAGAGAAAAATGGGCAAGTTTGATAACTAAGGTATTGATTCATAGGTTTGACTCTTGAGAGAAAACAGTGAAAGGGACTTCATTTACAATGAGCCTCTTTTTTTTTTTTTTTTTCCTTCCTGAAGTCCTTGTGTTATGTCTGGTGAGTGGACACTTGGCAGGCCGTAGATATACAGAACTGAAATAAGAAGGCTTTTAGATGCTCAGGGACCATGGCCAACCCGATGAACCCACACACCATGCATCTACTACCTGCAAGGCCATGACCGTAGACCCCAGTAGGACCCACTGACTTGTTCTCCACTGGCTATCTCCCACTGATATTAAACCTCAACCCTCATGTTGCCACTGGCCTTCTGGACTTTTGTATTCGTATTGACTGACTTTCTTGACTAATGTTCCCTGTGTGGAATAGCCCAATTCTCAGGCTAGATAGAATAGCCCAATTCTCGGGCTAGATAGAATAGCCCAATTCTTGTTTGGATTACCCAAAAATCAACTCCCCAAACTAGCCATCTCCATACAGATGAGCCCTGCTCCACTGCAAGTGTATAGGAAGGAGAACCAGATGATGTTCAGACACTCAGCTGCTCAGGAACCACAGGAGCTAAGGCTAACACATGCAACAGGCATAAAGACTGGTGGGCCAAGTCACTACCCCGTTGAACTTCCAGCCCAAAGGATCATTTTATAAAAGGAAAGATTAATTAAGAGCGGGCAAGTTTCCATCACGCACTTGCTCTCACCATAACAAACTGTAGTCTGGGCCCCTAGATCTTGGGAAGCTAAGAGAAGTCAGGCTACTGTTCATGGTCCCATGTCCACAGGGTGCTGGTGTAGAGTGCACAAAGGTAGGCCTTCTCACCCTTTCCTACCCTCTTTGTCATCAATTATCCTATCAAGGGACGTAGGTTTCACCATGATAGAAACAAAAGCCCACATTTTCCAAGAAGGGCTTTTATGTGTTTAGAGGCAATCTGTTGTCATATGTATCACTGGTAGTGGGTTTTAAGGATAGAAAAAATTGCAGTAGTGGTGATGGAAACAATTTTTTTTTAGTTCTTTGCTTCCTTGGCTTCACAACATGAACCAAATATACCCTCTAAATAAGGGAAAATTCTAATAATGCTGTTGAGCGCAAATTTTACTGTTACAGTAACTGTAAAGGCAGAGGGATAATAGATTTTTTTTTTAATTAGTGGGATATTGAGATTGGATTTAATTGCAATGGTTAAAGCCCCAGAAACAAATGTAATAAAAATGTTGTTGGGAATATTAGATATCATGATATAGGATCTCATGAACAGGACAGATAAAAGGATTCTGACTTTAACTGATGCTGGAACACAAAGATTAAGCAATGACATTCCAGACGGCTAGGGGCTTGGGGAGGGGGCAAAGACACAGTGGATAATCTCTTACAGGTACAGCACGGAGGTCCCCCTGTTACTGAGCAATGTTGCTTTATTTTCTGTTTCATGTGGACTGTTTTTTTTTTTTTTTAATTGCTGCTCTTGGTGCCAACTGCCACTGAATCTTCCAATGGTTCTTGTCACCATCAAAATTCCCAATAGTCATCCCTTCTGAGAAGTGTTATTTCCAAGAATGCTGTTGCAGGGACTGACTCTAGCTGGCTCTCTCAATGTTCCTCAAAACAGTGTCAATAGATTATTCATATCTGTGTGGGGAAGCCTCCAGCCAAACTTAGCCCCTTATTTTGGTGATGGCCCTAATGTAATTCCCTCGCTTGTAACAGGGCAAGTGTGAACATAAGGATTCCTGTCCTCCATCTTGGATATTGTGCCTTACTTCTCCAGAGAAATAAAATTGAGCTTCCAACCTTAACGTTCAGGATCACCCCTTTCCCCTCCCTAGACAGGTCTGTCTTGTCATTCTTAGCTGGATCTTTGGGTTTAGTCCTATGTGCCTCGACCTCCCACTTTCCGTCCTCCTTTTTGGAGCCTTAGGTTATCATGTAAAGGCTAACAGGTTGGACCTCAACATTTAATGTTGCATCTGGACATCCAAAAACGTTGGACTTCAACTAGGCCACTTCCATATCCTAACAGCAAGCAGTATGTGGGCCACAGGATAATAGCATTCTGTTAAGGTGCCCAGAAATGGCCCAAGATAGAGATGAAGAAACTAAGGCTCAAAGGAAGAAAACGACTTGCTCAAGAGTACAAAGCTAGTTTCTACAGAGTCACGACCACAAGGCTAGTAATTTTTTTTGAAGATTTTATTTATTTATTTGTCAGAGAACGAGAGAGAGAGAGAGAGAGAGAGAGCACAAGCAGGGGGAGAGGCAGGCAGAGGGAGAAGCAGGCTCCCTGCTGAGCAAGAAGCCCGATGTAGGACTTGACCCCAGGACCCTGGGATCATGACCTGAGCCAAAGGCAGATGATTAACGCACTGAGCTACCCAGGCGCCCCAAGGCTACTAATTTTTCTACCACACTATGGTGTCTCTACTAATGCCTATATATAAAAAAATATATATTATTTTTATTATTAAAATAATATTATATCATAATATATAATAAGGTCAACAATGTTGTAATAAAATATATTATATATAAATATAAATATAGTATATATTATACACTTAATTTATAAATGTATATCATAAATATATAATTATATATAGTATATAATAATATAAATATAATATAAAATATATTTGTATAATATACACAAAATATATATAAAATATATAGTATGTAATAATATATTATTATAACATTGTTAATATTATTATGGTTTATATTATTATCTTTTATACAATTCATTATATATCATTAAATGTTATATGTGGTATATGATATGTGTATTATATTATTATAAATATTTTCATATATTACATATATGTCATATATATTAGTACAAATATAAGTATTAAATATAAATATTAACAGGCCTCGCCGCCATCATGAACGACACAGTAACTATCTGGACCAGGAAGTTCATGACTAACCGACTACTTCAGCGGAAACAGATGGTCATTGATATTCTTCACCCTGGAAAGGCAACGGTACCTAAGACAGAAATTCGGGAAAAACCAGCCAAAATGTACAAGACCACACCAGATGTCATATTTGTGTTTGGATTCAGAACCCATTTTGGTGGTGGCAAGACAACCGGCTTTGGCATGATTTATGATTCCTTGGATTATGCAAAGAAAAACGAACCCAAACACAGACTTGCAAGACATGGCCTGTATGAGAAGAAAAAGACATCAAGAAAACAGCGAAAGGAACACAAGAACAGAATGAAGAAAGTCAAGGGGACTGCAAAAGCCAACGTTGGTGCTGGCAAAAAGTGAGCTGGAGATCGGACAACAGAAGGAGTAAAGATGCTGCAGTGGCTTTATCTGTGGTGGTTGTGCAGATTTTTCATGAGAGGATCAATAAACTAAGAATGTTAATATGAAAATATATATATATATATAAATATTAACATACATATTACATATGTATGTATGTATATATAAGTATATAAATATGTATATATGATATACATAAAATAGATATAAAATAATATAATATATATTATATACTATAACATTATATACTATATACTAGAATTATACCCTCTATTATATAGTGTATATCATACAGTATAATAATTACATATTAAAATACAAGATATACTATATGCATAAAATATATAATATATAATAATATATTGTATTTATAATATATAGGAATATATATATATAATCAATCTTCAAACATCTTGAAGCACTTTATACGATTTAAAGATACTTTCACATCAAATGTGAGGCATGAATATAATTAATGAACTTTTTGAGGTATTATCTCCGCTCTGAAAGAGACTCAGAGATGGTGTGACTTGCAGAGCTAAAAACAGAACCCAGGTATACAGCCCCTTTTCTAGTGAACCACACAGTCAGAATGTTGGTTGCCACTGGAGAGCCAACAAGCACAAATATTACACATGCACTGAAGTCATGTGAGAGACCAAGCAAAGGATTCAGGCAATCGTGTGGTTAATTAGGACACAAACACAGGAATTGATCCGGGTAGCCAGATTATCAGTCCTGTCCGGCAGATTTATTTTGACCTAGGACAACATGCCTGCTTGAGAGCTTCCTATGAACATGGTTTACAGATGTCTACAGGGAATTTCTGAAGCCATTGCAAATTCTGCAGTAGCCAAAGTGTGGATACCATTTCTCCGCTGAGTATAGGAGATGCTTCTTTCCGTATACAAAAAAAAAAAAAAAAAAAAAAAAAAAAAAAGGCACCTGGGTGGCTCAGTCGGTTGAGCGACTGCCTTCGGCTCAGGTCATGATCCCGGAGTCCCGGGATCGAGTCCCGCATCGGGCTCCCTGCTCGGGAGGGAGTCAGCCTCTCCCTCTGACCCTCCCCCCTCTCATGCTCTCTATCTCTCATTCTCTCTCTCTCTCAAATAAATAAAATCTTTAAAAAAAAAAAAAAGGATTCCTTGATGTCCTAAGGATCTGTGAGGCTCAGGGGAGCTGTAAATCTCTCCCTGGAACCCAGTGGTGTACCCTATGTGAGAGCATTTGGCATTTCCAAGTCATTTGCTGACTGTAGTTTCGTCAGAGTGAAATAAGCTATTCCAGTTTTGTACCTCAGATATTTACTAAATAGTTACTATGTGCTGCACACTATGAACAGTGAGTGTACTGGGGAGGGGAAGGTGATAAACAAAACACAATCCCTGGGCTCCAGTAGCTTATCAGCCAATGGAGACTGGAAGTAATGGTGTGGGTCAGATTTGCACAGACATCGAGAATACAAAGCAAAAAGCGCTAAGGGCACATGCTATTCCTTCTATCTGGAACATTCTTCCCTTCCGCCTCTCCCAGCTATTATCCATTCTGCCGAGAAACCCTCTGTATCTTGATTCCCCAGTGGACTTGGCGTCCTTCCACACTATTATCACAATATGGTCTTCTGCTCTTGATGAAATGTGAGTTTTTAAAGGAGACTTTGTATTTCTGTATCCTCCGAGTTTATCACAGTGCCTAGAACACAGAAAGTGCTCATTATATAACTGGTTAGTTTTGTACTGAGTAAATGAAGGAATGCCTAAATGCATTCTGGTGAACAAGAGAGAGATTGCTTCTGTCTGAGAGGTATATGAAAGGTTGCATCAAGGAGATAGCATTCCCTGAGTCTTGAAGAATAGATATGATTTGAACGCAAGAAAATCACAGAGACCAGAAAAAAACCAAGTCAGGAATGCACTCTAAAAATAATACTCTGAGGGGCACCTGGGTGGCTCAGTCAGTTAAGCAGCTAGCTCTTGATTTTGGCTCAGGTCATGATCTCAGCGTCCTGGGATAGAGCCCCACGTCGGGCTCCGGGCTCAGCCGGGAGTCAGTTTCAGGATTTTCTCTCTCTCTGCCCCTCCCCCTGCTCTCTCTCGCTCTCAAATAAATAAATAAATCTTTTTTTTTAAAAGAAAGAAGAGGGACGCCTGGGTGGCTCAGTCGGTCAAGCGTCTGCCTTCGGCTCAGGTCATGATCCCAGGGTCCTGGGATCGAGTCCCACATCGGGCTCCTTGCTGAACAGGGAGCCTGCTTCTCCCTCTGCCTGCCTCTGTCTCTCTCCCTCTGATAAATAAATAAAATCTTAAAAAAAATAAAATAAAATAAAAAGAAAGAAGAAAAATAATACTTTGAAAAATAATAATACTTGGAGAGGGTTTCTGCTTCTACCATGGTGAAGTAATTGGTACCAAACTTGCTGCCCCACCATAAACAACTAGAAAACTGGACAAAATATGTGAAAGAAACGTTTCTTGGCACAGGAATGTGAGCCATAAGAGAATTAAATAATCACCCTGAGCCCTCCTTTCTTGTCTACAGGGCAAGCAGAGGGAACTCAAGTTTTATTGAGATATAATTCATTAACCATACACTTCACCCACTTAAAGTGTACAATTCAATGGTTTTTAGTACACCCACAGAATTGGGCAACCATCACCACAGTCGATTTTAGAACGTTTTCATCACCTTGAGAAGAAACCCTGAACACTTTTGCTATCATACCCATATTCCCCCCGCCGTGGCCCGAAGCAACCACTTAATCTACTTGCGGTCTCTATAGATTTCCCTACTCTGGATCTTTCATATAAATGGAGTCATACAATATGTGAACTTTTGTGTCTGGCTTCTTTCACTTAGCATCATGTTTTCAAGGTGGCAGCTATCGGCACTTTATTCCTCCATATGTTGTTTATCCATTCATCAGCGGTTGAACATTTCAGTTCTTTCTACCTTTTGGCTACCATTAATAATGCCTATACAAAAACTCTCACAGATCTGGACCTCTGAAACAAATAATACATTTTATGTTAAAAAAAGAAGAAGAAGAAGAAGATAGCAGGAGGGGAAGAATGAAAGGAGGGGAAGAATGAAAGGGGGGAAATCGGAGGGGGAGATGAACCATGAGAGACTGTGGACTCAGAAACAAACTGAGGGTTCTAGAGGGGAGGGGTGGGGGATGGGTTAGCCCGGTGATGGGTATTAAAGAGGGCACGTTCTGCATGGAGCATGGGGTGTTATATGCAAACAATGAATCATGGAACACTACATCAAAAACTAATGATATAATGCATGGTGATTAACATAACATAATAATAAAAAAAAGAAAAAATAATAATAGCAAAAAAAAGAAAGAAAGAAAGAAAAGAAGTGCTTCTGAGAAAACTCCAAGGATTTGAGCTTGAAAAAAATGAGAAACACTTAAATGTCCAATCTGTTTCTTTGATCCATCCAAGATACTATAGTTGACTCTCATTATTCATGGTAGTTATACTCTATAAAATTGCTGCAAATACTGAATTAGTAAACATTGCCCATAAGGGAAATAAAAATAAAAACTCTTTAGAATAAAACCTAAACTTCTGACACTCGTCCCCTACAACCACTACTGCTCACTGCCCTTGGGTCCCATGGACTTGCTTCGTGTTCCACAGACATGCCAAGACATGTTCCCACCTCAAGACCTTTACATTTGTTGTTTCCTCCGTGGGGACTGCTCTTCCTCAGGCCACCCCACAGCTGTCTGCTTTTGATCATTCTGTTCTCTGCTCAAGTATTTTCTCACCAGAAAAGTCTTCCCTAACCCTCATTACAACATCCTCCTGTCACTCTCCATTCTAGAAATGGGGCTCATTCTCTGCACAACAATTATTATGATTACTATTATTGGTTGATGCGTGTTCTTGTTCATTGACTGTTTTTAACCATCAAAGGGCAAATTCCATGAAAGTACCGACTTTATGTGTCTTATCTCCTGTTGCATCCCCAGGAATGGTATCTGGCTCATAGATAAGTCCTCAGTAAACAGTTGGTAAATGAAGACTTCCAGCGGACGGTTAAGATACATACTTCAAGAGAAAGGTCAGAGGTGCAGATAAAAGTTCAAGAGTGTCAGTCAGAGAAAGACAAATGCCATATGATTTCACTCATACGTGGAATTTAAGAAACAAAGCTAATGAGGAAAGGGGAAAAAGAGAGAGAAAGAGAGAGAGAGGCAAACCAAGAAACAGACTCTTTTTTTATTAACATATAATGTATTCTTTGTTTCAGGGGTACAGGTCTGTGATTCAACAGTCTTGCACAATTCACAGCGCTCACCATAGCACATACCCTCCCCAATGTCCATCACCCAGCCACCCCATCCCTCCCACCCCCCTCCACTCCAGCAACCCTCAGTTTGTTTCCTGAGATTTAAGAGTCTCTTATGGTTTGTCTCCCTCTCTGGTTTTGTCTTGTTTCGTTTTTCCCTCCCTTCCCCTATGATCCTCTGTCTTGTCTCTCAAATAAGAAACAGACTCTTAACTATAGAGAACAAACCGATGGTTATCAGAGGGGAGGCGGGTGGGGCGATGGGGAAATAAGTAATGGGGATTAAGGAGGGCAATTGTTGTGATGAGCCCCCAGTGATGTATGGAAGTGCTGGATCACTCTATTGTACACCCGAAATTCATATAACACTGTGTTAACTGGCATTAAAATAAAAATTTGGGGGGATGCCTGGGTGGCTCAGTTGGTTAAGCATCTGCCTTCGGCTCGGGCCATGATCCCAGGGTCCTGGGATCGAGTCCTACATCGGGCTCCCTGCTCAGCGGGAAGCCTGCTTCTCCCTCTGCAGCTCCCCCTGCTTGTGCGCTCGCGCTCTCTCTCTCTCTCTCTCTCTCTGACAAATGGATAAATAAAATCTTTAAAATAAAAACTTTAAAAAGTTCAAGAGTATCAGCAGAAGGGTGATACCATATCTTCTCGACATTAAGGGAACATTTTTCTCTTTTTAGTATTTCTGAAATGAAAATGCACCTTACAATGAAGTTTTGTAAAGCTATTATCGATGTGTTGCCTTACCATCCACGATGTCTTAGAATCATGGAAGGATAGTATATGAGGCACGAAGGGTGACAAGAAAAGGTGTCCAGAGGTGGAACCTTGATGAATATATATACAGGGATTAGGTGGAAAGTTACCTGGGGAGTTGAGCCGTGCTCTTGAAGACCCCAAACTTTTCTTTTGCATTGAAACCAGCCTAATGAGAATCTATTAAAAGTATTGTGCAGTTTTTCTTCCTTCTTGAAACATCACTGAACATTTTCTTGATGAGTGAAGGGACTGGAGAGGGAAATCTGAAGAGAGTGCAGCAGGGTTAGAAGGTGGAGGCGGGTGCCAATCACAAAGGACAAACTTACTAGACTTCCAGGTGTTTAGGCCTGCTGTGCTGGGCAATAGTCACGCTTTCCTTGGCTCGCACCTTTGCTCTACCTTTTCTATTTGACCTTGGGCAAATCACTTATCCTCTCTGAACTTAGTTTCTCTAGAAACTAAGAGGAGTTTTCCTCTCCAGGAAAAAGACGAGAAATGCAGTCGGAATGGAGTAGTCAGGGACTGCACAAATGGTCATGAAGTTTGAGGTTCTGATGCCATTACCAACTTCCCTACAGGCAGCTCCGGGCTCACTTTTCCCCACCCCCTATGGACCTGCCTCTCTAGAGCAGGAAGAGAGCTACAGCTTGGCTTGGGAAGCAGGACAAGCTGAATAACATACTGTTGATCTCCTGTCAAGTCTCTCCAGGCTGATTCGGAGGGAACTTGGAGGTGGAGAGCTGGAAAAACAGGTTCAGCAGTTTAGCGAGTGGGAAACTGAAAGGAAACTTTTTGCACAAGACCTAAATGGGTTCTCTTCGCTCCAAGGAAAATTTGACCTTTAGGTCTACAGGGCATTTCCAGAGACTTCTTTCCAAGCTCGGAGAAATTAAATAGAAGTTCAAGTGAAACCGAACATGGGACAATCATTCAATGTTCTTTTTCATCTTCCTCTCTCTGGGGCCAAAGATCAGGCCTGTGAAATGCTTCTGTGGCCAGGGGCCATGGCCAGTTATTCTCTTCCCCAGCCAGGACTGGCTTTGGGAGAAGCTGCTCGAGCCTCTGGGCCGAAGCCAGCAGCTACCCACAATGGGGAGCTCCGCTTCCAGGCCCCGAGGGGCACAGATTCAAACCCTCTAGATGGGCTGAGGCAGGGTAAGCAGGTTAATCCTAGATAGAAAATCCTTCTTGGAACTCGGGAAGGCATTGGAACATATCAGTGTCTTTAAACTTTTCAGCTCCCACCTAGTACCCTATTTCTAGGCTCAACCTTCCAAGTAACGAACTCCCAACCAAGGAAGAGCTATAAAGTGAGGAGCAGAAACCTGGATCTGCATAAATCACTGGCACTAAAGTCTCCTGGGGCACAGTTAAACGGTGTGCTGTAATACAAAAGGGAATGGTGAAGATTATGGCTCACAGGTGAAACATTTCTCTGCTTAAAGGTATTCAAATTCAAATTCTTCTTTAAAGCTGTGCAGCCAAGTATGCTCTGTTGGCAGGCTGCAGCCAGCCTCCAGGCAACAACCTTTTTTGCAACCTGACAGAAATCTGCAAATACTGAATGAATGTATTTTAAATGGGAGCATTAGAGGCAAGGTGACAAGCACTGGAGGAGGCACATTGCAAGTCCCCCTCCTCCTGAGGAGGTGCTCACCTGGTCACAGGGCTGATTTTTCTGCCAGGCAATCACCAGCTCCTGGGAGGCATCCCTCCAAACCTAGCCCCCAGTGCAAATGCATTTCCTTCTCGGGGGAGAACTAGAATCTCTAGAATCTCTAGCTGCTTGTTTAATTACATTCGCAGAATGGATTGCACACTTGTCCCGACAAGAAATCAAACAAGCAAAAATGCAACTGTTAGAAAATTGGACCCACCCAATGAGTTATGCCAAACACGTGAGCACATGCACTAGGAAGCAAGAGACAACCTCTGCTCCCAAAATGCCTGATGAGGATTTTCCTTGTCACAGAGAGTCAGCACCTGCTCTGGCCTCGGGAAATGTTGCACTGAATGTCAGGATTGGCAGGGCTCTTAGGAGAAACTAAGTTCAGAGAGGATAAGTGATTTGCCCAAGGTCAAATAGAAAAGGTAGAGCAAAGGTGCGAGCTTTATTTTGACTCTTGGAATGTGAGAGCTTTTAAGGTCCTTAGCGGTGTAGCCTGCTCGTCTTCTCATTTTACAGGAGAAACCGAGGCCCAGGAATTGAAAGGGGTTTGTTCAAAGTCACACAACTAAGTAATGGCTCAACCAGACATTAGAACCCAGTGTTCTGAACCCCAGACAAATGCTCTTTCCTCTTTATGGTGCCACTTCTTGGGTTCTGTTTGGAAACAAAGGAGATTCAAAGCAGGGAAATGAAGTTTTGTGATCATTGATGCCTAATCTCTGAAACTATCCCGAGCCTGTCTTCAAGTCCCTAACCCAGAAGAAAGCTTTGAGTCAGGTGAGCTGGAGTCAGCAAGGCTAAAGCAGGGCCTCTGAAGGCATTTCTCTATCTTTCATTTGTCTCTCCGGTTCCACTGTTTTGCAATTGGTTACCTTCTGCCTGGTGGCAATCGCTTAGTAACTTTGACCAATGAGAGTCTGGTCTAATAATGTAACACAGCCCTAGATCCCTTAGACTGAGATTGATGTGATTGAGAGTGGAAAGAGGAAGAAACTTGGGTTTCTTTCTGGTTGGTTGTGAGCTGCTCCCTACACTCTGCTGTGCTTCCTCTGCCCATGGATAGCACAGAGGAGCATTTAGGCAGAGAACACCCCAGAGGCGCCACGGGAGATACGCACCTGAAGAGAAGGAGAAAAGAGAAACTTGCATGTGGGACTGGATGAGCATTAATGTTCTAGGGAAGTCCGATGGGAAAATCTGAATAAAGCTCATTCTAGAAGCATCAAGAGCAGCCCCCACTGCCAGCATCCAACCCACTATTCCTGGCAGACACCGAAAGCTACTCTGGCTATGTAAGCATCTTGTGCATATCACGGCCACACTTTTTGTGAGTAGCTGGCTTTATTCAGGGACCTGTTCGTTTAAAGCACACAAAATGAAAACCTTGTGCCAGTTTAAATAGCAGGATCTATCACCCAAGGAATGAGATTTACTTTCAACTGAGCCAAAGCCTGAAGAGCAATCTCCTCTGTACAGAATCTAGCACAGAGCAATTCAGTTGCATTCCATTTTCACATGCACTCTGCCTCATATTCAGGGAATTCTGAAGAGCAAAGACCACAGCAGAAGCAGTAAATAGTGAGATCTCTATAAATGATGAAAAGCAGAGCCTTTTCAAATAAGAACAAAGAGGCACATCTTCCATCTTACTGCTAGTCCCATCTGTTATTCCATCAACATTTTAAGACTAAGGAGACTTGTTCTCTCAAATAGATAACGTGGAAAGAAGGGAATGTGCAAGAAAAATGTTTTAGGTACTGATGGTAGAATTTCAGGTTCTGAGCTCTTAGTGGAGAGATATTTGAGGGATTAGAAATCATGCTTGTTACCTCTCTGACCACACTCATGTGGAACTTCCATGTCACTTGGCCACTCTTATAACACTTGATGTATTTTGCCTTAGTTAATGTCTTGGCATGATTTGCAAGGAGAGCTCTTTTCTAAGTAGTAGCCCATCATAAATACACTCAGATTCCAGAGGATGGTACCCATGGGTTTTCCTTTCACTGCAATCAAAGCCCATTATTGTTGATAACCCCTGATCTCCCTCTTCTCCCCACAACTGGTCCCAGCTTTTCAAATGATCCGGAACTTCCAGTGTGGCCAAGTCTGGGGATTCTTCATTATGAAGCGAGGAGTGTTGGTGGATCCTTCTATCCAATGGCTCCTTACAGTCTCTTTTGGGAGTAGGCATGTGTCTTTCAAAGCCTTTAGCAAAGGACAATCATAAGACCTTTTCTTTCTTGCTAATATTGAAGTGTACTTAATGGCAAGACTTTGATGCATCATTATGCTAAAAGCTCTCTCCCCACTAGAAATAAGGAGGAGAAGAAATGAAGAGATCTAAGAAGACAAAGAACCCTGTCCCTCTATACTTATATTAAAGTTATCTGTCTTTCCTCTTAGACATGGTCTCCTAGAGGGTAAGGACCGTGTCTACAGTAATGAAAACATTAGTAGCTCAACAATATTGTTCAAGGAGTGAATAAGTACATGAATGAATATTCCATGAGCCCACTTCTTTGTGAAGACTGGCTGCAAGGAAATTCATCTTTGTAATGGATTGAGAAAACTCCCCCAAAGAAAGAGTGAAGTAAAGTAGTTATTCTTGCCCCCAGTGAAATCTCTGGACATAGAAATGTTGGTCTGTGTGCCTGCATTTTAAGTCTGTCAAAGCCAATGTCTGCCTTCTGCATGACTTTTGGGGATCAGTTCCGTCTGTTTTCATTTCCAGTTGTCTGGAAGTATTCCATTTGATTTGCGAGCCGTTGCTGTGATAATCCCATGAATCTTCATCAAATGTCTCCAATTATTTCATCAGCCCAGATTCCTTTATAGGTCTACACAAATTCAACCCAGCCCGGGGTGCCTGGGTGGCTCAGTCGTTAAGCGTCTGCCTTCAGCTCAGGTCATGATCCCAAGGTCCTGGGATCGAGCCCCGCATCGAGCCCCACATCGGGATCCCCGCTCTGCGGGAAGCCTGCTTCTCCCTCTCCCACTCCCCCTGCTTGTGTTCCCCCTCTCGCTGTGTCTCTCTCTGTCAAATAAATAAATGAAATCTTTAATAAAAAACAAAATTCAACCCAGCCCTCTGTGTCCAACTCTATTAGTTTCTTATTGCTGCTGTAACAAATTGCCACAAACTTGGTGGCTTCAAACAACACCAATTTATTATCTTACAGTTCTAAAGGTCAGAAGTACCAAATGGGTCTCACTGGGCCAAAATCAACATGTTGGCAAGATTGCATTCTTTCTGGAGGCTCTAGGGAGAGAGTCCATTTTCTTGCTTTTTACGCCTTCTAGAGGCTTCCCCTTCCCAAATTCTTTGGCTAAAGTCACCTTTCCTCTACCCTCAATGCCAGCAATGCTGAATCAAGTCGTTCTCACACTGCATGGCCCTGGATTTTTTTTTTCTTTCCATCATCACATTTCCTTCTATGATTCTTAAGAACCCTTGTGATTGTCTTGGGCCTACCAAGATAATCCAGGATAATTTCATCACTTCAGGGCCCTTAACCCAATCATATCTGCAAAGTCCCTTTTGCTATGTAAGGCAATCTATTCATAGTCTAAAGATTAGGACATGGACATCTTTTGCGGGGGCACCATTCTACCTACTATACCAATTCGTTTCATCTCCAAAACTCTGCCTGATTTTCCTAATGCTCCATGATCTCTTTCTGTTCAATTTTTCTTGCATAAGAGTATCATTGTTTAGCACTTGATTGGGCTTTAATTAGCTAATATCCAAATATTTACTCATTAATTCACTTATTTAACTGGTATTTATTGCCTTGCGTGTCTGCTCCATGTTAGTTACTCCTCTGGGAGCTAGGGAGAAGACATGGCTCTTGTCTTAGAGGATCTCACCGTTTAAGTGAGAGAAACAAACACATAAACAAATAAATACAAGAAGGTGTTTAAAGAACAAAGATAGAATATGTATAGGCTACAGTTAGTTTCAAAGGAGAGCCTCATTGGTTCTACCTAAGGAATAGCCTCATGTAGGAAGGAGTATTTGAGTTAGATGAACAGGTGTTGGCCAGGCATGAAGGAAGACTAAAGAGAACATTATGAGTAAAGGGAACAGTGACTTCATACCTGGTCTCCTTTTAGCTGATTTGTAAGCTCCTTGAAGCCAGGAATGCTGTCTTACTTCTCCTCGGTATATCATTTGGGATTTAGCACAGGATGAGACTATGGAAGCTATTGAATAAAAATTTATGGATCAATGAATTCTGAAGGTGACCGAAGTCCTTCTGGCCATGACAGTATAAATGACAGCAGATTTGACCTTCCACATAAATAATTATAAAACTGGACAAAGTATATGAAACAACAGTTGTCAAACATTGGACAACAAAAAGTAAAGGACTGTGATTCCTTAGATATGGGAAATAAATGAGGTGGGCCCTGTAATTGCCTCAGGCTTCTGACTGCATGTACTTGCCAGACCGTTGGCTCAGGGAGAGGAAACTCAAGTATGGGAGTCTCACTGAGTCAAGAAGACACAGAATAAAGCTCACAGAACCTGAAACATGTGGAATCATGGGACAAAGTACCAGAGAAGAGAGAGCTATGCAGAGAAAAAGCCCCAGAAAACTGCTTGGGATCCTCTTGCATCTTTTGCTGAATGCAAAGCTGCCCATGCATATGGTGCAAATTTACAAGGCCAAGGCAAGGAAAAACTAGTGAGGAGCTGTACTCTGGCTAGAAAACACCTAAGTTCTAACCAATCAAAGTGGAGTGACCACACTGGACACCTGGAGCATTCAGTAAAGAACAAAAAGAGTCTTGCTTTTCCAGTGGGTTAAATTAGCACTAGTCTAAAGGTTATACTAGAACCACCCAAACAAAACTTAAAAAAAAAAACCTTGAAAAGATCAAGATGATCTGCAAGTAACTTAACTTCCTGCCAGAATAAACTTCAACACTCTGAGGGAACATAACAAAATCCAGACCCTCAACAAGGTAATATTCTTGGTGTCCAGCATTCACTAAAAAATTACTAACACAAGAAAGGCAAGAAAATGTGACATGTAGCCAGGAGAAAAACCAGTCCATATACACAGACTCAGAAATTACAGGGATGATAGAATTAGCAATGTCTTTTTAAAAAAATATTATAAATATAAATATTTATAATTATAAATATATTTAAATGCTGAAAGGAAAACATCAGCATAAAAAGGAGAGAAATGGAAGACATGGAAAAAAAAACAAATGGGACTCTTTCCATAATGGTAAATTATATCTAAGCGAAAAACTCACTGAATGAGCTTAATATCCTACTAGATGTACAAAAGAAAAGATCAGTGAACTTGAAGAAGGTGATAACACCTGAGTATAAGATGGGTTCCACTCCCTTTTGAGCACCTGAGCTCTGGTGGGGGAATTCTGGTTCAGGTCATCCCATTCTCCCTCCTATTATTTACATCAACCTTAGCTCTCTCCTTCTCAAGAGGAAGAGGGAATATTTTTAGGTTAGATTCTTGGCAGAGTGTTAAACTTGCCACCAGTGTTGCTTGATGCGATTCACAAAGCATTGCACTGCACTTCCAAGGTTTTCCATTTATCCAGAAAACCATTTATTAAGAAACCATCTATCAAGAATACATGAAGTTCCAGGCATAGTGCTAGAAACTGGGGGTCGAAAAATAAATAAGAATGGTCCCTGTCTAGTGGGAAAGACAAGAGTGCATAGATCAGTAAAATACAGAGTAATAAATTTGATCAACATGTATTCACTAAACGTTAACTCTGTACTAGTCGTTGCTAGCTCCTGATGAAATAAGTTTCTGTCTTTAATTTGCTTAAAGTTCAGGTTTTTATAAATGTGGTTAAAAGCTAGAACAAAAGAGTACTAATGTTCAACTGTCATGGAGAGGGGGAGATTTGGGATATGTGAAGTTTTGCTTATATGAATTGACTATGATATTAATGGGTTTATTTACCTCATGAGGCTACCACATATCCATTGGTCTATAAAAATAAACTATGAACACCCACTGGTGTCCAAGAAAGTTTCCTTGTTCTTAACATGCTTCTACTGAGACTCAGTTTCTTCCTGGTACCTGACTCTGAACTCTATCTTGTGTTTATCTCCCTTATCATGCAATTCACACTGGTCTATCCTGCTTTTTACTCTTATATTCATTTCGAAGACTTTTTGCTTGAATTTATGCTACTATAACCTGAAGAGCCAACATCCATGCTTGTCTACCATATTTATTTTAAGGATAGGTGGTTAAGGAAAAAAATTTCCATAAACATATACCATTGTCTCTTTGAAAATTATCTTAGGTCATCTTGAACTTGTACAGGTTGCATTTCATATGGTCACAAAGTTGAGTAGAGATGTAAAAGATATAAAAAAAGAGCCAAGTTTAACGTCTAGCAGTGAAAACTACAATGTCTAAAATGAAAAATACACTGGATTGGGATTAATGGCAGAGTACACATTGCAGAAGAGAAGATTAGTGAATGTGAATATATATCAATAGAAACTATCTAAAATGAAATGCAAGGAAAAAATGTTCTTAATGAACAGAGCATTTGTGAGCTTGGGGCTACAAGTGGCCTAACACATGTAATCAGAGCCTCAGAGGGGTGGGGGCAGAAAAAATATTTGAAAAACTAATGGCTGGGAATTTTCCAAATTTAAAGAAAACTATAAATCCACAGATCTAGGAAGCTCAATGAACTCTTCACACATGAAATATGAAGAAAACGAGAGCAAGGCACATCATAATTGAATTGCTCAATACCAGTGGTAGAGAGAAAAATTTTAAAAGCAGTCAGAGAAAAAAAGGTCGTTATGTATAGAGGAACAAAGGTATAGATGAGAGCAGATTGCAAATTATGTAACTGGGTAAGCAATGGAGCAATATCTTGTTAGAGGGTGGGAAATTAATCCAACAAAAATCCAGGGATCTTCTATCTCAGAGAAATTTCTAGGCTTCCAGTGGTTTGGGGCATGTCAAGATATCCCTTCTAAAGTACATAGCAATACAAGCCATACAAGCAATACAAGAAACAAGAAAGGTCTCAAATACACAACCTAACCTTACACCTAAAGAAGCTGGAAAAAGGACAGCAAATAAAGCCTAAACCCAACAGGAGAAGAGAAATAATAAAGATCAGAGCAGAAATCAATGAAAGAGAAACCAAAAGAACAGTAGAACAGATCAACGAAACTAGGAGCTGGTTCTTTGAAAGAACTAACAAGATTGATAAACCCCTGGCCAGACTGATCAAAAAGAAAAGAGAAAGGAGCCAAATAAATAAAATCATAAATGAAAGAGGAGAGATCACAACCATCACCGAAGAAATACAAATAATTATAAGAACATATTATGAGCAACTATATGCCAACAAATTGGGCAATCTGGAAGAAATGGATGCATTCCTAGAGACTTATAAACTACCAAAACTGAACCAGAAAGAAATAGAAAACCTGAACAGACCCATAACAAACAAGGAAATGGAAGCAGTAATCAAAAATCTCCCAACAAAAAAGAGTCCAGGGCCGGATGGCTTCCCAGGGGAATTCTACCAAACATTTACAGAAGAATTAGTACTGATTCTTCTGAAGCTGTTTCAAAAAATAGAAATGAAAGGAAAACTTCCAAACTCTTTCTATGAGGTCAGCATTGCCTTGATCCCAAAACCAGACAAAGACCCCATCCAAAAGGAGAATTACAGACCAATATTCCCGATGAACATGGATGTGAAAATTCTCACCAAGATACTAGCCAATAGGATCCAACAGTACATTAAAAGATTATTCACCATGACCAAGTGGGATTTATCCCTGGGCTGCAAGAGTGGTTCAACATCCATAAATCAATCAATGTGATACACTACATTAATAAAAGAAAGGACAAAAACCTTATGGTCCTCTCAATAGATGCAGAAAGACATTTGACAAAATACAGCATCCTTTCTTGATTAAAACTCTCCACAGTGTAGGGATAGAGGGAACATACCTCAATATCATAAAAGCCAACTATGAAAAACCCACAGCGAATATCATTCTCAATGGGGAAAAACTGAGAGATTTTCCCCAAGGTCAGGAACACGACAGGGATGTCCACTATCACCACAGCTATTCAACATAGTACTAGAAGTCCTAGCCACAGCCATCAGACAACAAAAAGAAATAAAAGGCATCCGAATGGGCAAAGAAGTCAAACGCTCACTCTTTGCAGATGATATGATACTTTATGTGGAAAACCCAAGAGACTCCACCCCAAAATTGCTAGAACTCATACAGGAATTCAGTAAAGTGCCAGGATATAAAATCAATGCACAGAAATCAGTGGCATTCCTATACACCAATAATGAGAGAGAAGAAAGAGAAATTAAGGGGTCAACCCCATTTACAATTGCACCAAAAACCATAAGATACCTAGGAATAAACCTCACCAAAGAGGCAAAGAATCTGTACTCAGAAAACTATAGAACACTCATGAAAGAAATTGAGGAAGACACAAAGAAATTGAAAAACGTTCCATGCTCATGGATTGAAAGAACAAATATTGTTAAAATGTCTATGCTACTTAGAGCTATCTATACATTCAATGCAATCCCTAACAAAACACCATCAACTTTTTTCACAGAGCTGGAACAAATAATCCTAAAATTTGTATGGAACCAGAAAAGACCCTGAATAGCCAAAGGAACGTTGAAAAAGAAAACCAAAGCTGGTGGCATCACAATCCCGGACTTCAAGCTCTATTACAAGGCTGTAATCATCAGGACAGCATGGTACTGGCACAAAAACAGACACATAGATCAATGGAACAGAATAGAGAGCCCAGAAACGGACCCTCAATTCTGTGGTCAACTCATCTTTGAGAAAACAGGAAAGAATATCCAATGGAAAAAGGACAGTCTCTTTCAACAGAGACTGGGAAAATTGGACAGCCACATGCGGAAGAATGAAACTGGACCATTTCCTTACACCACACACAAAAATAGACTCCAAATGGATGAAAGACCTCAATGCGAGACAGGAATCCATCAAAATCCTAGAGGAGAACACAGGCAGCAATCTCTGTGACCTTGGCCACAGCAACTTTTTGCTAGACATGCCTCCAAAAGCAAGGAAAACAAAGGCAAAAATGAACTACTGGGACTTCATCCAGATAAAAAGCTTCTGCACAGCAAAGGAAACACTCAACAAAACCAAAAGACAACCGACAGAATGGGAGAAGATATTTGCAAATGTCTTATCAGATAAAGGGCCAGTATCCAAAATCTATAAAGGACTCATCAAACCCAACACCCAAAGAACAAATAATCCATTCAAGAAATGGGCAGAAGAGATGAACAGACATTTCTCCAAAGAAGACATACAAATGGCCAACAGACACGTGAAAAAGTGCTCAACGTCACTTGGCATCAGGAAAGTACAAATCAAAACTGCAATAAGATACCACCTCACACCGGTCAGAATGGCTAAGATTAGCAAGTCAGGAAACGACAGATGTTGGCAAGGCTGCGGAGAAAGGGGAACCCTCCTACACTGTTGGTGGGAATACAAGCTGGTGCAGCCACTCTGGAAAACAGTATGGAGGGTCCTCAAACAGTTGAAAATAGAGCTACCCTACGACCCAGCCATTGAACTGCTAGGGATTTACCCCTAAGATACAAATGTAGTGATCCAAAGGGGCACCTGCACCCCAATGTTTATAGCAACAATGTCCACAATAGCCAAACTGTGGAATGAGCCCAGATGTCCATCGACAGATGAATGGGTAAAGATGTGGTATATATATACAATGGAATACTACTCAGCCATCAGAAAATATGAAATCTTGCCATTTGCAATGATGTGGATGGAATAGAGGGTATTATGCTAAGTAAAAGAAGTCAGTCAGAGAAAGACAATTATCATATGATCTCACTCATATGTGGAATTTAAGAAACAAAACAGAGGATCATAGGGGAAGAGAAGAATAATAAATAAAACAAGACGAAATCAGAGAGGGAGACAAATCATAAGAGACTCTTAATCATAGGAAACAAACTGAGGGTTGCTGGAGGGGAGAGGGGCGGAGGGATGAGGTAACTGGGTGATGGACATTGGGGGGTGCATGATGTAATGAGCATCGGGTGTTATATGAGACTGATGAGGGCACCTGGGTGGCTCAATCGGTTAAGCGTCTGCCTTCGGCTCAAGTCATGATCCCGGGACCCCAGGATCGAGCCCCTCCTCGGACCCCTGCTCAGCAGGGAGTCTGGTTCTCCCTCTGCCTGCCGTTCCCCCGCTTGTGAGCTTGCTCTCTCTCTCTCTCTCTCTCCCTCTCTGAAATAAATAAATAAAATCTTAAAAAAATAAGACTGATGAATCATGGACATCTACCTCTGTAGCTAGTAATACATTATATGTTAATTAATTGAATTTAAATAAAAATAAATAAATGAAATGGGAAAAAAAGAAACTTTTTCTCTTTGTTATCTTCTAAGAGTTTTACGTTTTCAGGTCTTATAGTTAAATCTTTAATCCATTTTGAATTTATTGCCATGTATAATATAAGGGTCCAATTTCTTTTTTTTTGCATGTGGATATCCAGTTTCCCAAACACCGTTTATTGAAGAGACTCTCCTTTCCCCACTGTGTATTCTTGGCACCTTTGTTGAAGATCAGTTGACCACAGATGTGTGAATGTATTTCTGGGCTCTCTATTCTGTTCCGTTGATCTACGTGTCTGTTTTTATCCCAGTACCATACTGTTTTGATCCGTACTGTGGTTTTGGAATATGTTTTGAAATGAAGATGTGTGGTGCCCCAGGTTTGTTCTCTTTGCTCAGGATGCTTTGGTTATTCAGAGTCTTTTCTGTTTCCATATGAATTTTAGGATTTTTCCCTATTTGTGTAACAAATGCCATTGAGATTTTGATAGGGGTTGCATTGACTCCGTGGATCACTTAAGGTAGTCTGGACATTTTCACGATATAAAGTCATCTAATCCATGAGCACATGGGATGTCTTTCCACTTATCTGTGTCTTCTTTAATTTCTTTTCTCAATGTTTTATAATTCTTGGTGTACATGTCTTTTGCTTCCTCAGTTAAATTTATTCCTAAGTATTTTATTATTTGTATTGCTATTGTAAGTGAGATTGTTCTCCTGATTCTACTTAAAGTGGCTCTGAGCCTCACTGATCTCATCTAGAAAATGAAAACATTGGATCGGTGAAAACATGCCTTTCTCCCTCCAAAACAAAATCTGATCCGGAAGTCCAAACTATAAATTAACATATACAAATAGAGTTCCTTTTGTTGAATCAGGCATGAGGGCCTGCAGCCTGCCTACTCCCCAGTGACTTGTACCCCCAGTGGCTCCTGAAGTGACTCCATGGAGTCTAATGCCTAGATAATCTCTAAGGCTCTTCTGAAGGACAAGAAGGTCTTTTATGGAGCGCCTACTATGTGCTAGGCCCTGGACCAAGCAGAAGCCAAGATCTAAGGCATAGCATTCTCAGGGGGGAAAGGGAGGCAGCAAATGGCAGGAGTCAAACTGGCTGGAAGGTTCCTGGTAGAAAAACAGACCTCAAACTATTTGGGGATATGAAGCAGGAGTTCAGAAGGGGAGAGAGCAAACTAGCTTTGAAATGTTGCTATTCAGACTGCGTGGGCACTGATGTGCTCTTGACAATCTGAAGGGGCTCTCAGATTGCCCCCATGTTCCAGCTGCTTTTAAAGAGCTCTTCTTTTGGAGCTGGCATGAAGTCATACTTACCTCCTGTAGATGCCGCTCAGCTGTCAAGAGCTCTCCAACCCTCCCGGAAGTCCTCTTGAGAGAAAGGCAGCTGTGGGATGCAGAGGTGCCCAGACTCTTATGAGTGGGTGGGAGATGGAAACAAAGCAAATGGGATTTAGAGCAGGAGAATGTTCGGGTCATTCTTGGTGATGTCGCTAGGAAACAGAAGCAGTGGAAATAAGCACCAGCCTAATTTATAGTTCAACTTTATCTCTGAGAGGCTGAGACTAATGGGTGAAATAGGGCAAAGTGAAGAGACAATGATGTCTTGGGGAATCAAACTGAGTGGAAAGTTTCCACTGAAAGTAGAACAGCTAAAGAGCAGAAGTATTTGAAAGTTCCGCTTCAGTGTTAGTAGGGAATGAGCCTGACATTTAAGAGTTAAACAGTCCAGTGTCAGCTCCCCAGTCTAGCCTTTTCTCTACTTCTCTTTGACCATCACCCTCTACTCAAGTCATAGGCCTTGACTCCTGAATAATTGTAATTGTTAGATTTCCCATCTCCAAGCTTCAACTAATTCTCTAGCCCTCCACCCCCACCCATGGCTCTCTTTCTCCTGAGAGCTCTCTCTTCTCTGAATCCCTGAGCCACTCACACACATCAGCGTCAGTCTTCCACCACCCAATCTCAGAAAGCATTTTGTCTTTTTTATTGTATGTGAGTCTGTCTTCCCAACTAGATTCTAAGTGCCTGGAGGACAGGTACCCTGTTATGTCTCTTGCCTCCTTCCCCTTCTGCAGGCATCTAGCCACGCTGGCCCAATGATCTTCTGGTTGTTTTGTTGATTATTACAAATATATCAAGAGCTTCTGACCCATATACTCTGCCCTGGATTCTTTAAATGACCTTGAACAAGTTTCTGCTCCTTTATGTGCCTCAGTTGCCCCAGACGCAAAGGATGGGGTTAGACTCAATGAAGTGTAAGAGCCCTTTAGGCTTTGACAGCATTGTGATTCTACAAGCCCATGTTCAAAGTGAGGAAGGAGGATCAACCCACCTTGCTAACCAGGCTGGGGAGGGAGGGAGAAATGAATCTACCTTAAAAGCCAAACCAAACAACAGCCAAAGAGGGAATAAGATGACAGCTGGGGAAAGGTTTTGTGGCTAGAACTTGTGTGAGAATTGAGGTGCGGGGCCGGCGGGGGGGGGGGGGGGGGGGCGGGCGGGGGAGACCTGCTTAGAGAACAGGCTTTTGCGGCTGTAAGTCTTTTACAAACACAAATTGCCTTGTCCTTGGTGGTGGACAAAGGGATCCTGCAAGGTCTAGTGCCTTTGGTTAGCAACTGGTTGCAACACAGTAAAGGCAGAGTAACCAAGTCGAAATTCCCCACCGCTCAGCCCTGGGCACTCCTGAAAGGCTAGGACAGATTAGCAACATTCCCAGACACTGCCATCTAGTGGCAGTTTAGAGGTACTTGGGGCAAGTGGCCCTCGCATTCTCAGATGGAGCTGCCAACATTTGGGAGAAACGTTGAGTCAGCCCATGGATGAAATATTGAGCTTATGAAGAATGAAAAAGTCCCCTGAAGCAAAGTCGGATGAAGAAACGAAGAGTGACTAAGACAGAGAAAGACAAAGACAAGGCCAAAGTAAGTGAGACACAGAAGTGAAGCTAAGTGAACCTTTCACTGAAAATTGGGGAGCAGTGGATGGGGAGAATTAACGCAGGCACTTACTCAGGGCCAGCACCCCCATCACAGCTTTAGGAGGCTGGTGATGGAAGAAGCTTCTGATAGGCCTTATGTGCTTTCTTTCCCGTGTGATCTCAATTTCTTCCCTATCTCTTACTCTTCCACCTAGTCTTTGCATGTCCCTCCCCTCATGACCATTCTCTACCCAACTCCCTCCAAGCAAAAACAAAAAAAAATACCAAACAGCAACAAAAACTCCTGTTGGGGTTGAAGATAAATATTAGAGACTACGAAAGACCATTGTTTTTGAAAATAGGAACACCAAAGCTGTCTCCAGAGTTCTGAACACATCCAAATCCAAATATTAATGTGAAAAGTCTTTTGTCTTGTTGCATCTGTAACCCTTCCTTGCTCCTGAGCTGCAGATCTAAATCTCCTACTGCCGTGTGGGTGTTTGTATTTGGATGTCTTCATGGCTTTTCAAAACTTAATTTTTCCAAAGTGTTGGAGGAACACTATCTGCTCCCATTTTTTGGTCCTTCTGTGTCAGCTGCTTTCATCCTACCAGCAATCCAGACCCAAACTCTCCCCTCCCTCCCTCTCTACACACTCCAATTCTCCTGTTAGGCACCAAATCTTTACAGCTTCCCCCAAAGCAATATCTCTTTAAAATACTATTTTCCCTTTTTACTTAGACTGTCCTAGATCTGGTCTTATAACTTCCTAGTTGGACCATGGATATGGCCTTGATATAGATGTCCAATTCATCCACCTTTCTTCATTTTCATTCATAGTTCCATCATCTTTCACTTGTGTTACTTCAATAGCCTTTTCACTAATCTGTCTACTTTCAGACTTGTCCTACAAAGACCTTCCACCATACAATGGCTAGACTGATCTTTTTACCCTGCAAAACCTCGCATTTCACTTCCCTGTTTTAAACTCTTCTGTAGGGCTATGGCTGAATGACCTCGGGTTGGGTAGAGTTCGCAGATATAATACCCAAACACTCTCTGTAAAATGTAAAAGTGATTAACTAGTCCTCACCCAAATAAGAACTTTTATGCTTCAAAGGATTCCATCAAGAAAGTGAAAAGACAACCCGCAGAGGGGGAGATAATTTTTGGAAGTCATATATCTGATAAGGGTTTGTGTTAGAACAAAGAAATCTTACAATTCAATAATAAAAAGACAATCCAGTGAAAATCTGGGCAAGGATCTGAACAGACAATTCTCCAAAAAAGATGTACAAACGGCTGCTAAGTACCTGAAAAAATGTTCAACATCATTAGTCATCAGGGAGATGTAAACGAAAATGACAAGATATCATGTCACATTCACTAGGATGGCTATAATCAAAAGGAAAGATAATATGTGTTGGCAAAGATGTAAAGAAACTGGACCCCTCCTACATTGCTGGTGGGAATGTAAAAGGGTGTAGTCACTTTGGAAAACAGTCTGGCAGTCCCTCAAAGGTTAAACGTAGAGTTATCTTATCACCCAGAAATCCCACCCAGAGGTATAGACCCAAAAGAACTGAAAACATATATCTATACGAAGACTTGCACACAGATGTTCACAGAAGCATAGTCATAAGAGCCAAAAAGTATAAACAGTTCAAATGTCCATCAACTGATGAATGGATAAATAAAATACGATACATCCATACATGGAATGTTCTTTGGCCATGAAAAGAAAAGACCACATATTGTATGAGGCCATTTATATGAAATGTGGCTAGAGAATGGGGGGGAAATGGGGAGTGACTCCTGAGTACGGGGTTTCTTGTTAGGGTGATGAAAACGTTCTGGAATTAGATAGTGATGATGGTTGCACAACCTTGTGAATATGCTACAAACTACAGATTGTACACTCAAAATATGGGAATTGCTTGATACGCGAATTATATTTTAATAAAGCTATTACCAGGAAACAAAGAAATGTCCATAGCTCCCTGTTGCTCTTAGCATGAAGCCCAAGGTTTGTTGCCTGAAACATCGCAGAGCCTTCACTCCAACATACATGTCCAATCCCTGGCATGCACTGCATCACATCTGGCCACCCTAGATCCACTTATCTCCATGCTCCCAGCAGGCTGTGTATGACGACCCAGCCGTGTCTTTGCTCCTGCTGTTCCCTCTCTTTGGAAAGTCTCCCCTGCCTTGTTTACTTGGTGAACTGCTACTTATTTTTGTGGAAGCAACTTAATCCTCTTCTCTCTCCCTGATCTCCATTCTCCTAGGCCGAGAAGGGTTACTCTTTTCCTCTCTCTGCCACAACTGTTCACAGCACATACCCCATCACTGCGTGTCTGACACTGGGTGGCAACTGTGTTTACCTGTTTGTCTGTCTCCTTAACTAGATGATGAGTTCATGACAGGCAGGAACCACGTCAGATCTGCCTCTCTATACCCAGCACCTAGCACAGGGTCCAGTACATGGAAGGCTCTAGGTACGTAGTTGTTGGTTGAATGAATGAATTTAAATAGACTACCAGTTATTCATACCATGTTGTCGCCCCACTTTATCAGAGTGATAGCCGATGACCGGTGAGCTGGCAATAAGGTCTGAATGCATGGAAGAGTGGGGCGGACCTATTTTGGGAGCAAGGAGAAGGCAAGCCTTGCCAGAACACTGCAGGGCAGGACCCTGGGAGACCAGAAGGCCAACGAAAGGTCTGTGGCTGGGAGGGCAGAAGTGAGGGTCACTGAGTTTGGAAGAAGAGGCTAGAAAGGGGAGGGAACGTCAGCACACAGGGAGGAAAGCGGGCCTCCTCTTAATCCCCTTGCCTGAAATCATTGACCCATTGGGTGGTGAGTTCCTCAAGGGCACAGATCGTGTCCGATTCTTTTCTGGAGCCCTGTGCCTAGCACGGAGCAGCACAAAATAGCTATGAGATGAATGGAGGAGCTTCGGTTACCTCTCAGGGTCGTGGCCAAGGGGGCAGCCAGGCCCAATCCGATCTTTTGCCTTGGGCTTCCTAGAGCTGTGTGCAGCAGGAAGAGACCAGTGAGCTCTTCCCATTCAGAGGAGCTGGTCGGCCTCGCAGGGCAGGGCAGTACAGAACGGGGATGGCCCAACTATTGTGGCTTCAAAGGCAAAGGAAGACCTTAGAATAGCTCTTGAGTCACTGCCTACCATGGGCCTCTCCTGAGAGATGTGACAACCTAGGAATCGGGCTCTCTCGACACTGCCCCAGAGGGTCCCACTGTGCATGCTGGCAGCCTCAGATAAATACCACCGTCTATACTTCCTGGCCTCCTAATTCTATAGGGAACCCCACCAGATTTCCAGACCAAGGACCTTGAATAACCAGAAAGGCCAGCTGGCCCTAGCCGGGCCTAGCGGTTTATTTGGTTTTTGGGGGTGGGGGGTGGGGATGAAACACGGACCAAAAGGTGGCCTACACTAAATGAAGTTGAAATGCCAGAATTGCCTTAGCGTACTATAGAAGAAGGAAATCTGCCTCAAATCTGTAACGTAGAAATCCTGCCTGAGTTTCCAGCAAGTTGGCCTGGCCTACTATTTCGAACTTGCCAGCCCCCACAAACACGTGAGCCAATTTCCTAAAATATCTCCCGAGATACTGTATATATATATATAAAATACAAAATACCTCAAAAAATTAAAAAATAAAAATAAATAAAAAATAAAAAAAATAAAAATACCGAGAGAGAGAGAGATGGAGAGAGATCGAATATATTCATATATTCTGTTTATCTGGAGAACCTTGACTGACAGACAGTCCCAGCAAAAGAAGAAACCGTCGAAGAGAAAAATGTGAGCTGCGTCTCTTTCACACTTTTGTCCCCGGGGCAACTTTCTCATACGAAGGACAGCCTCCGTCGATGGCCTGTTTGTCATCTTCCAGTTTCTAATTGCAAACAGCTGTTTCTTTGCTGGGCACAGCCCTATTTGACAACAGCCACTTCTGAGTAAGTGCCCATGGTCAGGCGCCTTTGACAGCACAGTGCCAGCAAACCCCGCTCTTTCTGTCATCTCAGGGGCAGAAGCGACCGCTCTAACTTTCCTTCCCAGTGTCAGACACAGGCCAGTCTGGGGCCGCTCCCGGCTCAGTCTGGGTGTGGCTCTGATTGGAAGCCAAGTGGCTCAAAGGAGAGTGAGGAGGTTTTTAGGGACAGTCATTCATCAGCAAATAACAGGCCCGAGGCAAAAACGGCGGGTTTTGCCACTTCCCCGTTTGAGCGACTTTGCCCGAACTTGAGGGCCTTGCCATTTACCAGGTTTGTGGGCGGCACACGGCAAAGAAGTGAGACAGTATGCTCCACAGGACCCCTCAGCATCTGCGGACAAGGTGGGTGCTGAATGTAACACTTGAGCTGTGGTGATAATTAAGTAAGGCCTAGGGAAGAAGGCTATTCTTGTTCAATCTGGGGACAGAGAAAGTTCAGGAAACAAAGTTCTTTTTTTTTAAGATTTTATTTGTTTATTTGAGAGAGAGAGCGAGAGCACTCGCAGAGGGAGAGGAAGAAGCAGGCTCTCCACTGAGCAGAACCCCCCCCCCACCGCCCCACAGATGTGGGGCTCGATCCCAGGACCCTGAGATCATGACCTGAGCCAAAGGCAACCGCTTAACCGCCTGGGCCCCCCAGGCGCCCCGGAAACAAAGTTTTTTAATGGAGTCGTGACCTCTTTTCTAAAACCTAAGACGCTGAAGCATCGCCAAGTTGTTTGCCTCTTTAGATCAAATACAAATACGTTTTGGACGAGACGCTTAAAACCATGATTAATTCCAAATTGTTCAATTGTTCCCCTCATCCGTATTCACAGTCACGATCCTCTGCCAGCTCCAGATGTTTCTAGGAGTGGTTTGCTCTAAAGCTCACTTGACATCACTCCGTGGCATTCCTTTCACTGACGATTTACAGAGGACACAGGCCTGACTCACAGCTTGGCCAGAGACTGCACTGATTAAGGCAAGCTGCACACAATGACCGCTTCCTTCCCGGACTGGGGCCAGCTTTGTGCACTCGCAGCTCTCTAATGGGAGAAAGGGTTCCCCTTATTTCGGATGGGGTTCCAAACCGTCTTGTTGGAGAAGGGGAGGGTCCCAAACTCAGAGCCAGATGAAATTGCCCTGGTAATGCCCAAGCAGAGATGCGTACTGGGCGGCTGATCTGTAAATGGGGAGGAGGTCTCAGAGCACGGAATTACAAGATGTGCTGTTTGTCTTTCTTTGAGGAGGCATGCTCCCTTGGGTAATAAAACGGCGCAGTACTTCCTAAATTTTAATGTGTGTGTCGATCACCTGGGGATCTTGTTAAAATGCAGATTCTCATTTGGCTGGCCTGAGATTGTGAATTACTAACAAGTCCCTGATGACACCTTCCGCAGCTAGTCCTCAGCCCACACTTCAAGTCCAAGGTTATGAAGCAAGCGTAGACCTGCAAATGGGCCCCACACCTTTAGTGTCACCTGAGTCCTGTCAACCACATGCGGAAATGGCCTGGTCCTCCCTTCCTGCTGTTCGCAGTCTAGTAGAGAATGAGCCTGTGCACAAAGGGAGGCAGAGAGGGTGGGGCTGTTCGCAGGAACAAATGGATCTCCAAAAACAAAGACACGGAGGCTAGAAAGCAGAAGGCACCGGCAGGGAAAAGCACGCAATTTCACTGGACTGCAAGGTAGACTCTGTAAAGCAGAAAGTAAGGCAGACAAATAAGGTTGACCAGGGAGTTTAGGACCAAATCGCAGAAGATCCTGATGTCAATATCATACAAAAGCATTTGGACTTCATTCTGTAAGTGAGGGGGAAACTGATTTTTTTTTTTTTTTTTTTTTTTTTTTTTTAGCTCAGATGTGACTTGAATGTAGCTGTGCCTTAGATCCCAGGCTTGGGAAATCACTCTGGGAGGCGATAGAAGGGACAAGTTGCAAGGGAAGAGCCTGGAGGAAGGGAGAGCGAGTAGGGACTGTTGTTTCGTCCACCATCCAGAAAGTATTTCTTGAGCTGCTATTCTGTGCCAACCACTGTGCTAACCACTTGAGCAGGGAACAAAAACGTACATGTCCTATTCCCTTGTGGCACCCACAGTCTGAGGAGAGCTACAGAGAAGCACCCGGAGTTAGGAGAGGAGAGCATGGAGCCCAACAAAGGCCCAGAGACTAGAGAGCCTGGCATGTCATGAGATGGAGAAAAATAGAGCACCTTGGTGCAGGGCCTTTGTAGAGGAGGCAAGGAGTTTAAACTTTGCCCTAATGGCGGTGGGAAACCATTAAGCATAGGAGTGACTTGATGAGCTATGTCTGTTAGAGCAACTCTTCTGTGTCTTTGCTCTGTGGAGGATAGATGGGGGCGGCGCACAAGATTCCAAGCAAGAACGCCAGTTACGAGAATGTTTGAGCGGACCAGGCGAGAAGTGATAGAGCCTCGGTCAGAGTGGAAGAGAGGGTGGAGAGAGGTAGGTGGACAGAAGTGATAACTGGGGCAAAAGCAAGAACTAGAGAAGGTGGGGAAGGACAGAGAGTGTGGAGAGTGGAGTGTGGAGAGTGGAGGATGGTAACTGCCATTGACGTAAAGAGCATAGGAGAAGTTGATTTGGAAAGGAGTGAGGAAGAGAAGTTCAGGTGAAGGTCCTGTGGGACATTCAGGAGGAAATAAATAGGCAGATCTACACAGTACTAGATTTTGAGAAAGAGGTCTGAGCCAGGGATGGGAATTTAGGAGTAATCGGGATAAAGATGGTGGCTGGAGCCATGAAGTATCATGGTCGGCACCAGAGCTTTCTTCCCGGCTTCCCTAGCAAGCCTCCCAACTGGCCTCCCAAATCCATCAGGGACACACATTGCAATGGATGGGTTAATACAGCAGTCCAGATTCTCCCATGGCTGAAGAAAAGGAGAGCAGAGTTTGGGGAGGTGAATCACAAAGAGAGATTTTGAGAGTGTCAGAAATCATGGCATCCTTGGAGTTGGTATGCAGCCTGTCAAAGTGAGGAACAGCTCTCATTTCATATGGGAAGTCTGATAGATCAGTTACAAAAAGAGGATTCAAGACTTGGCAGGCAAATTTTACAGCAGACAGCTTCTTAAGAGTCTTTGGTCAGCTCTTCCTGCTCAGCTACCCGACATGTTCTTGACATGTATAAGCCCAGAGTGTGCACGCTAATTCTAGTATTAGCCTAAGCAAAATCATAATTAGGAACACCTGCTGCTGCTGGGAAAAATCTATAATACATTCCCAAAAGAAATACAAATGACCTTTTCTCCTATGTTTTAGATTACTTAGACCACTTGGCCCTTTCAGTAGCCTGGATAATTGAGTTGGCTAGATTTATAACATAAACATGGGCATTCTAAATAAAACAATACAAGGTAGGTTGCCTTATGCAAATGGTCGTCTTGGATGATATGCCTAACCACTACATCAAAAATGTACTTTGAGGGGTGCCTGGATGGCTCAGGTGGTTAAGCGTCTGCCTTCGGCTCAGGTCATGATCCCAGGGTCCTGGGATCGAGCCCCGCATCGGGCTCCCTGCTCAGTGGGGAGCCTCCTTCTTCCCTCTGCCTGCCACTCCCCCTGCTTGTGCTCTCTCATTCTCTCTGTCAAATAAATAAATAAAATCTTTAAAAAAAATGTACTTTGAAATTATTATGGCAGCAAATTAATGTTCTCACAGGACCTGTTGAAGTGGAACACTTAACAAAATGAAAATAAGAAAATAAAGCCAGCGGCAAATATGTCTTCTCAGTTAGCAGCAGAGTGATGCCTGGGGCAGTGGGGGAATGCACTCCGAACTCAATCTGATGCAAACCTTGGGATGACACCATGCATTCATATGGGAGAATTTTTGAGTGAAACCAGGACTTGTAAAGGTATGTGATGGGGGGGGGGGGGTGGAAAGGCAACGTCACTGAGCAATTATTAGTTTCCGGACAGGCAAGTGTGTGGAAGGAGGAGACCACCTCCCTGAGTGACTGAGTATGAGTCAGCCTGAGAGTTTCCCCCCACCTGCCCATTGGTGCTAGAATTGCCAAGATCTGGGACTAAAGTCTTTCTTGCACAACTCAAGAGGAGCCTTGGAATACTACCTTCTGGGACAATAGGCTACTAAGGCTTGGCTCACACAGAAGTGTGGATGATACAGGAACAAAGCCTTTTTCATGGAGATTTGAACAAGTTTCCAACAAGAAAAGCAGGCCTTGTGTGCTCAGGGATGGTCAGATCTCAGATCTCCATTACCCTACCTCCTTGTGTGGGCTACGGAGCAGTTATGAAAGAGAGTATTTCTATTATCTCTTGTCACCTAACAAACTTACCCCAAAATGTCATGACTAAAACATCAGTCTATTTTCTCTCACTGCTCTGTGGATTGGCTGGCTCCACTGGGAAGTTCTTCTGCTGGTCTTACTCGGGTTCTGTCATGCAGTTGTAGCCCGATGGTAACTGGAGTCATCCACAGGCTCAGCTGGGTCTCTGACATGACTGGCCCTCTGTTCCTGTACATAAAATCTCAGGGCCTCTCCTCTCCACATAATCTGTCCTGCAGGGGAGCCAAACTTCTTACTGGGCTCCCCAAAATGAACGTTCTAACAGGACGGGAATAAAAATTGCCAGTGCTCTCAAAGAATATGCCTAGAACGGGCAAAACTTCACTTCTGCTGCATTCTATTGATATTGCCAATCATGGGCCAAGTGTCCATTTGATTCCTTATAGATTCTAATGACTGGATTGAATTTTTCTTTTCATATATTTTTCCATCATTTCCTTTATTTTTTGAACATATAGTTATTAGAAATTCCTTGTCTGCTAACTTATATATCTGGATCACCTGTGGGTTTGTATCTATTGTCTGGTTTTGGGTTTTGGGTTTTTTTTTTTTTTTTAGGTTTTCCATCATATGGCATTGTCTCTTATAATTCCTAAAAAGTTTTGAATGAACGTCAACCAATTGTGTATAAATAATTACATAGGCTCCAGATGATGTTATCTTCTCTCAGAGAGAATTCACTCTTTTCTCTGTTAAGTAGATCAAGTAAAGGCAGATCAGCTTTTACTGAATCAGTGACTGAGCTGAATCAAGTCCAGGTTCAATGTTGGTAAAGCCCTTCTACTTTTCTTTTGCCCCTGCTTCCAAGAAATTTCTGTCCAGAACTTTCAGCTGATAATCTTGTGTGTTTAATGAAGCCCTTACCATTGGCAGATCTTAAACACTAATTCTTATCTACTCAGCACAGTGAGACTGCCCAAAGCACTACTTTGGTTTTTGAGCCTTTCTACTTAGCTTCTTAATCACTAGATGCAATCAACACATGCAAATCAATAAACGTGATACATCGCATTAATAGAATGAAAGATACACATTGTGTGATCATCTCAACAGTTGCAAAATTCAACACCCTGTCATGATAAAAAAAAAAAACTCTCAACAAACTAGGTAAAGAAGAAATTTACCTTAATGTAATAAACACCATATATGACAAGCCCAAGGCAAACATCATACTCAGTGGTAAAAACCTGAAAGCTTTCCTCTAAGATCAGAACAGGAAAGGATGCCCACTCTTGCTGCTTCTATTTGACATGGTACTAGAAGTCCTGGCCAGAGCAATTAGACGAGAAAAAGAAATAAAAGGCATCTAAATCAGAAAGGAAGAAATGAAAATATCTGTTTTTAGATGACATGTTCTTTTATACAGAAAACTCTAAAGACTCCACCAAAAAAAAAAAAAAACCCACTTAGAACTAATAAATTATTTCAGTAAAGTTGCAGGGTACGAAGTCAATACATGAAAATAAGTTGCATTTCTATATGCTAACAAGGAATTATCCAAAAAGGAAATTAAGAAAGCAATCCCATTTAAGATAGCATCAAAAGGAATAAAATACTTAGGAATAAGCTTAACCAAGGAAGTGAAAAACATGTACACTGAAAACCCCAGAACTTTATGAAAAAAAATTAAAGAGGACACAAATAAATGGAAAAACATCCCATGTTCATAGATCACATGACTTAATATTATTAAAACGTTCATACTGCCTAAAGTTATTTACAGATTCAATGCAATTCTTATCAAAATCCTCATGACATTTTTTTTACAGAAATAGAAAAAGCAATCCTAAAATTCATATGGAAACACAAAACACCCTGAATAGCCAAAGCAATCTTGAGCAAGAAGAATAAAGCTAGAGACATCATATTTCCTAATTTCAAAACATATTACCCACATGTATGCAGTCACTTGATCTCCAACAAAGGTGCCAACAATACGCAATGGGGAAAGGAGAGTCTCTTCAATAAATGGTGCTGGGAAAATGGGATATTCACATGCAAAAGAATAAAATTGCACCCTTATATCATACATAACAACCAACTCAAAATGGATTATAAATTTAAACGTAAGACCTGAAAATATGAAACTAGAAGATAACATAGAGGAAAAGCTTCTTGACATTGGTCTTGGCAATGATTTCTTGGATATGATACCAAAAGCATAAGCAGCAAAAGCCAAAATAGACAAATGGGACTACATCCAACCAAAAAGCTTCCACACAGCAAAGGAAACAACAGAGTGAAAACCTACGGAATAGGGGAAAATATTTGCAAGCCATCTACCTGGTAAAGAGTTAATATCCCAAATATATAAGGAACTCCTACAGCTAATTACCAAAAGAAAACAAAACCAAAACAAATAACCTGATTAAAAATGGGCAAAGGACCTGAATAGACGTTTCTCTGAAGAAGACGTGTAAATGGCCAACAGGTATATGAAAAGATGCTCAACATCGCTAATCATTAGAAAGATACTAATCAAAGCATCAATGAGATATCACCTCACAACTGTTAAAATGGTTATTATAAAAAAAGATAAGAGATAACAATGTTGGTGAGGGTGTAGAAAAATTGCAACTCTTGCACACTGTTGGTGGGAATGTAAGTTGGTGCAGCTGCTATGGTAGACTGTACACAGGTTCCTCAAAAAGCGAAAACTAGAACTACCATATGACCCAGCAATCCCACTTCTGGGCATTTATTCAAAAGAATTGAAGTCAAGATCTCAAAGTGATATCTGCACCCCCATGTTTATTGCAGTATCATTCACAATGGCCACAATTTGGAAACCACCCTAAGTATCTATTGATAGATCAATGGATAAAGAAAATATGGTATATGCATACAATGGAATATTATTCCACCTTGAACAAAGAAGGAAATCCTGACGTATGATACTAAACAGATAAACCCAGAGGACATCATGCTAAATGACAGGTACAGTTTCAAAATTAATCAAATTTCTAGAAGAAAACACTGGATATGTGTCAGGTTCATTTCTTTCCTTTTCTCTTTTCACTGGGTCTTGGCCCCTCAAATCTTCCCCTAACACCACAAAAGCTCTTTTTCCTATGTCGTCCAGCAGTGGCCCTCTGTCTAGCCAAAACCAAGATTCTCAAACTCTTCCTATGTGCCCAGAATGTGCAAATGTCCCCTGGGAAAAAAATAACTCTCCTTTAAAGTGACTCAACCCTCTTTTGAAATCTTGGCCCCTCTGACGATGATTGCTTTAGCAGCTTGCAGCGTTTCTACACACATACATACCCAGATTTTTTAGTTGTTCTTGGTGAGACTGAAAGCAGGAGCTCGCTGAGAGATTTAAACAGAGAACTAACATGACCAACTTTGCACTTAATAAAGATCACTCTGCAGGCAGTGTGGAGGATGGTGGGTTTGTTTGGTAGGACTGCCATGACAACGTTATCAGTCTGAGTGGGTGGCTGAAACAACAAAAATTAATTTTCTCACAGTTGGGGAGGATAGAAGTCCAAGATCAAAATGTGCATTTCTTCTGAAGCCTCTCTGCTTGGTTTGTAGATGACCATCTTCTTTCTCCCTCTGCCTTCATGGTGTCTTCCCTCTGTACCTACCTGTGTCCAAATTTCCTCTTCTTATGAGGACACCAGTTACAAATTGGATTAGGGCTCACCCTAATGACCTTATTTTAACTTAATTACCTCTTTAAAGAACCTATATCCAAATGTAGTCACATTCTGAGTTACAGGGGTTTAGGACTTCAACATACGAATTTTCTTTGGTGAGGGTGTACAATTCAGGGCATAAAAGATGGCTTGTAGGGCAGCAAATGTGGAGTCAGGGAGGCCAGCGAGAAAGCTATTGAAGTAATCCAGGAAAGAGAGAGAGATTTTGTTACGTTGGACCAAGTAATGGCAGAGGGGCTGGAGCTAATCGGATTGCTTTAAGAGAACACCGGAACATAGAATCGCTAGGATTTGGTCATTGCGAATAGGATATGCTAAGATATTGAGGGAAGAGTCAAGGATGATACCCAATTTTTTTTTTTATTATGTTCAGTTAGCCAGCATACAGTACATCGTAAGTTTTTGTTGTAGTGTTCAGTGATTCATCAGTTGCGTATAACACCCAGTGCTCATCACCACACGCGCCCTCCTTAATACCCATCACCCGGTTACCCCATCCCCCAACCCCCTCCCTTCTGCAACCCTCGGTTTGGGTTCGCGGAGTCCAGAGTCTCTCATGGTTTGTCTCCCTCTCTGATTTCTTCCCATTCAGTTTTCCCTCCCTTCCCCTGTGGTCCTCCGCCCTATTCCTTATATTGCACATATGAGTGAAACCATATGATCATTGTCTTTCTCTGCTTGACTTATTTCACTTTTCTCATTTGAGTATGGAGTAGAGAATATAGACATAACATGGATGGGGAAGAGTTGTCCTCGGAGATGCAGGCATAACCTCATTTCCCTCCTGTATTCTGTGGTAAAGCTTAAAGCCTGGGATACCGCTCCTCGAGCGACGGCCCCTCCGTCCTTATCTGAACACTATAGCCCATAATACTCTGGGTCCATTCTGGTCCGCATCCTGACTCCTTATTGCCTGAAATCCTGGAATGCTCAGACCTGTGTCACTGTGAGGGGGCTAGAGAGCTAGCCTCAGTCAGTAGCCTAGGCTCTCCTCCCCATGGCCAGGTGGTTGCCAGCTTCTTTGTTCCATGGCACCCATCGGCTACTTGGGCTCCTCTATTCCAAGGACCCCTTTATAGGGCTAGGTTTCCCCTTCGTCTGAGACCTCTTTGTGCTGATCACTTGCCTGAGCATGTGCCTGTCTTTGCTTTACACCTCATCTCAATGGACTGATCCAGCTCGACTATCTGCCTCTGTCCAGTTGTGAGGATATTGCAATGCCTTGTTACTGACTCCCAGCAGTTGGCATGCCAACCTCAGAGAATGACGGCAGTGACCTGAACTAGTCCAGAAATACTCAGGTCCCCCTTCTCAGGCCTCTCTATTCATCTGAAGAAGATGTCCTTCTCAAAGAATGTGAGACAGGGAGATTAAGCTAACATCTCAGGTCAGGCAAAGTGCAAGTGAGTAATGAGGCCCCAGTGACACAGTGTAAAGACAGCAGGGACTCTACCGGGAACATTCTGACCAGGATTGTATCTCTTTATCCCGTCCTGCTACATTTTTTTTTGTAGCCAATCCAGAGTTCATAAACATACTTGTGGCTTGCCCATCACCCACGCTGGCAACCTTCAGACACTATTACTCTTTAGTTGCCTTTGTTTCAGACCCTGCCTACCCTAGCATCAAACCACTTCCCTGCTCGTTTCCCCTACATGGGAAATCAAATTCACATGAGTTAGAAACTGCCCCTTTCCTACCGCTGCCTGTTCTCTTGCTTTATTTCTTTAAGTAACATAAATCCCTGAAAACATTTTTTTAAGATTTTATTTTTAAGTAATCTCTACACCCAACATGGGGTTTGAACTCACAACCCCAAGATCAAGAGTCGCATGCTCCATGGACTGAGCCAGCGAGGCGCCCCTTTGGGCCCCTGAGATTTAGCAGTGAACCTGGATCCTCACAATAAAGACTACATTTCCCAACCTCCCTTTGCAGCTATGTTTGGTCATATGACTCGGTATGCATCTGGAAGTAATGCCTGCAAACTCTGAACCTTTTCTTTAAAGGAAATGTCTTACCAGCAACTCAAGTGTTTATCCATAGATGAATGAATAAAGACGATGAGTTATATGTGCGCGCGCACACGCGCACACACACACACACACACACACACACACACACAATGAACTACTACTCACCCATACAAAGGAATAAAGTCTTGCCATTTGCAACAACATAAATGGATCTAAAGGATATAGTGCTAAGTGAAATAAGTCAGTCAGAGAAAGACAAATACCATATGATATCACTTGTATGTAGATTTTAAGAAGTGAAACAAAGAAAAAAGAGAAAAACAAAAAAACAGACTCTTTAAGACAGAGAGCACACCTGAGGGGATGGATGAACAAGGTGAAGGGGTTAAGAGGAGCTCTGAGTAATGTACACAATGTTGAATCACTGCATTGTACACCGGAAACTAATATAACACTGTATGTTAATTATACTTGAATTTAAAAAAGGAAAATGGCTTCCCCTGTGCTTTTTCTACTGCCTTTCCTAAGAGCTAAAACACAGTCGTGGTGGTGACGAACCAATTTTGGCAATGCAGAGAAGGGGAATATTGTAGCGGATGATGGAACCACAAGATTTGAGTTCTCTGCTACGACCTCTTTTTTTTTTTAAGATTTTATTTATTTATTTGACAGAGAGACACAGCGAGAGAGGGAACACAAGCAGGGGGAGTGGGAGAGGGAGAAGCAGGCTTCCTGCCGAGCAGGGAGCCCGATGCGAGGCTCGATCCCAGGACCCCGGGATCATGACCTGAGCCGAAGGCAGATGCTCAACAACTGAGTCACCCAGGTGCCCCTGTTTTTTGAAGATTTTTTTAAGTTATTTATTTATTTATTTATTTATTTATTTGTCGGAGAGAGAGAGAATGAACGAGCACACAAGCAGGGGGAGGGAGAAGCCGGCTCCCTGCTCAGGAAGGAGCCCGATTCGGGACTCGATCCCAGGAGCCTGGGATCACGACCTGAGCCGAAGGCAGGCTCTTAACCGACTGAGCCACCCAGGCGCCCTCAGGGACTCTGCTAGCTCTAAACTCCTTTATGTCTTGGAATGCGGCCATAGGCTGTGTGTCAGTGCCTGAAGTTCTATGCAAAGATCTGCTCTCTCGTGTCCCCTCTGTTACAACGCAAAGCATGCAGGGAAAGTCCCATCACACCGCAAATACCTCAACGCGAATGTGTTTCTGTTGATCCCATTGTTTTTCGTGGATGGGGTTGAAGCAATCACTTGGGGCCTGAAGCCCCCTGCACTGGTCACAAAGTAGAGCCAAGAGATGGGGGCACCGTCAGGAGAAGGAAGGACCGTGGTGGAGACACTCTCATGGCCCAGGCACCGTCCATCTCCGCGCAAGCTTCACAGAGAGGCCTGCCTGAGGAAATGCGACCGCTCGCAGGACAAAGGTTAACCCACCCAGCTTCCCCAAGCTGGGCTAAACTGAGGGGGCCTGGGCATTCCCAGAGGCGGCCACTTGAAGAACACTGGAGCTTAAGTGCTCATCACTCAACAGATTCGCCACTTAAGCGGGGCCCCTCCCATTATTCCCACAGTGGGGAACCTTCCCAGGCTCTAGGCTAGGGTTGGTGGCTTTTCCTGAGGTGCTGATTGGGACACTGCTCTGGACGGCATCCAGCTTGCCAGGTGTCTGGTTGGAGGCGATCAGAGAAGCTCTGACAGGGCAGACCCTGTCTGTGGTTTGGGGTTCCTTGCTGGGAAGGCTGATAAACTCTCTGTGAAGACTGCTGCATTTGCACTTCGGGTTGCTTGTGGATCAAAGGGCAGTGAGTGTGCCTTTCCTCACGTGTTTCTGTTGCTACACATGATCCTGAATGCCCGTCTTCTGCCTTGAGGGTTAGGCCATGGGCAGAGCTCAGCTCTGTGAATCTGAGGAGACGAGCATTGAGAGCACAGAGGTGCCATGTTTGTCATTCCCATCACCAAACAGAAAGGACAGTGGGGCCTTGTTTTTCCCCAGCTGCTTCTCCACCCATCCTCACCTGCCTTGCCTTTCTCTGCAGATGCCCCTGCCCTTCCCCTGCTCACCTTTGTTTAGTGCTTGGAAAGAAAAGAATCGGGAGGGCAGGGCAGGTTGGCGCAGCAATTCTGGAAGGGCTGGGGCACGCGCAGCGCTAGGTCAGTGGCCAAGTGAGTCTTTCAAGGGCAGTGGAGGGGGGCGGGGCACAGAAAATTCATGTGGGAGCCCCTTGGTGGCGTGAAACATACAGAGGCCGGGATCACTGGCAGCCAGTTCTGGATCTTTGCGCAGCCCCATCTTTATTTATGTATTAGCTGGATCACCTTGACCTCATGGGACTCAGATAAAATGACCTAGGTGAAAGTACTTTATAAAAGCGATACAAAGGTTTGGTTTTATTGCATGACTCTATTTGAGAACATAGTGAAAGTTTCCACGCCACAAAGTATGTCACCTACCCACCCACCCATGTAACCAGACTCCACCCTGGTCAGGACTTGTGCTAATGCCTGTTGATCCATATTGAGAAATTATTCCTTGCTTAGCAGTGTCCTGCTCTAAATTCCTCTTTTAAAATGCACACCCCAACCCCCAGGACACTCCTCCTCAAGGATGGCCCCTTAAGTGCCTCAGATCTCAGTGTGAAAGAGTTTTTTGGATATTTCCTCTCTGATTATAGCCAGGATGAAACCACAGGAGATCTGTGGGCAGAGCGTTCAGAAAACAGAGGTGAAAATAATGTGCTGTCCTTAGGTTTAACCCCCACTGATCCGTTTTCAAATCCATCATTATTTTTATCTAAGTATTATATGCTGATTTACAATGGTACTTTGCTGTGTCTAAACAGCTTATACTACACACACACACACACACACACACACACACACACACACACACACACACACACAAGCAAGACCTCTGTCTCTTTGTTCTCCCTCCCCACCACCTGGACTACCTCACTTTCAATTTTTTGCCTTTTTTCTGATATTTACTTCCATATCGTTAAATAACACACACGCATTGCTGTCGTTTGATTATCAGTAATCTGTTGGAGTCTCACGATGGTAGAGGAAGATTCAATTTCCTCACAAATCCCCTCCCCCTTCTATTCTCCCAATAGCTGTATCATAATCCAAAATTTGCCTCGTTACCGTTACACAAAAGGCATTCACCAACGAGCCAAGATATATACTATGATCACATCCTCCTTCCTTGTACAATCTCTCTTCTTTCAGTAGTTAATGATTACAGTCCCCCTTTGCATAGTTTATCTGGACCTGTAGCCAAGTCTTTCCATACCTTCCGACAGTCTTGTAAAATGCCTCCCAGTCCAAGGGTCCACGCGGTCACGTGAGCAAAGCTTTCGCATTCTCTCTCAGGCTTGTTACTGTTGTTTTGTTTGGGTTGGGTTCTGAGGCCTTTTCTCCGTACAACGACCCTCCTGGAGCCCTCAGGCCTGCTCCAACATGAACTGTGGTGCTCTGAGCTTGAGCTTGCTGAACAGCCGTCATCCTGTGAATTCCTGTCACCTCTCCCCTGGATAGAATCCCTGTTTTGTGAATCTCTTTCTTGGTTTACGTCCTTGTTTTGGTTGAGTATCACCTCCTGAGTAAGGGTGCATTAGAGGTCACATTTTGAGACTTTGCTGAGGGAAGAAGTCTCGGTTGAAAATAATCATTTGCTCAGAATATTGAAGGCATTACTCCATTGTGCATAATCTTGCTGTTGAGAAGCCCACTACTTTGTATGTGACTTATTTTATTTTTCTCTCAGGAAGTGTTCAGGTTCTTCTCTTTATTCCTAGTGTTCTGGAATCTCGCAATGTTCTTGTGCCAAGTTCTAGGTAGACCCTTTAAATCTGAAAACTCGTGTCCTTTGGAGCTGGGAAAACAATTTTGCATTAGTTCATTGATAATTTTCTCCCACCATTTTCGGTTTTCTTTCTGGAAATTCTTTTAAAGTTTTCTTTAAAAAAAAACTTTTATTTATTTTTGACAGAGAGAGGGACCATGCACATGCATGCGCTTGTGCACGCACGAGCAGGGGAGGGGCAGAGGGAGAGGGAGAATCTTAAGCAGGCTCCATGCTCAGCGAGGAGCCCAAGGCAGGGCGCGTACTCTCTGAGATCCTGACCTGAGCAGAAATCGAGTCAGACACTCGGTGGCCTGAGCCACCCAGGCGCCCCACTTTCTGGAAATTCTTATTAGTTTGATGACGGATGGGTTGGATTGTTCTATTTTTCTTCATTTTCACATTGTCCACCAGGATGTAAGCTACATAAATACGGGATTTTTGTCAGTTTGTTGTTGTTGTTGTTGACGATGATGGTGTAATGATACATTCCAAGAGTCTAGAACAGTATCTGGCACATAGTAAGCACTCAAGCAATTTCGATGAATAAAATGAAATCTTTTTGTTCAACTTTCTGTGTGATTTCCTCATCTTCAAACCTGTTCATTAACTTTTTTATATCATATTTTTAATTTTCAAAAGCTCATTCTTTGATAATCTTTCTTTTATATAATCATGTTCTTGTTTTAGTGATAAAGTATCTCTTATTTCTTTGAGGATACAAATTATTGTTTCACGGACATTTTCTTCCACTCTCTAAAATGTTTCAATCCCCTTTCTCTTTGTGTTGGTCTCTCTCTTTCAAGTTGAAGCTTTCTTCCCAATGACTGGTGACCTTTGTCTAGCCATTCCTCTTTAAGAGTGAAGAACTAAAAAAACACGTTAGAATTTGTGCTGCATAAGTGGGGCTTAGTAGCGTGTGGGCAGAACATCATGCCTGCAATTTCTAAGTGTTTCTAGAGTCCTCTAAGCTTGTTGATATTCCTTCCTAACCCTTAAGTCTCCTTTTAGCATTTATTTGTATCTCCAGCTGCTGTTGCCACCACACCGTTCCTTAGCTCTGCTGAGGCCATAATTATTGGCTGTCATTCCATTTTCCTCTAAAACAATGCTTATGATTGGGGTACCTGGGTGGCTCAGTCGGTTGAGCCTCTCACTCTTGATTTCGGCTCAGGTCATGATCTCGGAGTTGTGGGATCCAGCCCCATGTCGGGCTCCATGCTCAGTGGGGAGTCTGCCTGAGATTCTTTCTTGCTCTCTAAAAATTGATAAATAAATCTTGGCAGCAGCTCGGGCGGCGGGAGGAGCAGTAGCGGCCAGGCAGCCCAGCTTCGCGAAGGGTCTCGGCGCGCCGCGGCCTGCAGGCACCCGACACGCGCCCGCCCCGCCACCACGATGCCCAAGAGGAAGGTCAGCCCCGCCGAGGGGGCGTCGAAAGAGAAGCCCAAGAGGAGGTCGGCGAGGTTGTCAGCTGATAAGTCTTCAGACAAAAAAGTGCAAACAAAGGGGAAAAGGGGAGCAAAGGGAAAACAGGCTGAAGTGGCTAACCAAGAAACGAAAGAAGACTTACCTGCAGAAAACGGAGAAACTAAAAATGAGGAGAGTCCAGCCTCCGATGAAGCAGGAGAGAAAGAAGCCAAGTCTGATTAATACCATAAACCGTGTCTTATCAGTGGTCCCTGTCGCCCTTCTTGTACAATCCAGAGGAATATTTTTACCAACTATTTTGTAAATGCAAGTTTTTTAGTAGCTCTAGAAACATTTTTAAGAAGGAGGGAATCCCACCTCATCCCATTTTTTAAGTGTAAATGCTTTTTTTTTAAGAGGTGAAATCATTTGCTGGTTGTTTATTTTTTGGTACAACCAGGAAATGGTGGGATATTGAATGTGGGAGGCTTTGATTGTCTTGGGTGTCAGCTCAACATTCCATGGCTGGGGTGGTTTTTATATCCTATTAATACCAAGCATACTAAATGGCAATTTGGAGTCGGTCGTGCATTTACTATGTCTTGAATATTTTAAATTACTTCTATTCCCACGTTGTTTTTGGTAGACTTGTTTCCTAAAGAAAACCACTCCTAGATCTTGGCTCTCCCGGTCCGAATTCTTGTGCACTCTGTAACATCTTGGTCGTCGTAGTCCGGTTTTCCTAGTAACTCTGTTAATGTGCTGTGCAAGATTGAGAATTTGAGTATGTAGTGTATATGATATTAAATGGTGAATTAATGGGACTTGACAATGTAACAGTGTATCAGCATTTGAAGATCTTGGTACTTGATTTACTGTTAAGGAAAATTTGCCTCCAAATTTTAAGCTGGAAGGTCACTGGAATAACTTTTAGAAAAGAATCACAACTACATGGCTTCTTTAGATTTTCGGTACTTATGTTAAGAATTGTGTACAAACTGAAACGTCTGTACTGATCCTCAAAACAACCAGTAAAAAATTAAGAAAGAAAAAAAATAAAAATAGATAAATAAATCTTTACAATAAATAAATAAAAATGCATTAGTTCCAGGTGTACAAATAATGATTCAACTTCTCTATATGTGATGCTGTGCTCACCACAAGGGCAACTACCATCTCTAACCCTACAACGGTATTATAATATCATTGACCATATTCCCTAAGCTGTGCCTTTTCTTCTCATGCTGTATTCATTCCATAACTGCCATTCCACTTTCTTTTACCCTTTCTGCCTCTTGGCCCCTTCGGCCACCTTGTCCTTCTCTTTCCACCTCAGTATTTACTGAGCACCTGCTGTCAAACACCGTGCTAAGTGCATAGTGCTACAGATACAAAAATGAGTAAGACATGGTCCCTTCCTTCAAGGCCCTCATGATCTAGGGAAGGAGGCCACTGTGCACTCAGACGACATCAATATCATGTCTTCCCTGCCATTATAAGGAAACATCTAGGGTGGTATGTGAGGCCAGAAGAGGGGCTCAGGAAAGCCTTCCCAAAAGTAGGGTGTTTGAGCTGAGCGTTAAAGGGTGCTGTCTTAGTGTTCTATGGCCGCTGTAACAAATTACAACAAACATATTGGCTTGACACAACATCCACTCAATATCGCCCAGCTTTGTAGGTTAGAAGTCTGGGTACAGTGTGGCTTGGCTGCTTCCTAGGCTTTGAGTCTCATAAGGTCAACGCCAAGGTGTCAACAACTGCATTCCTTTCTGGGACTCTGGAAATGAATCCACTTCCCAGGCTCATTGGGGTTGATGGTTAAATTCAGTTTCTTGTAGTTGTGGAACCTAGGTCTTCATTTCCTTGCTGACTATCAGCCAGAGGTCAGGTTTTGCTTCTAGAAGGCACCCTCATTCCTTCTCATGGCTTCCGTGCAGCCTCCCTCTGAATTGAGTTTGTCTCCCATTCCAAATCTCTCTGACTTCTTTTGCCACATCTCTCTGACTCCAGCTGAGGAAAGTTCTCTGCTTTCAAGGGCTCGGGTGATCGGATTGGGCCCACCCAGATAATCTAGGATCATCTTCCATGTTTTGGGGAGCATAACCTTAATGACACCTGCATAGTCCCTTTTACTACATAGTCACAGGTCCCAGGGATGAGGACTTGGATATCTTGGGGGGAGCCATTCTGCCCACAATCATTTCATTCAGGAAAAAAATGAGGGAAAGAGGGCTCCAGGCAGACTCCAGGAGAGGTGAAAAAACAACTGATTTCAGGAAGCCACAGGCAGTTCACTATGACGGCACTTGCATCAAAATTAGGTTGGAGAAGAGAGACAGGAGCCAGACAATCATGGTGCTTCATGATTCCAGCTCTCCTGTTCTCCTCCGGGTCTTTGCCCCCCTGAGTCTTTCAGAAACACTGTATCAGAAGGAGCCGAATGTTTCATTTCAACTCTTCCATATTGCCAGTTGAAACTCGCTCTTCTCCGGGTCCGAATTTATCCTGATTGATCCTTGCTTCCATCTTTCCCTCCATAGTCATCTCGCTGCTCACGGTACTGGCAAGGAAGAATCTTTGCAACTGGTACATTTGCCATCTGGACAGCCATATGTAATCCTATAAATCCTGGTCTAATTTTCCCACAACACTACTTTCATCATATCACTACGCTGCTCAGTGGATCCTGTTGGCACTTCTTGGCCTGCGGAACCCAAACCAAATTCTTAAGCTGGCATTGCCAAGTCTGAGTCTACCCTGCCAGGCCAGCGTTCTCACACACTCTAGCCTAGGCAGCCTGGCCCCTGCTTTGCCTTCTGCCTACCATATTCACTCCCTCATGCCTTGGCTCTTTTTTTTTCTTCCCCTCTTTTTCGATCGGAACGTCTCATTCCCTCTCCCTTCTGTGCATCCAAAACATGCCTAGCCTTGTGCATGAATTGCACATTCTTCATGAGACTTTCCCCAAGACAGGAGCTACTCCTAAACCTTTGTTTCTCTTCCTGTAGCTCCTGAGGAGAGTCCAGACCATGAAGCTTTCCACTCAGTTGAGCGTATGTCACTGCTCACCACAAACTTTCTTTGACTGTCGTGATGCCATGTGTGGGAATCCCATCTTTCCAACGGCACTAGAAGCTACTTGTGGACAAGCCCCATGTCCCATCTGACTTGGGATAGAATACTTCTTCTCAGCCTTTATCCAAATATCAGACATTTTGCATATAAATTTGAGAAAGGTGAAAATACACCTGTATCTCTATTCCACCTCTAAACTGAAACTCAAGGGGCAAAGATTTCCCATAATACCATTTTTCAGACAGGATTATGAAATCTCTATCTCTGGCAACAGAAATTTTTTACCATGTCTCTCTTCATATTTAAATAGTTCCATGTCAATGAATGTGTGTCTTTATTCTTGCTTTCTCTAGCTTTCCCCCACAGGCCAGTATTTTGTCACTTGGCCAAACATGTGGATGATTTATTGCTGCTTAATCTAATTCTTGCATAGTTTTTCACCAGGCAGTGATGGGAGGAGAGAACTCCTCTTTGGAGAAGCTGTCAGACTTTGCCCTGAGACATCTTGCAAATAAGATCCTGGATTTATTGCAAAATTCATTCCAACAAACGAAGTGTATAGCAAATTCAGTTCCAAATCAGAGTCCATAAGGTTCTCACTAGAGGGCTTTGGGGACTCAAAACCCCAAATCTTTCTTTTGATCCTAAGCAGAAGACTATTACTGAAGGATCCGACAGGTGATAACTTGGAGACATATGGTCCTATTCTCTTTCTCTAAAATGAGAATGGTGGGCTTAGCAGTAAATTGATAGTGTAAGTAAATCTAGCACTTGAAAGAATTTAATTAAATTTCCCCCATCTTCAGTGTAAACACCAGACAGGATCTATCCTCTGGTAAGGAGAGGTAATGGAATTCCCCTATGGCAAATGGCTATTGCACTAGACTAGCTCCTGTTGAAAAGGCAGGAATGATGCTCATGCAAGATAGCCTGTAATCAACAGCAGATAAAGACTCTCCAATTTTGAGAGGGAAATATATCACAAGAGAACACTAACATGTCAGCTCCTTAGGAGCACCAAGCATTCATTCCTGTGAGCTCGAATACAATAGCTAATAGATTCCACAGCAAAATGAAAAGGAACCATTCTCACCAGTCTGGTAGCCAAGTTGCAAGTATAGCCATGGAGCTGGGGGACGGGAGGGAGGAATGGGAACACAGAAGGTGTAGTCTTTAGTTGAAAATATTCCAGAATCATTCTAATATTTAGGAAGATAACAACTGCTTCGGAGTTCTAGAAACCTGAAAGACTCACTGAAATTTTTTTATGACTGCTTCAGAGTTCTAGAAACCTGAAAGGCTCATTGAAATTTTTTGTGACTATTTTTTTTTTCCTAGCAAGAAAAGGTTCACACAGAAAGCCGTTCACCAACTTGGATGAATATGCGGTAGATAGTAACGCACCCCCCAAATCCAGTTGGGCCATTCAGCACCATGTTTTTTACATGGAAAGTGCTAGTAAAACAAATTCAGAAACAAAACTTTCTTGCAAATGTGGACGCTTCCAACTTTACGTAGGTAGGACTAGGAGCTATCTTATGAAACAGAGGGAATATAAAGAGTGGTTCATGCCTTTATTCTGCCAGGAATATCCTTGCCTCCATGCCTCCTGTGTGCTTGACGGAGTCCTCTTCCTCCAGGACCCAAGGGACACCTCCTCCATGAAGTTTCCCAGATTCCACCGCCACCCCCGAGAGTTAACCACTGCTTCCTTTGTGCTACCCCTACTCGGACCTGTCTAGGTGTCCACCATTACACCGGAAACCTTTTATCACGTCTTTACATGTTTATTTCTCATTGAAAGCAGGCACGTGCATTTATAGCTCCCAGTGTATCCGTCGCCTTTAGCTCGGGAACCAGTACATAGTAGTTGCTCGATATATGTTCGCCAGATGAAAAATGCTTTAAGTACAAGGAATAAAGCAACTGCGATGCCAAAGCAGTGTGCCTAAAAACAATCATTTCATCATTTTAATCATCTTATTGATCAATCCCAGCTGCCACCTAGTTGATTTATTTGCAGAAATGTTAAGACGTTTACCTCTATTTTACGATTGTCTTCCTCACATTCCTTATTTTTAAACACTTATTCTTTCTCTAATAGACAGCCAGTTTCTTGAGGGCAGGTGGATGTTTCTTTTGTGCACTGTATACAATAGGCACTCAGTAAACATTAGTTAATTCCTTACTTTGTGCATAGCTCTTTACAGTTGACAAGGCTCTTCGCAGTAACCCAGTGAGATAAGCAAGGCATTATTCTCTTCATCCCTTCGCTTGTTTTAATTAAGGAAACTGATGATCGGAATGCACCAGAGCCTTGCCCACCTTCCAACAGTGGGCAAGAATCAGGGCCGAAAGTTCTCTTGCTTCTTGGACTGAGATCTTTTTCTCCTTCCTCCTCTCCCTGTTTGGAGCAACCAGCCTCTCTCTGCAGGTGTTGCCTTTTTGAATTTTTTAAATTTTATTTTAGAGAGAGAGAGAGTGAGTGCACGCGAGTGGCAGGGCAGCGGGGGGAGAAGGAGAAAGAATCCAAAGCAGACTCCAAGCTCAACGTGGAGCCCAAGACGGGGCCCAATTCCACAATCCAGAGATCATAACCTGAGTGGAAACCAAGAGTCCGACTCTTAATGGACTGAGCTACCCACGTGCCCCAGGTGTTACCTTTTTGGAGCATTGTCCTCATGTGGTTCACTGATGTAAAACACTTAATTGAATGGGCTTGGGAGTTTGGGGAGATTTTTGGTGTTTTGTTTTACTAATTTCAACTTCTATTAGCTTGCAATGTAACAGAAAGAAAGCCTTGCACTATATCTTTTTGGTGAAGCAGCTACAATCTCCATTTTAAGAAAGCTTCTCAACTCGAAACTGTACCTTGCATTTTTTTTTTACTTTTTAAATGAGGCATAATTGACATGTAACAGTATATTCATTTCAGGTGTACAAAATAAGGATTCGATATTTGTATATGTTGTAAAAATATAATCAAATGTTTTTGTCAGTGAGTAGTAGAAGCTGCCAGGCTTTACTGTCAAAAGGAGATCTTTCAGGGCCTGGCCTTTAGTAATGTATGACTCTCTTCTGTTTTCTGGACCTAGGACAAAGAACATAATCTTTCTCTGGAGCCAGCCCAGAACCTAGATCAACTTACATCAAAATCCACATTGGCTTAGTGCTCAATCACATAATCGATGTAAAAAAAACAATACTGTGCATTTTAGACCATGCATTATATTTCTTCAATGTCCATTCAAGTACATTTCTGTATCTGACAGTCCATCAATGCTGAGACGAGAGGTAAACATTTTTATCCCCAGGTGAAAGATAAGAAAACAGACCAGAATGATTAGTTACTTAGGGTTGGATAGTTACTATTTCCTTGGCTGTGAAAAAATTTGAGAAGCCTGGAGACTATTTAAGAGAATTTTTAGGGGTGCCTGTGTGGATCTTGATTAAGTGTCTGACTCTTGATTTCGGCTCAGGTCATGGTCTCCGGGTAATGAGATGGAGCCCGGCAATGGGATCCATGCCCAGCTGCTTAAGATTCTCTCTCCATCTCCTTCTGCCCTTCACCCTCCTGCTTGTGATCTCTCTTCATCTCTCTCTCTCTCTCTCTCTCTCTCTCTCTCTCAAATAAATTAATTAATTAATTAAATAAAAGAACTTTTATCAGCAACCAAGCTAAATATGCACTGTGAGTCAAAAAACTTGAAGCTCAATCAAACCAACCAAGCACACCACAAAAGAGGGGAAACCCTTTTGTAGCTAACTGGCACATTAGAAAGGAATTTTGTTGAGAGAGAAGTATCAAATAAATGAAACTTCATTTTTATTACGTTAGTGTCTGGCAGGCAAGTATGGAAACAATCATGTGCTCTGGCTGGCTGGTTCATACAGTGCTGCAACACCAAAAAAGAGAAAGTAAATTGTACTAACGTTTCGTACATTGTTCACCATGTAAGAGCTTCTCAAACACAATACAGAAAAGGTTTCTTTTGTGATCCTTGGCAAACTAGAAGGAAGATCCTGATTTGTATTGATATGCCACTTGACTTTTCTGAAACTCCGTTTTTTCATCCATAACATGAGGGAAATAATTCCTGCTCCACAGAGGGTTGCCGTGTGAGTTAGCCATCTCAGCATCTAGCATATCATGCATTGCACATTCAGTAAATGAATTGAAAGATGTTACTTGTCCCAAAAATGTAACGACAAGCATCAGTTGGGCATAACTGCTGGGGCACCTGGGTGGCTCAGTCAGTTAAGTATCTGACTCTTGATCTCAGCTCAGTTCTTGATCTCAGGGTTGTGAGTTCAAGCCTCCACGCTGGGTGGGGAGCCCCCTTAAGAAAATACATATGCATAGGAATCTGTTAATAACATAGCTGATATTTCTAACTAAACAAACAGTGAAATCATAAGTATGCCAGATAATTGCTATTGTCTTTCAAAGCGTGCCCCTTGGGAGAACATCTACTTATTTTCGTGATGCTCAAACTATCTCTAGGAATGAGAATTGCCTTCCGAGTCAGTTACAGGGCCCTCAAGAAAATCAATCTCATTTCTTAACTGTCACACTTCATCCTTTTTTAAAGATTTACTTATTTATTTGAGAGAGCACACACGTGTTGGGAGGAAGGGCAGAGGGAGATAATCTCCCAGCGGACTCCCCACTGAGCATGGAGCCGGAAGTGGGGGCTCAACCCCTCGAGCCATGAGACCATGACCCCAGCCGAAACTGAGAGTCAGATGCTCAACCAACTGAGCCACCCAGGTGCCCCACACTTCATTTTTAACTCAAAATGTACAGCCTAGCTGTATCACTTGTCTTATTTGTGTGACTTGCCTCTACGTGGCACGTGGCTATTTCCAAACCCACTGTCCGCTCTCCAATGACCAAGGTCTATTCCAACTGAGTAAATGTGAACATGCGCCACAGGCTATGAGGGCAGTTACCAAGGATCTTCAAATAATCTTTCAAGTATATTATTTCAAAGAGACTACACGCGTGCCTAAGTTCTGGCATATTTGTTTTTCAATAACTGTTATCACTTCATATGAGCAGCGTAGAGGTAGATATTTGGAGCAGAATACTTGACATTAAAGCTAAGGCAAACACTGGAGCCCCGTTTTGTTGTTGGAATTGTGTCACTGTCCCTTATATGCTCTATTTTGACCTCAGTACTTGGGGCCTTCTTGAGTCCTGGTGGCAAATGTTTGCTAAATGTTCATGGGACCATTTGACTCCTTACTTGAGTTTTAAGAACATGGACCGTGTCCTACACAACCTTGATTCCCACAAAGAACCCAGTATAGTGGCTCATGCTGAGTAGAATCATAGATTCATAGCCTGCTCAAGTTAAAGAGAGCTTTAGAGATTGAAACTCAGAGATGGGAAGTGATGAACCCAGGTTACATACTTCTCAGTCTTCTGCTGTAGCCAACATATGACACTTGAATGACTAAACTAAGTTCTCCTGGTTGCTTATTATTTGAATGAACTTGGACATCTCATACGGTTGGCAGTCTTGTTTCTGTAACCTCCTCTGACCCCTGATTTACTGCCACAAATATGTTATACTTTGGTATAAGAGTCCCAGTCTAAGACCCTGCCACTCATTTCCTAGCATGATACTTTTCTTGATGTGTAGGCAAAAGTTGGCAGAATCTCAGTTATAATCCCCAGTACTCACTGTCAAATACTTAACAAAAAAAACCCAATTATTTATAATAATAAAAAACCCAATTTCACTTCATTCAAAGAATAACAGTAGCAGATATTAATGACATAGTTGTTTGGATCCATATAAGCAGATCGAAAACTAATAATGTAGTTAGTTTGCCTTCAGCTCATATGGAACAGTAAGTAAATATTGTCCAGCAAGCAATAACACCCAAAATATGACATTGTGTTCAACCACAATGTTGGTTTAAATGATATGATTATGTGATGTGATTATACTATGATTATATCAGGGAAAAGTTCAAACAGATGAACTAAATTTTAATATTTAATAAAATGCTGCACTAAAGTACAAATTAGCTCGTTGTTTGGGGTCACTTTTCAATCCATAAAAATATCATTTCTAAATGACACAACTATCGACTGCCAGGGATCTTCCACGCCCTTTGTCTCTCTTTTTTTTTTAAGATTTTATTTATTTATTTATTTGAGAGACAGAATGAGAGAGAGAGAGAGAGCATGAGAGGGGGGAGGGTCAGAGGGAGAGGCAGACTCCCCGCTGAGCAGGGAGCCCGATGTGGGACTCGATCCCGGGACTCCAGGATCATGACCTGAGCCGAAGGCAGTCGCTTAACCAACTGAGCCACCCAGGCGCCCACACCCTTTGTCTCTTAATTCATGGAAATAGGCTGTGGTTTCGTAAGAAAGAGACTTTGGAGTCTGTCAGTTCCGAACCTTGAGGTAAAAGTCTTAAGTCTCCTGGTTTTCTCTATATTGTTCTCTTAGCTGCTCTCATCTTGCTGACCCCAAGGAAAATTCCATGACTGCATGGAAAATAGCTCACAAGGTCCAATCCAACCAAGAGCCCTCGGAGTGTCATGCCAGGATACAGGAAGCAAACTGTTCAGTTAGAACCCCTTTTATAATGTAAACAAATCGCTGGAGGAATTGGATCCAGGGAATCCATATTGTGAAGAGAGACATGGAGACAAAACGCTCCTCTGAACTCATCACAATTTTAAAATGAACTTGTAGATATTCAGACAATGCCATCAATGACATGGAAGGGTCTCACGATAGGCATTTAAATGGAAAAACAAAGAAACAAACACACACCAGGGTACAAAATCGTGTGTGGAGGGTAAGAATATAAACAGGTATGCCCTGCTTTTCAAAAGTTTGCATCACGCCGCTTGCTTTTATGAAAGACATAGGTTGATACCTGTTTCTGCTAACTGAAAAAAATCTGAAGTGGATTTTCGCTTTTAGGGTAAAGGGGGAAAGCAAAGAGAGCGTTGAGTGTTGGGTTTGCAGGGAGCTCTTAGGCAGGCAGCTCACACCCCCGGGCAGCGAGAGTGCCCCCTCCAGCAATCACCCTCAGCATCTCAGCCTCCAGCCGCCAGAGCTTCGAACTGCGTCCGTGAGCATCGGTGCTTTGTTTTGGTTTATTTTGTCCATCCATTAGCAAGACGCATAGTAAGGTACCAGAAAAGCCTAAGAGAGGAGATTTTTTTTTTGGATCTGGGAACGATCAACCTTTTCTCCGTATAATGAATGGCAATTGCTTCTTAGCTTTAAGCCATTTCAGCTTAGAAAGGCTTTATAGGGCCGCTCTACTTTTGGATAATGGGGGAAACCTGTATGTCTTAAATGGGGTACAGATGATACGGTGTGATAAGAATGGTACTTTACCTCTGTGGTCTTCCTCCCCAAATCCCACAACCCCAGTCTAATCATGAGAAAAACATCAGGCAAACCCCACTGAGGGACATTCTACAAATACCTGACCAGCACTCTTCAAAACCGCCGATGTCAACAAAAACAAAGAAAGTGTGAGAAAATGTCACAGCTAAGAGGAGCCTAAGAAAATATGACAACTAAATGTAATGTGGTAACCAAAAGATGGGATCTCGGACAGCCAAAGGGCACTAGGTAAAAAGTAAGGAAATCTGAATAAAGTATGGCTTGCCATTAATAATAATGAAGCAATATTGATTGATTGATTGTAACAAATGTACCATACTAATGTAAGATGTTAATCATAGGGGAAACTGAGTGTGGGTCATCCGGGACCTCTGTACTAATCTTTGCAATTTTTCTGTAAATCTCAATCTACTATAAAATAAAAGTGTATTGAAAAATACATAACTGCAGTTACCTCTAGGTATTAGGATTTTAGGTAAACTTTACGTTCTTCCTTTTCACATTTTATAGTTTTCTACAATTTACATGTATTGCTTAAGTAATAAGAAAAAAAACCAAAACTTACTTGTAAAAGTATGTGAATGTTTTTATTCATCACAATGACATCTGCCTACATTATTTTTTTTAAGATTTTATTTATTTATTTGACAGAGAGAGCACAAGCAGGGGGTAGTGGCAGAGGGAGAGGGAGAAGCAGACGCCTCGCTGAGCAGGGAACCTGATGCAGGGCTCCATCCCAGGACCCTGGGACCATGCCCTGAGCCGAAAGCAGACACTGAACCGACTGAGCCACCCAGGTGCCCCACATCTGCGTACATTTAAAACATCATATATACGAACCAGATCTACTTATTGCACCCGATGTTTGCTGTTTACATTGATTTGCAGGCCCTTAAATGATCCACAGCCCCTAGTTTGGAAATTTTGACCTTAACCTTAGATGAATCCGGAATTCTGTGCCTAGTCTAGTCTTTCCTGATCACCGTGGAAGGAGGCTGAACTTCCAGGCTGTCTGAAAACTTTTTGGAATCCCCATTTTTACTCTCTGCTACCTTTTCCTAAGTCAGATGTACCCCCAATCAATGCCATTAATTAATGAGAGAATAGGATAAGAGGTGGGGAAAATGAGTCATAGTGTCCCTGTAAATTATGAATAGTGCAACTCAGTTCACACTCAAAAGACATTTTCCTAACCTTAATATGAAACGTTCAGCTTTTCTGACACCCAAACACGTGCTTAAAAGATTTACTTTTCAGGATGCCTGTGGGTGGTTAAGCGTCTGCCTTCAGCTCAGGTCATGGTCCCAGGGTCCTGGGACCCAGCCCCGCGTCGGGCTCCCTGCTCAGCGGGGAGCCTGCTTCTCCCTCTCCCTCTGCCTGCCGCTCCCCCTGCTTGTGAGCTTGCTCTCTCTCTCTCTCTCTCTCTCTCTCCCTGACAAATAAATAAAAAAATCTTTAAAAAAAAAAAAGATTTACTCTTCAAGCTAAATTCTCCTGATTTGCACATAATTTAATTTTAGCTTGCAAGTTTACATAAAAGATAGAGAAGGAGAAAATAAAAGGCCTTATTTCCTATTAGGTAGCTGGCACACCACTGTTGATGAATACGAGTTTCTTCCCTTCCCTTCTTCTTTGTCTTTAGGTCCATAGCTCTTGGGTTTTTTATACCACTTACTTGTTCTCAGATGTCATCTTACGGGTCCAAAAATTCATCCCCCCCGAAACATGGTTTACAGTGCCATAGGTGGCTGGACGGACAAGCATAAACAAAGAATAAACCTCATTTTAAGGCATTAAAATTTTTTATGTAATACTTCCTAGGTGCTGTGGATACAGGGCCTGGCACATGGTACTGGTCAATAAATATCTGTTGCGTTTAATGAACAAGGTTCCTGTGATCAGGGAGTTTACACACTAGTGGAAAAGACAGACAAACAGAAAATTAAAATGCAGTGTGTAAGCACAGTGTTCTGTGGGAGCACAAAGGAGGGGTGCCTTCCCTTCCCTGAAGCACCCAAGGATGGCAGCCTGAAAGGGAAGACATTTAAGCTAAAATCGAGGGGCTAGAGGAGGAGTTCATTGGGAGGGGTGGTGCATATGGGTGGGAGAATTTGTCAAAGGACAAGGTACAGAGGCCAAAATGCTCATGGTATATGTAAGGAATTATTTATATAGAGAGGGGATTCCTGTTGAGAATTCGCAAGTGAAAATATTTTAAAGTCAGCTTGGAGCCAAGGTAAGGAGATCCTTGAATGCCCAATTGAAGACTGTGTACTTCATCTTGGAGACAATGATGCATCATCGCTTTTATGTTTGAGTGCGGCGCTGACTGATGTCTACAGAGTAGCTTTTCAGAGCAGTATTCTAGAAATCTTAGGTTGACCTGGAAGAGACAATGCTAGGAGTGGAGAGGGGAATTAGGAGGCAGTTGTAGTGTGAGGTGATGTGGACCTGAACTAAGATAATGAGACTGAGAATGGGAAGAAGTGGTGGCAAACGGATGCAGGAAATAGTCATAAGGAAGAATTCAGTAGAATTTGGCGGCCTGACCAAGTGCTTCATTGGTTGATTTGACTTGCCTTGGTTCTCCAACCAGATCTTGCATCAGAATCCCATGGTGGGCTTATTAAAACCCAGACTGCTGGGCCTAACCCTTGAGTTTCTGATTCAGTAGGTCTTTGATGGGACCTGAGACTGCATTTCTAACCAGTTCCCAGGTGATACCAATGCTACTGCTCTGGGGACCACACTCTGGAACCACTGGAGTCGGGACTACGTCACATCTTTTCCAGCAAACAGACCATTAGAATCATGGTTTAGTCTTTTCAACATGGGGTGCTGGAACAACTAGTTAGCCACATGCAAAAGAATGAAATTGGACCCTTACCTCATACTATATATATAGATATATATATATAAACTCAAAATGGATCAAAGACCTAAATCTAAATCTAAGACCTAAACACATAAAACTCTTAAAAGAAAAAGGAGGGTAAATCTTCATGACATCGGATTTGGCAAAGAACACTTAGATATGACACCAAAAGCACAAGCAACCAAATAAGAAGTAGATAAATTGAACTTAGTCAAACTTAAAAAACTTCTGTGCTTCAAAAGACACTATCAAGAAAGCGAAAGACAACCCAGAGAATGAGAGATCATACTTGCCAATCATAGGTCTGTTAAGAAACTTGTATCTAGAATATATAAAGAACTCTTACAACTCAATAATAAAAAGACCAACAACCCAATTTTAAAATGGGAAAAGGATCCAAATAGGCATTTATCCAAAGAAGATATACAAATGGCCAATAAGCACATGGAAAGATGTTCAACATCATTAGTCATCAGGGAAATGCAAATCAAAATGACACGATGTGCCATGGCAGGGACAAGATTATAGACCTTATATTCTCTGCATATGAGTTTGTACTTTGTCTTGATATGGAGTCACTGAAATCAGCAGAGTTGCTTCAAACAGACTGGCTTCATGACACTGGTGGAAGCATGAAGGAAGGATTACAGACTTGTAAACCATTTCGGAGGCTATTACAAAGTTTAGGAGATGTCACACAAATGTTTCTCCAGTCTCATCTACATACTAAAGCAAACATAAAATGGGACAAATATAAGAAATACTAAGGAGGTAGAATTGGCAGGATGGTAGTTGTTTGGTTATGGGTAAGCTGGGATGAAGAAAGAGTTGAGGATGATACCCAAAGTTCTATTTTTTTTTAAAGATTTTATTTATTTATTCATGAGAGACAGAGAGAGAGAGAGAGAGAGAGAGGCAGAGGGAGAAGCAGGCTTCCCGCCGAGCAGGGAGCCCGATGCGGGACTCGATCCCAGGACCCTGGGATCATGACCTGAGCTGAAGGCAGACGCTTAACCATCTGAGCCACCCAGGCGCCCGCAAAGTTCTATTTTTAATAACTGGTAGATGGTGGTACCATTTACTGTGATAGAAAACACAAGAAGGGTAAATTCTGGAGATTAAAAGAAAAAACAAAGAGGGGCACCTGACTGGATCAGTCGGTAGAGCATGTGACTTGATCTCTGGGTCACGAGTTGGAGCCCCACGTCAGGGATAGACATTGCTTTAAAAAACACATACACGGGGCGCCTTGGTGGCTTAGTCGGTTAAGCGTCGGCCTTCAGCTCAGGTCATGATCCCAGGGTCCTGGGATCTAGCCCCCTTGTTGCGTGGGCTCCCTGCTCACTACAGAGTCTGCCTCTCCCTCCGCCCCTCCCCCTGACTTTATGCGCTCATGCGCTCTCTCTCTCTCACTCTACCAAATAAATAAAATATTTTTAAAAAATAAAAACACAAGGATATGCTGAATATCAGATATAGTACGTTTGAGATGCCCTTATGATCAGCGAACTCCCTAGGCTGTCTAAGTGATCCTTTGAGTTAATTTTGTTCATTTTGTCCAGGTGGGAAGAGCATTCACTGAGTTAAGTAGCCCAAGTGCTGTCATCAGCTTGAAAATTAGATTTCTCTTTGTAAAATGATTTATTATTCAGACTTTTAGGAACTTGTTCACAGGAGTGGGCTCACCCCTCTACCCTCACCTTCAAACTTCTAATCCCTCAGCTTTCCAGGTGACACAAAACGGAGTTCCAGACCATTCAAAGCTGGAAGTCAAACTATGACTTACAATTCCCTGAGCTTCTGTGATCTCTGCAGGGTGCCCGCTTCGAGCACCAGCAACCCAGCCTCTCACCCACTGACACTGTCCCAGCAACAAGAAAGTGTGCGGTGTCTTCTTTGTTTAAGCCCAGGAAGTGGATTTTGTTTTTATTGTTATAAAAACTTTGAAAATAAAAAGAACAAAAAGGGGATGTTTCTAGCTTAATCTTTTGCTGCCACCTAGTGCCAGAGCCCAGCATATTCAGTGAGCTGCTCCAGAGAAAATTAACAGGGTTTGTGCATTGCCACACATTCGAAACGCACAATAACAATGATCTATTTTAGCGAACAATATCTATCTTGACATTAATTTTTCACATTATTTCTCACGTTTTTTAAGATTTTATTTTTAAGTAATCTACACCCGATGGGGGCTTGAACTCGCAACCCTGAGATCAAGAATCCCAAGCTCCACCAACTGAGCCAGCCAGGCGCCCTAGCACTCATATTAAAATACCAGCCTTTTCCAGCATTCAGACACCAGTCCTTTTAAATGACTGAGAATTCAATTTTAAGGCAATTCCTTTCTAGCCTCAACTTTGGTTAGCTGCTGGGGGAATTCCTGAGAACAAACGGAGACCCAAGTAGGTCAGAGTATCACTTTCTGTAAGTTGGGAAGCACTTGGGATAAATTCCCCTTGGAAGCTGAGTCAGGTGGGACTGGAGTCTAGAATGTTGTCATAACCATATTTTACAACTTTGGAAGAATCTTCAATTTCACATTTAGCGTTTACATGAAATAGCTAAAATTTAGCCTGGTATGTAATTATTACAGCTGCATCAGTTTGCATTCCCGCCAACAGTGCGCTAGGACTCTCTTCTGTCCACATCCACGCCAACACTTGTCATCCCTTGTCTTTTTGATAATGGCCAAAGAATGACTTCCAATGGTCTGCAATAATTTTGAGAAAACGGGCATATTTGCATACACATCATTAGAAAACAGCGTTTGAACTATTGTGTGGTAATAAATCACGTAGGCAGGAGAAGCATTCAAGATGATGACATTTGTGTTTGGAAGTGCTAGAGCTACAGAGACCAAGTAAGAAATTAAAAATGTAAGGTTTGTGAAGATGAATGTACCAGTTCTCTGCTTGAATCTGCGTCTGCTAGCTGTGTGTTCTTAGGGAAGTTACTTACCTTCCCTGAGCCTCGTTTCCTCGTCTCTACACTAGGGATGATGGTACTAGTGCTTGCTGTAGGTTACTGTGAGGATTGAAGTGTTCCACCAACTTCCTAGCATCTAGCAAGCGCCCAATAAATAATAACGGCTATTTGTAATAACAGTATTAAAAATAATTAAGCTTACCCCTTGCCTCCTCCCATGGAGTTAAACACGGTTCCAGGGGCAAGAGAAGGAGGTTCTCTGTCGTAAATGCTCCAAGGCATTTTGGAAGGTAATCATGACAACCTCAGCTTCAGCAGCAGGTGCCACAGACCCAAGGTCAAGGGGTCCCTGGCAGGTCATGGAGGCCTGTTCTCAGAAAGGATATGAAATCAGTAGGAACAACCAGACATGCTCAAGGTTAGAGAAACAGGAGAATAAAGCCCAAATTCTTTAACACTGTCTTTATACTCCAGAGAAACAGAATCGCTTGCTGTAAAACAAGGTGGCGAATATCCCACGGGCTCCAGGGTTGGACTGATCTGAGTCTGAACTCAGGCTCTGCCACTGATAAGCTGTGCCACTTTGTATAAGTTACCAAACTGCTCTGAGCCTTACTCCCTTCACTGTAATGATAGGGGGAATGATAATAACAGCACTTAACTCTTAAGGTTATTGTGAGATTTGAATAAAATGATGTGTGTAGGGGCACCTGGGTAGCTCAGTCCGTTAAGCGTCTGCCTTCAGCTAGGGTCGTGGTCCTGGGGTCCTGGGATCGAGCCCCGCCTTGGTCTCCCTGCCCAGTGAGGAGTCTGCTTCTCCCTCTCCCTCTGCCCCTCTCCCCTGCTCATGCTCTCTCTCACTCTCTCTCTCTCTGTCTCAAATAAAATCTTCCAAATAAAATGATGTGTGTAAATCACAATGCCTATCGTAGAGTCTGTCATCCATAAATCATTATCAGTATGCCATGAAATCCTCCCACTTGCCACTACATCAAATATGGCCTTGATATTTGAACTGGCCTGGTAGTTTCAAATGAATTGTCATAATCTGAGATGCAGGTCTTCCATGTCTTTTGCTTTCTTTTTTTTTAAAGATTTTATTTATTTATTTGACAGAGAGAGAGAGAGCACAAGTAGGCAGAGAAGCAGGCAGACGGAGAGGGAGAAGCAGGCTCTCCACTGAGCAGGGAGCCCTACGTGGGGCGCGATCCCAGGACTCTGGGATCATGACCTGAGCCGAAGGCAGATGCTTAACCGAATGAGCCACCCAGGCACCCCTGTCTTTAGCTTTCTAAAGTTCAAACCTGACCATAATCACCATTTATTAAACACTTAGCAGATGCCAGGCATTTAGGCACTTTTTCTTAATCTTTGCAACACCTAAATAAGGCAGACTGTATTTCCCCCTTTACACATGACAAAAGGGAGGCTCGGAGAAGGTTAAGTAACTTTCCCCAGGTCATACAAGCGGCATGGTAAATATTTGAACCTGAGCCTGGGTGCCGCATCCCCTACTTTTGCTCAGTGTCATACTGCCCAACCTTTATAAAATCACCTCCCGAGACTTCCTACGGCCTTCAGGGGAAAGGTCAAACTCCTCAACTTACTATACCGGCTTTTCTTTATCTGGCTCCAGCCCCAACTGCCTCCTCAAAAAAAGCCTTCCCTGATGCCCTTCCTGGGTCTCCCAGAGCACCCTGGCCATATCTCTATCGTCACACTTGTCACACTGTAGTGTAAATGTTGATTTAATTGTAAGTGTCCTTCAAAAGGCCATGAACTCCTGAAGGCACTGTGTCTCATCCATCTTCCTATTCCCACTGTCTGGCAAAGTGCTTGGCACAGAGTAGGAATTGAATCGATGGGTGCTGAATGAGTGAACACATGAATGAGTGGATAAACTGATGAATATTCAGCAGAGAAGCCCCAAATATAAAGTCCCACCACTTTTTAGAACGGTGGTGCTTAAGGTGGGGTCCCCGGACCAGCAGCAGCATCTGGGAACTTAGAAATGCAAATTAGCAGCCCCTGCCCCAGATTCAGAAACACCAGGGGTAGGGTCCCTGGCCACCTGTATGTTACCAACACCTCCCGGTCACCTTCAAATGCACATAAATTAAGAGTATGTTTATACAACGGATTTAAATTGCCCATAAACATGCATGTACAAACAAGAAAAATATGACAGTTATTATTAATACTAATTCCTTAAATTTATTTGGTTCTTAATAGATGACAAAATACTTTCCTAATGACTGTATTTGAAAGATGAGATAGGGAGAACGATAAAGGGGTTCAGATCGGTGTGTTACACTCTTGTTTAGTAGGCCCCTGAGCTCCAAGAGAGAGCTTTCTCAGCTGTCCCATCTGGAAAATAAGAGTTTTGAGCCTCTCTAGGAGTGTTTGCCTGGCCAGGCTGGGGAAGTGCCTTCTGTGGTAAGCAACCCTTCCCATGAAATCCCATTGGTTGCATGAAGGATTCCAGGTGGGCAAGATCGAATGTGATTAAATCGTAGTTGGCACACTCAGGCTATGAGGGGTACCTGACTCTTTTTAATACTTTATGCAGGCATGAAGTTTCATTATGCAAAATTATACCACCATGTGCTTAGCTTAAAAAGCTTTTTTTTTTTCGCTCTCAGAGAAAAATACTGTGAAAGGAACTAAAATTTTATGGTGATTTCCTTTGGGTAGTGGTATTTCGCCTTTAAAAAAAAAAAGAGTTTTCTTGCCAAGAACTTTTTTTTTATAATGAGAAAAGGATAATAAAGTTATAACATCAGTTCTGTGTCCCTGGGGAGACTGATATGCAGAACCAGCCGCTGGTGTGGCTGGAGGCAGGATTGGGAAAGGAAGATTGGCATCTCAGAGGCTAGAAGGAGCTGGGAAGAACCCAGAACGACCTGTACGGAGGGGCCGACCTAGAGCACTGAAGTAAGAGGAGATGCCCTGCCGAAGACTCCCGTAGGCAAAGACCCAGGACACTACTGACTCAGGTTCTGCTAATCCAAAGGCAAGTTCAAGCCAAAGAGAGGGAAGCGCCTGGCACGCGGAGAGTACAGGGCTTAGGTTTCTTCCCAGGGCCTGGAAGGTGGGAGGGCTCCCTGGGAGGGTGGAAGTGAGGGAAAATGATCCAGAACTGTTCATTGCTCCAGGGATCGCAGCTGAAGGAGGTATAAACTGAAGAGGGAGGGATCACGGAAGTGAGCAATTGGTGCCTAAAGCAAACTTTCTCGCACTTTCAACTTGTGCCAAGCTAATTGCATAAAACAGGATTATGTACCTGTAACTTACATATTCGGCATATAGCTTATACCCTCAGATTTCTTCACTATGGTAAAAATCAGCTGTGTCCTTAAAAATGATTGCCTGAGCAATAGTTACTTTCGAGTGGAGGCTGAAACAAAACAGCCTCCACTGGAAACAAAATTTAAAAAAGTTCTGAATCTCAAGGGCATACTGTCTGGAGAAATTACCCTCCCCACCCCAACCTTGAAGCTTGGGAGTGGAAAGTTATTATGTGAGCAGTTTACATTTATTCAGCAGTTAGTTTGGAAGGCTAAGTGCTTTGAATGGATTGTCTCATTTATTCTTCCAAGGCGCCTTATGAGCTAGATACGCTCCCACGTCCAACTTAACGAACGAGAGAGTGAAAAGACGTCTAGCTGGCAAAGGGCAATGCTAGGATTACCTGATCCTGAAACCCAAATTCCTTCTATCCTACTACCCTGCATTTGTTAGTCCTGAAAATACCCTAAAGTGAGTAACAGTAAAATGCTAAAATTAGTAATACCTAGGGTGAGGTTACAAAAAACCACATACGGTCACGCTGTGTTGGTAGGAATGTGAATTGGTATGATCTTTCTGAAGGACAATTTAGCAATGTTTACCAGAGAATTTTAAATGTAAGTACCCTTTTGTTTCAAAATCATGATTTCAATCACCAAGATATCGTAAGTGAAGAAAAAGCAAGGTGCAGAATAGTGTTTATAGTAAGATTGCTTTTATAGTAATTTTTAAAAATACATATAGAAGAAGGATTGATAGCCATGCTAGCATATAAATCCCATTTTCCCCCTGAAACACAAGAAGCTTTTAACAATAAATATCCTTGGAAAGAGTAAGCCGGTTATTTTTTTTTTTTGGTGCCATTGGGAGATATTTGGGCTTTTGAAGTTTTGTTTTCCTCTCTATGTTTGCTGATCTTTTTTAAAGTTTAAGTCTTTTTTTTTTAAGATTTTATTTATTTATTTGACAGAGAGAGAGTGAGAGAACACAAGCAGGGGAGCAGAAGAGGGAGAGGGAGAAGCAGGCTGCCCACTGAGCAAGGAGTCCGATTCGGGGCTCAATCCATGACCCTGGAACCATGACCCGAGCGGAAGGCAGACACCCAACCAAATGAGCAACCCAAGTGCCCCAAAGTCTTTTAAATAAAAACCAAATAGCCAGCATTTACTGAGGGTTTGTCATGAGCAAGGGACTGAACTAAACATCTTACATACACTACTTCATTATATTCTCACATGAAATGGTTAGCTCCATTTTACAGATGAGGAGTTAGAGCCTCGGACAGGTGAAATCCCTTGCTTGAGGTGCCACAGCTAAGGATGTGGGCAAGCGGCCGGTTAAATGTCTGCCTCGGTTCGGAGCCCTTGGCGCTCAACTGCCAGGCTGTGCTCTTCTAACTGGTTTTTATACTCTCATTGCCTAATAAAAGTAAACTGGCGAACAACTGGAGTCTAATGAGATAATGTATGTGAAAATACTTTTCTAAGTATAGAGATGTTTGGGGAGGGCAGAACGGGCAGCAGGAGTTGAACTTGGGCCCACCTGTCCACTGAGCCCCAGTCAGGATATTGTTTTTTGAGGAAGTGATGATCAACATCTTTCTTCTCTTTCGCCTTTAAAAAACGTTATAAAATGCTATTTATTCCCCCCTTTCCCCCCATAACACCTGATCATTGTTGAAAAATTAAAAATGTTGTGGAGAACTGAAAGTCCTTTCATAATACTTCTCACCGATACTTCATGACCCGTTTCAGGTTTTAATGGCTACGGAACTATTTTTGCACACGTTCCCACATATTTTACCTCGATGGGAGCAGCTCTGTATTTCTTCAGTATCTTGCTTTCTTTCAACCTTATCACATACCCTGACCTTTTCATATCAGCACTTACAAATCTTTTTTATTTTTATTTATTTTAAAGTATTAAATATTATTATATTTAATTTATTTTAAAATATCTCTTTTATATTTATTTATTTTACTTAATATTTATATTATTTTAAAGATTTTGTTTATTTTGACAGAGAGAGAGAGAGAGACAGCGAGAGAGGGAACACAAGCAGGGGCAGTGGCAGAGGGAGAAGCAGGCTTCCCGCAGAGCAGGGAGCCCGATATGGGCCTGGATCCCAGGACCCCTGGATCATGACCTGAGCCAAAGGCAGACGCTTAACAACTGAGCCACCCAGGCGCCCCAAATCTTTTCTCTTTTAAATAAATACCTGCATAGTATCCATCTTGCCACTGTATACACACACACACACACACACACACACATTATTTTTCGAATTGTCTACTGAAGGACATTCAAGCTACTTCCAACTGTTTGCTTTCCTAACTGCAGCTGCGGCAATGAAGCCCGCTCCCAAAAAGTTTAGAGGGAGTTTCAGACGGAGTGGGACATTTGTCAACTCTGTAGCTGATAAGGATGACCCATTAGGACTCTGTACTGGGGGTAGGGGCACGTTTAAAGAACTCTGTCCAAAACATTTTGGCCAACAAGATCAGAGATACTAGACTTGTCAACAGGTGGGACAACCTCAAAAAGGAGAGCTCCCTATTTGTGATAGTTCAGTAATAGACCAGACTTGCTACTATTGCACAACCCTGATTGCTGGATCAGAAGAGGAATTTCCAGACTCCGTTTCAAGCAGGGCTGGTGCAGGGCTGTGGATCCCACCAGACAGTCTGGAGACAGCTAGACAGGGAGATGGGCAGCAGAGCTCCAAATCAGGCAACAGCAAGTGTGGAAGGAGCAGTGACCTATGGGGAGACTCCTAACTCATAGACCAACCTCTTCCAGCAGAGGGCAGTGCCTCAGATATCAGGCGGGACTCAGGCCAGCTGGAACCAGAGCTGGGGACTTCGCTGGACAGATTGCAGCAGCCCTGAGCCGAGGAGAAATTGAACTAAACTGTCCTTTGGATACTGTAAGTGACATTGGGGAATGCTCAGCGAAAGACACGGTGGGACTTCACACGACCGTGATTTGCCAGTTTTGTAATGTCTACCAGTTTGGGTTTGGTAATAAATCTCTTTTTATACAGCCTGGCTGTGAGGGCTTGCCACTGAGGGAATTTGGAATCAATTTAACTCGACTGGCCACCGAGTTTCTCAGGTTTCTGGGTGCATGCTTGAATCAAAAAGGGAGTGACATGCCTAAAATATAACCTAGCCTTCTGGCCCTGGGGCTCTGTGGATCTGACACAAAGTTTACAAATAGAAAGTTAGCGGAGGGAAAGATATGGAAGAAGTAACAATTTTATCTAAAAATAGAAACTTAGTGTTTAACACCAGTCTTTTCCTTTTGCATTTCAAGGACTATGAAGGATGACCGTTAAAACAAACTTTATCGTGGAAGAGCCAGCCATGCAAACTGCTGCGCATGCAGCTAATGAAAGAGTACAAGCAGTTAGTCTCATAGGCCTAAACAGTTTCCAATAGACTCTTCCCTGAGTACTGCTTACCTTTCCTGCTGTGTGGTGGTTAGAATCAAATAGGGGCAAAGCTGAGTTACTGTAAGATAAAGTCTGTTGCTACTCCTGTTGTTTTGGAGCCTTGTGATAAGAAAGGAAGGAGTGACTTTGGCATTTGCTGGTGGAGTCAAGCAGATTTGCCAGATGGTAAAAGAACTGTGTGTGTTTAATTATTTGTCAGGCACGGCGATGTAAGACACATCACAAACGAAATCAGAGCAACAGTGAAGTCTAAGGGTAGTTCGCACGCGTTTCGTAGAGAAACAGCAAGTGTTAGAAACACCAGCGAGGAGAATAAAGTTTCTTGGCTGCTTTATTTTCCTGGTCCCTTCCAGCCCAGGGATGTCGGGCGTTCTGCCGGAGGCCAGATGATTACCGGCCGTCCCGCACCGGCCAACCAGCGGCGCGAGTCCCCCGGCCGCCGGCCGCGGAGACGCCGAGGGGCTTCGGCGGGTTTGGCGCGGGACTGTCAGCAGCAGCGGCTGCGGGCGGGGAAGGGAAGGCCGTCGGAGGCTCTCCGAGAGGCCCTCTGCCAAGGCCGCGGCTCCGACCCGCGACCGTCCGCTGCCGTCTAGCTCGGCAGGGCGCGGCCCCAGCGCCACCCGGCTCGCCCCGGAGAGGTGGGACTTTCCCCACCGGAAGTGATCCCGGCCAGTCTCGGGGAACTGGGGCACCTCAGCCAGTGTGTCAGGGAAACCCTTCCGGGTGCGTGCTGGCGGGGGGGGGGGGAGAGAAAAAAAAAAGAGGTGGCTTCGCCCGGAGTGGCCGCCGCCGCCGGACGGCCCCCGCCCCTTTCCCCTCCGCGAGCAGCGGCGCTGGGGCGGCGGTGAGACTGGGGAGCCGGCCGCTGGCCATGGCCTTGGCGTGACGGAGCCTCCCGGGCGGCCGGGCGGGTGCGGACGGCGGGGTAAGCGGCGGTGGAGGCAGCCGGGTCCGGGCGGGAGCTGGCGGAGAGGGGGAGGGAGCGGGGGGCCGCCCGGGGGGGGCGGCGGGTAACGCGCCCCCCTCTCCCCCCCCCACAGGCCGGACGACGCCCGCGGGAGCCGCGGCCCAGAGACCCGCCCGGGCGACAGTGACTGGAGCCGAGCCCACAGGCCTGGGCCGGCTCGGCGGCGCGAGCAGGAAGCGGGGTCCCTGGGCCCCTTTGTGTGAAGGGCGGGGGAGGGGTGCCGGGCCGCCCCTGGCCGCGGGGGCCCCCCGTTCTGCGGCCCCCACCGCTTCCCTCGGGGGCGCGGCGCGTCTCCCCACCCCGCCTTTCTGGGCTTGCCCTCCTCCCCACGCCCCCTGCCTGGGCTTCGGTTCCTATAGGAAGGGCATCACCATCTCATCCCCACCCACCCGACACTTAGCTCTTTCCCCTCCCCCTCCCTTAACTTCCTCTTCTTCCCCCGTTGGGCCCTCTGCCTCTCCGCACTCTCCTCCCCAGTTCGCAGATTTCCGCCCACCTTCCGCCTCCCCGAGCCGCCGCGGCTAGCGGGGTGTTCTTTTCCCTCCCTCTGGTAGGAGTTGCTGAAGGTGAGACTCATGAGGGAATACAAGGTAGTGGTGTTAGGGAGCGGAGGGGTTGGCAAATCTGCCCTTACGGTGCAGTTTGTCACTGGGACTTTCATTGAGAAATATGACCCCACCATTGAAGATTTCTACCGCAAAGAGATCGAAGTGGACTCTTCCCCCTCTGTGCTGGAAATTCTGGACACCGCAGGAACTGAACAGTTTGCCTCCATGAGAGATCTCTACATCAAAAACGGCCAAGGTTTCATCCTGGTTTATAGCCTGGTTAATCAACAGTCTTTCCAGGTAACCAAACCGAGTCTTGTAATTTGTTAGAAGGGGGTGTGGTAATCCCACATTTACTTCTGGTGTGCTTGAACCGTGCCTTAATGACTATGTTTTGCTTCTGAAAGTTAGACATGGCGCATTTTTGAGGTTACTTCTGGCACGGAAAAGTATCGGGTTGTTTCTATAGAGTCTACAGTAACAACCGTCAACAAATATTTTAAAGTTATTTTTGAGTCAAAGAAAAGAGAGAACGAAATGGGGCAGTCTGTGTATATTTAGCCTGGAAGGGAACCTTCTGAAGTTGCTTGTTCGATTCAACAAGTATTGATTAATGTACTTACCAGAACAACATTTAACAGAGAATCTCAGGTAAATAGAGCACTTTGCAGAGAAAATTACTTGGAGCGGGTATCTGTAACTCCTCTGTGTCTGCTTTCCCCACCTCTTCCTCTGTGTTCTCTCACCCAAGTTCCTCAACCAGATTCATAAATCTTAAGTGTTACAAGATGAAGAACTCAGGACCTTCTAGGCATTTTACTTTGGGGCCTGTGAAGGAAAGTTACTAATTGAAAAGACTAGTACCTAGAATTAATAACCGACAAAAAGCTACAGGGACTCTCCTCTTCTGCAGTTGATCCAAGTTGTTTCTGATAACACTGACTATATTTATACAAAATATGTGGATCAGGGAGCACCGGACAAGTGCAAATTTCTAACCCTGGCTGGGTGGCCAAGCTGGAGGTGGTCCAATTTCTTCTGAAAATCTGTCCCGTCCTTCACTGGGAGACGGACTGAAGGTTTAACATTATTTTAAGAGATGCAGTAAATGTTGCTATTTATTCCTTGAAAATAAATAACCTCGTATTGACCCATTGTATTGACCTCCATTGATTTAGGAAATGGATAGTTTTTCTGCATTCAAAGGTATGCGCTTAATGTTGCTTGCTTAAGAGACATTAAGTGCTTTAGCGAATACAATGTGCTAATTCCACTTTTCTTAGTATTTAAATTACAGTGCTCTAGTGAAGTTTTCCAGTAATGCCATATAGCAACTTCAGGATTTTTTTTTTCTCTTTAAGATATAATAAGTATAGTGACCAAACTAAAGTACATTTTATGTGGGCTTGAATTCCAAAGCAATGATAGTATCATAAAAGCATTTTCCCCCAGAAAGTACCAAAGGTGCTATTTGACAGGCATTTTCTTTCTAAAGGATCCTCGAGAGATTTGTTATTCTATTAGCTGACTCTCTTGAGGCTGGAAGTCCTTTGAAGGGTTTTTCATATGATTTCCATTACATCTGCTTCTGTTACAGGCATAAATGGGGAGTGAAAAACTGCCATTATTTCAACGGAGACTTAAACTCTTTCAAGCCCAACTGTCATAAATTTGGTTTCTCATTTGAACTTGTGTTTCCATAAGGACACAGTGAAAAAGAGCTTAACCTAGAAGACCGAACTGATACATGATCAAACAAAATCGTTGCAAACATCAAATAATGATGGTTTCATAAATTTTCACAGTGCTCTGTTTTTCCTTCATCCCGCAAGTGAATGTTGCATTCACTGTTAACTATTCAGATTAAACACGTTTGATATTTAAGTCAAACTTTTAAGTTACGAAACATTTAGGGAAAATGGAAACTTAGTATTAAATCTATAAAATTGCCTTAAAGCGACCCTTCCTCCCCTCCCCCAAAGTTGATGCCACCTGAGAATCGCCAAGGCTCTTATCTTTTATCATTAATTGTAATTAGAAAAAATAATACACTTGGGAGAAAATTGAAGCCGTAAAACCTAACTAGGCAAAGGGAAGTATGACTGTCTTCCCGCCCAGACTGCTCCTTGGTGCATTTGTCCCTCCCAGGAGGTGCTCACTGTTAGATTAGTTTCTAGTGTATTTTAAGGTGTCTGATTTTACTGGGATGAAGGCCTACCATTAAATTTAAAAGTAAACATTTAAGTGTATAAATCTGTTTTTGAACTGGTCTTCGAGACATGACACGGTGTTTTTGTTCCCACCTGAAACACTTTCTCTCAGGCACTCTTGCTAAATGGCTAGGAATGCACAGATGCCGCAAGCCTGTGCTGGGATAACAGGTGTTTGCAGGAGTGCTGACAAGCTGGCAGGTTTAAGGAGATAGCCGAACATCCTCATATACAAATGGATTCACCAGAATTGGGAACTTACTTTTAAATCGGTACAGACTAGGGGAAAGAAGTATGAGTCCTAAGGTTCGTGTGCAGCCTACATTTTATATTCTTGACAGAAACCCAGCAGGTGGGATCTGTGGAAATGATCGAGTTCCTACTTGGGTGGAGAAAATGTTTATTTTCTCCATTTGGGTGTATGGTTTTCTTTTGGATTCAGCTTTCTGTACTCCCCGAAGGATGACTTCTTGCGATATCGTAATACTCCTGTTATGGTGATGCAGTGTATTTTTTTTTCTTTGTGATTGTTTGAATAGGATATCAAGCCCATGAGAGATCAGATTGTCAGAGTGAAGAGATACGAAAAAGTCCCACTAATCCTAGTAGGAAATAAAGTGGATCTGGAACCAGAAAGAGAGGTTATGTCTTCAGAAGGCAGAGCCCTGGCTCAGGAATGGGGCTGCCCTTTCATGGAAACATCGGCAAAAAGTAAATCAATGGTGGATGAACTTTTTGCTGAGATCGTCAGGCAAATGAACTATTCGTCCCTGCCCGAGAAGCAAGATCAGTGTTGTACAACTTGCGTTGTCCAGTAAAAAAAAGAACCTCAATCATGGCCATACCGAGCAGGTTAGTTGTTGATGGAACCTTATGAGTCCTGAGAGTGTTTTGGTTTTGATCAAGTATAACAAAAAGCTGGTTAATATTAATACACGTTGTGCTACCTTCAATTTCCTTGTTTGTTTTTAAAGTAATATTTCCCTTAGCACAAAATAGTCAACATTCAATGAAGAAAATTAAAAAAAGATACAGATAAGCAAAAGGAAGGTAAGAAATTGCCTGTATTCCTGTCACTAAGATTTATTTTTAAAAGTGAATTATTGTTCTCTCTGCTTCATTGATAACATTACTTTGGGGTGGAGTGAGTTAAAGGATAATACACCTCTTCCCTGTTCCAGTGATTTCGCATCCAATAATAATTTTAGAAGATGATTGGTTTTGTGTTTTCTACACTTTTCTGTCCCGGGCTAGAGAGCTGCTGTAATTGAAATCCTCAATTTACTAATCACCCAAGTGCTTGATTTAACAGGATGATTATTTAATCAAGTTCATCTGTACCTTGCACTTGAGGGACTTAAGTGACCTCTGATAATAACAAATTGTAGTGCCATGGCGTACCTTGACTTCCTTATGAATATATGGTCCAAATGAGAATCAGGTAAAATCGTCTGTGATGTGTTAGAAGAAACACACCCCAGCCCAGGCAACATTTTTATTTGGTTTAGGAAATAATGGAGTTAATAAGAACAATAACAAAACCTTCACACCTTTCATTGAGTTGAATGATAACTTCATAAAAGTTTTTTCAAATGAATGAGTTTTTTATTTTTTTATTTTTAAAGATTTTTATTTATTTATTTGAGAGAGAGAGAATGAGAGACAGAGAGCACGAGAGGGAAGAGGGTCAGAGGGAGAAGCAGACCCCCCGCTGAGCAGGGAGCCCGATGTGGGACTCGATCCCGGGACTCCAGGATCGTGACCTGAGCCGAAGGCAGTCGCTAAACCAACTGAGCCACCCAGGCGCCCAAATGAATGAGTTTTTTAAAAAGCAAGGTTATATAAGACTTATTGAGCATTTTAAGTGGGATTCTTTTTTCATATCATCTTTTAATCTAGATTATAATTGGGCAGATAGTCTCACTTAGACAGTAACCCTTACATAACAAGATAAAACAACCAATATCCTGGATGACTGCGAAACCACAGCAAATGGCACACTAGCTTGACAATCTCAGGAATGGAACTGATTGTTTTGAGCCAAGACTGACCTCAAGTCTAGTAGGTAGTGTTGCAAATGGCAACAGGCATTTCAGATTGCAGTGATGATTCCTGATTTAATCAAAGGTCTGGCTTTATAGTGTGCTCCCTGGAGAAAAGACTAACAGTCCCTGATTTATCTTTTCGGACAAGAGCTTCTGTCAGGGAGTGTCTGTCACCTTTGAAAATGAAGGATGACAACAGTGCTTTATTCAAAATGCTTTCACGCATCAGCTTTTTAGCACACCAGAATATGATGAGAACACATTTATTTTCTAATCCCTGGCTACTGCATCTCTTACGGCATCACTGTTGAGACCACACTCCAGCATACGTTTGGTTCATAGCGTCACCCTTGCAGTATAGTTTTTTGAAGCAGGAACAGGCATGATGTAGATGATCCAGTGCCGTGTTCATGTTTCCCTAATCTCTGTTCACTTGTAAGCCAGCTTCAAGTTTGAACAAGTTCTGTGTGGTGATTGCATCTTTACCATTACGCTCTCTTTCTCTTTCTGACACTTTTAACTGGGAAAGTGACATAAACGTACATGTTTTAGTGTTGTCATCTTTATAAAAAATTAACCAGCTCCCACAAAATGTTCCCAGTTTTCTTTCCATCATTAATGTAGACAGCTACAGGAAGTAAACTGAATAAAATTCAGATTGGCAGATGGATAGCTTCCAAAGCGATTTTAAATCTTTGAGTTCTCTCTACATTTATTTTGCAGCTTGTGTGATCTAAATTACTTTTAATCCATTTGGTTACCTGTGGGATTGATTAAATAGAATTGATTTATATCTCAAGCCAACTATGTTTTTTTGTTAATGTACTAAACATCAGAAAATATTAATACCAATAATTGCTCATTTCTTTATAATAATAGGTCAAGCCGCCTGTGTAGTTTTTTGTTTGGTTTTCATTGTAAGCAGAATACACATTGGAGATGTGAGCATTGAAATAAAATAAGCAGCTGAATGTCTGCAAATATTTTTTTTTAAAGATTTATTTATTTGAGAGAGCGAGAATGAGAGAGAGAGAGTACATGAGAGGGGGGAGGGTCAGAGGGAGAAGCAGGCTCCTCACAGAGCAAGGAGCCCGATGCAGGACTCGATCCCGGGACTCCGGGATCATGACCTGAGCCGAAGGCAGTCGCTTTAACCAACTGAGCCACCCAGGCGCCCTATTGTCTGCAAATATTAAAGGAAATTTCCTGACCAAGATCTTTTAGAACAAAGCACACTACACTTTTTCTTTTCTGACATCACATAGGATGGAATTGATGTGTATGGGAATCTATAACCTGAGGCCTGTAAAAGCTCGTGGTTGTGCTTGCTTACTATTTATCTACAAAAACAGGTGATGGATTCTGAATCCCGTAGCTTGAGCCACAGAGCTTCGAAGTCTGTCAGTCCCAGATCTGGACTGAACATCAAACTTTGACAAGTAAAGGTGATTTGAGAAATGCTTGTCCTTAATACTTAGAAGAGTACCTTTGTCCAAGTGAGAAACGATAAGATTCAGATAAGTCAGAAGAACTGTTGGGATTGCAGTGAGTTTTTTTGCCCTTAATCGAAAGGGGACATTTTAACGCTCTAAGAATCGCTTCTGATAATTGCTCACATTTATTTCTTAGCCCCCTTCAATGTGGGTCACCAGTCTCTTGCCCAACACCTGTTTATCTGCATGGCTTCCCAGGGTCGTTGCCGCACCTCTCACCCTCCCACTGGCCGTAGTCTTAGTGTGAGTTTTGAAGCCCAGATTCTTTACGTGCGTGCTGTTTACGCGGCGGGTTTCCTTACTGACCCGAGGAGCCTGCCATCGAGGGCCTTGGCAGATTGCTTTCCTGCGCAGCAGCAGGATAATAGAAACCCAGGCCAGTATTGCAGGCCTGGTTTGCTTTTACTAACTATATCATAGCTCCTCTGTATATTGGTGGAAATAATTGACAATTGGCTCTTTTGGTATACTGTTGTGGAGACTGATGGGTGTTTTGTTAACCATCTCATAATACTATAAAAGAAGTAAATCACAGTGCTGTGGGCATTCAAGGAAAGGAGAGACCACGTCCAGTTAGAGCAGACTTCTCAATACTCTGAGCTCTTGGTTATGGGGGTTGAGCAGCGTCCCTGGCCCCTACTTCCTTAGATGGATATCAGCAGCAGTCTCCCGCCCCCTAGTTGTCACAAACAAGGATATCTCCAGACATTGCCTGATGGCTCCTAGGGGGCAAAACCACCCCTGGCTAAGAACCACTGACTTCGAGTAATTGGGGAACAGTAACATTTGAGTCCGGTCTTGAAGAATGGGTAGGATGTGAAGCGGTGGGGGAGGGATAGAGGTGATTTCCAAACAGAGGGAATGCCAAAAAGGAGCAAAATAATATCCCTAAATTAGTAGTCTATTGGTTCCCCGAAAGGCAGGTGGGAAATGCAGTAAAGTTATCCTTCAAATGTGACTGGTAAATACCCTTTTGACAAATAGAATTATTTAAAAGATCATTTCTCAAGGATTTCCGTATCTCAGTCCAGTATTGATGAAAGTTATAAAAAAAAAAAAAAAAACCTAGAATAAAAAAGGTGTTCTTCACTACAGTTTGAAGGGCTCCTGCAAGATTTTATCCTATTTTTCTCCGTGTATTATGGAACGGGTTCTCCCAACGAGAGTAAATGGTGCATAAGAGTACCAAACACCAGCAATCAAACTGAAAGAACAAAGATCATTATTTATGTCAGCCTCAGTTCATTATATATGTCAGCCTGAAGAAAAAGCGAGATTCTTGATTCAAGACCAGCACATCATTTCACGTGGCAGCAGAATGCCCGGGATGTTAACAAAGGCTCCTGAAAGGCTGAACCATCTATGAATGTCATTTTAGTCTAGCTGGCCTTACCATTTCTAAACACAGTGGAATTGATTAGCATTTTCAGGGTTTTTTGTTTTTTTTTTTTTAATACGTGGAATCAGAATTGTTCCCAATCTTTTGTCCCCCGGCTTTTAATTAGATATGATATGCCAAGGATTTAGCAAACGGAAAAGGGAAAATCATGAAAATTAAATCACATCGTGTACTTTAAAATGCTGGCATTTTCGTATCCAAGTTAAATATTAATCCTATCAGTGAAACACTGGGGTGGAATTCTGTTGCAGAAGTTACAGTGTAGATACTTTTTTTTTCCCTTGCCCTATTTTGCGTATCACCTTGAGTAGGAAAAATAGCTTATTTTAAATTCTCATTTGTCATCCAGTTCACATGGTGAGCCAAAATAGAGCCTGTGGCATGGCGGCCCTGGATGGAACAGGGGTATGCTTTGGGGGGTAGTATGTACCGTAAAGATCTGCAATGGACCTGGGGTATAAAAGGGTCCTTTCTGCACCCGCCTAATTTTCCCAGACCTTCACTGACTCCCCGCCCCCCTTCCTTGCCAAAAGGTTCATGGTCTGGGACTGTTCAGAGTGAATAGGTTCCTAGTTAGACCTGCTCTGGGTGTGGAGGTGTCTGTGATTAGAATCACTCTGTATATCTGTTCCCTTTTTAATTGCTTCCTCTTAACCTCAAGATTAGGCTTTTATTGCAGAATGAAATGCATATGAGCCATTCAGTTTTACTCCATTACCTCTCTGGCTTAGAATGAACCATCAGTAGAATTAACAAAAATTGCATCATAGAGTTGGAGAGTTGCCACCGAGGAAGTATTCTAGCCATACTACAGGAAAGATTCTCCTCGTGGGATTACTTCTCAGTGGAATTCGAAAATCCAGAAGATAATATCACTAAGAAAAACTTAAGTCCTGTCAGCTGTTGGAAAAACTTTCCCTACCAAAAACCATACTCCCAAATTCTTTTGATTAGCCACAGTTTTAGGAACATGGGATTCAGAAAAAGCGATTTAGAGTTGACGGGAGCAGTACCCTACCTGGTCTGATTCGAAGCTAGCAGCTGGAACCCGATCATTGGGTTCATACTCTGCTGCTCAGTGGACATGGTCATACACACCTGAGATCTCAGAACTGAATTGAGTAATTTAAATTTATGGAGATTTTAGGTGTAGGACAGAAGAAAAATAGTTTATCCCTTCTTTTTCTTTTTTTTTTGGACTTTGATTTTCTCTTTAATAAAATAGGAATAATATCTTCACTATATATATTTACCTGGTAAAATAAAAATGTAACAATTTATTTAATAGATGGAATTTTAAAAAAAAATTTATTGTTATGTTAATCACCATACATTACATCATTAGGTTTTGATGGAGTGTTCCAGGATTCATTGTCTGTGCATAACACCCAGTGCTCCATGCAGAACGTGCCGTCTTTAATACCCATCACCAGGCTAACCCATCCCCCCACCCCCCTCCCCTCTAGAACCCTCAGTTTGTTTCTCAGAGTCCATCGTCTCTCATGGTTCATCTCCCCCTCCGATTTCCCCCCTTCATTCTTCCCCTCCTGTTATCTTCTTTTTTTTTTTTTCTTAACATATATTGCATTATTTGTTTCAGAAGTACAGATCTGTGATTCAACAGTCTTGCACAATTCACAGTGCTCACCAAAGCACATACCCTCCGCAATGTCTATCACCCAGCCACCCCATCCCTCCCACCCCCCACCACTCCAGCAACCCGCAGTTTGTTTCCTGAGATTAAGAATTCCTCATATCAGTGAGGTCGTATGATACATGTCTTTCTCTGATTGACTTATTTCGCTTATCCCTTCCTTTCTACCCCAGGTTTACCATAAACTTCTAGGGTGCACAGTCTCCTTACAGCACAGTCCCACTTTCATTCCAAGATTCAATGCCATAGTTTGAGTATTTAACTTGGATATGAAAATGCCAAGTAAAAAATGTAAAGGGAAATTCACTTTTTAAAAAAATTCCTTTGGTTAAATCTCCAGAATATCATATGTCTACAACTGGAAAAAATTAAAATTATGTTTGCACATTTATATTTGCTAAAAAGAATGCTGATAAATACCATTGTATTTAGAAATGGCGAATCCAGCTAAGCTAAAAAGACATTCATAAACTGCTAAGTGTTTCGGGAGCCTTTGTTAATATCCCAGGCATTCTGCTGCCACGTGAAATGATGTGCTAGTCTGGAATCAAGAGTCTCCCTTTTCTTCATGCTGACAGAAATAATGATCTTTGTTCTTTCAGTTCTGTGTTTGGTACTCTTGGGTACCAACTTACCCCGCCTGGGAGACCCTATTTCATCATTTCCTGAGGAGAAGGTTTGGACTGTTTGGTGGGGGGGGGGGTGTGTGTGTGTGTGTGTGTGTGTGTATACTCTTCCTTGACAAAATCTAATGAGAAAAAAGTGAAAAAGTGAAACCAGTTAAGCAAGAGTTGGAGCAGAAGCTTCCAGAGTTGAGATTTGTTGGGTGTTTTACTGGAAACTTGATTGTTGAGGACAAGGATCACTTGTGTTCTGTCTTACAAGCAGCAAGTTAGACTTTTGCAATCTGTCTGGATGTGCTATCCTGGGAGTTAAAAAGTATGAGTTTGACCAGCTGCCTTTAAAGCTTCTGGAATGTTTTTTAAATGAACGAGAGTTGTTAGTACACTGAAAATGTTGCTGTCAGAGTGTGGAGCAATAACATTTATATTTTGCATTTTGTGAAATTCTCATCTTGAGAGAGACTGTCCTTTTTGCTTAATGCAAGCTTTTGCTTCAGGATTTGTTACTGCAGAGAATCATAATTTATTACTCTTCTGAAGAAGAGCTGGTATTAATACTTTGTTTAATGGTACGCCTCCTATTAATATTGTTGAGTCTGACCCAGGATTTATCTATGTCTCTTGATTTCACTGGAGTATTGTCATCCTGTGGAATGTGGACGGACCAAATGTTAAGCAGATTTTTAGAGGGTGAGAAATAATGCATCTATCACTTTTTATTTAATGTAGATTATGGTTGATAAGCTGGCTTGTATTCTTAGTGTTTATTTTGGCTAGAAACAAATGATTACTACTTCCTCAATTTGATTTCAGAGAATGCCTGAACTACTAAAACCGTATGTTACAAGTCTTCACTATTGAAGAGGCAGAAGCATATTTGAAAATCCCAAACTCTTTATAATTTATTTTTTTAAATGTGGATTAAAATTTACGGCAGGGCACCTGGGTGGCTCAGTTGGTTAAGCAACTGCCTTCGGCTCAGGTCATGGTCCCAGAGTCCTGGGATCGAGTCCCACATCTGGCTCCCGGCTCAGCGGGGAGCCTGCTTCTCCCTCTGACCCTCTCCCCTCTCATGCTGTTTCTCTCTCTCTCTCAAATAAATAAATAAGTAAAATCTTAAAAATATATATATATAAAAATAAAAATAATTTACAGCAAACTAATTAATTTAAATCAATTGAGGAAAGTAGTCTGAATTACTGAAAAGTCTTCACGCTGAATTTCATATATATTGAAATACTGTTGTCTTCAAAGAGGTATAAAAAATCAAATGAGGCTAAAAAATATAAAGGCCCTCAGTCTGGATATCAGAGACATAATTCTGGTCTTCTAGAATTTATAACATGGTTGAGAAATGGAAAAAAAAAAAATACCTGACATTTGCGTAGTTTTTAAGGTACTTTCACACATTATGTGGTATTTACCACAACCCTTGAGGAAAGAATTTTTATCTTTATATTAATGATGAGGAAACTGGACTTGCTCAAACTTAAATAACCAGCATCCTAGTTAAAAATTTGATGCAAAAAAGGTTTAATTTTAATTGGAAAATAACATTTTATAGTAATTTCTAAGGAGGCAAATTATTCTATTTTTCCTAATGTGTTTAGGTGGCGGAATTTCAATAATAAGCAGAAAGATATTCTTTAAAAGTAATCATTTTTATGATATAGCTGCTAATAAAGAGTTCTCTCAGGCTCTTTGGACACTAATAGACGTGTAGCTGTCAAAGGAAGTTAAAATTATGCATGTGTAAATATTGGTAGAGCCTTTAGATGATCTTAAATTGGTTTTGCTTGGCATTCTTTCATAGTTGCTGTTCTACTCTTTGCTTCTGGCTTCATTTAACAACTTTTATCTTTTACATTAAAAAACAAATGTAATTCCACTCCCCTAGAAGCCCTGTAGTGATCCAGCACAGTTAGAGGACCTTGTGCCTGAATGATAGATTTTTTTCCCCCTTGGTATTAATTAGAAGGGCAGAAGTCTGTCAACTCTGAGAGTGGAGCCTGAGAAACCTCGATCAGAGGAGAGGTCCCTGTGGTTGGCAAGGTGTCCAAAACCGGGCAGACCAGAATGGGGACCGGAAACTACCGCTGTCACATAGCATCCAACCCAAGTCGGGGTCCTTAGTAGGTGCTCAGTAGCTAGACCCTGATTGCATTACATTTTCTTACTTTAAATTATCCCCCAAACCCTACATTTGGAAAAAGTTTCACATACTGTCCAGTTTGCTCATAATGGAGATGCATTTGATTCAAATGCCACTTCCCATTAAATGTATGAAGAAATCAGATTCAAAATAGAAGTACTGTCTGTAAAATCTTGTAAACCGGTAAGAACATGGTTAATATTGTATAAAGTATAAAACAAGTATGAAGTATAATGTAAAAATAAACCGGAGTGGTTACATATACACAGTATATTATAATCAGTGCATCATTAGTGTTTCTAATTTTCAGTGACTCTTTTTGATCACGTAAAATTTTTTTAATTTAAACTGATGGGGGACACAGTGAAATTCCACCTTAAGATAGTTCTTCTGGTGCCAGTTCCATGTGTATATAGATCTGTTGTCATTGTTCTCATTTGAAACTGTAATCTATATTCCTATCTTTTTACGACATTTTCATCTTAATTGCAGATAAAACTCAGAGGAAATTTGCACAGATGCTGCTTTGGAGAACTTTACAACCTGGGTTGCAGAACTGAGCCTTGGTAAACCTGTCTCTATTACAGCATGTTGCCATACATCTAATTCAGTGCATAAGGTCCTTGGCCTTCAAGATCCATCGACCTTAAACAGGAATGCTTAGCACGTTTACCATATGTTTAAAATCTATTCTTTATCAATCAGTCCTTTTGTAGCTTTCTAAGTTCTTATTGATGGCTAATATGCAAGAATTAATTTTTAATATTTTAATTGATTTCTTTAATCAGTTTCTCAACTTGTATTTATTAAATACTCAAACTCAGTATTACCTACTCAATGCCTTTTAAAAGAAAGTTATAATGGAGAAAAAAATTGAGCCTTAAACAAATGGTTACTTCTGTATATTACCTCGCACCGTGCTTCATTCTATTTGTAAAATCTTTCTCCTTTAAATGATTGGTTAATACTTTGAGACTTTGTTTACGTGTGGCAGTGTTGTAAAAAGAAACTAAAGATCACGTTTTTACCCTGATGGATGGAATATCCCTTTTCTTAAGTACAGTTTGTGATGTGTTTTTGTAATTAACATGTTCTGAATGTTCCAATTGATATTTGAAATTGACAGTAGAGCATTTTAGCTGAAGAGTTCAGAGTTTGATTCCATTAGGTTTTCACATGTGTTAATCTCATTTACAGCATCGAATTGCAGCAGTAACATTTTCCTTTCTGTGAAGTTCTAAATTTAGTTATGACCTACTTAGCAATGCCTTTGAAAAGGGATATTGTATCCATGGTAAATTAATTGTATACCTAAACAGAGATCGCTCAGCTTTGCCTGTCAGGCTTGTAATTGACATCTAGTAGACTTCTGCACATGTAAAATTGAATTCAAATAAAATCATATATGCTTTCTAGTTCTTAATATTTGTCTTTCTGGATAATAGTTTAAAGCAATATTTGTTAAAGTTTTCTTGCACTATCACAATTGCTTTTTAGTTATTTCTCAAGAAGCATGTTCGTAGTAGAGACAAAAATCTGTGTAACAGGAGAGGATAGCGCCAAGTCTCTGGGCTTGTTTGTTTGTTTGTTTTGGGGATTTTTTTTTTTCCAAATGTGCTTCTAATAGCCATTGCCTTCCATGTTGTTTACCTAATCAGCACATTTTGTCTGAATACTTGAACATTTTAACAGTAATACAGGTATAGAAACAGAAAGGAAACTTGTAGAGTAATCTTTTGGTTCAGTTTTAACATCTTGACAACAAGCGCTTTTTCTAGCAACAACTTAAAAATTTTGTAAGTTTGACAGTATTTTCTCGTTGGGTTTTTACTTGGTTTTAGTTGCGTGCTTTTAATTTGCAGAAGTTAGTAACTGCAGCTCACCTACTGCACCAAAGTTCTCGATTTTAGGAGCCCAGCTTTAGTCATTTGAACATGCTTCTAAATAAAACAAAACAAAAAACCAAAACTATACTTTTGATCTATAATAATAGCTCAATAACTTTGTCAAGGAAAGCTCTAATATATGCAGTGATGGTTTATGGAAGGGTGTGGCAATTTTAAATTTATATTGTGTGTGATGTTCAAATAAAGTGATACCTACATTCATGTGATTTATTGGTCAGCATGACCATTAATTATTACGTAGAAATTGATTAAACTTTGATTTCCTTTTTTAAAATCGTGTTGCATTTGATTCCTGATCAGATTCCCTCAAAGTGAACCCTTGATCTGAGATTTTGGATTTTATGGTGAGGTTGTAGGGTGGAGGCAGTTGAAACATTGTTCCTTATTTATAAACCACTTGAAGTGAATACCTAATTTAAGTTTGCACTTTAATACCAAACTTAAAAACCAAACACTCAGTACAGAGTAGGTTAAGTGTTCATGGTTCATCTTTATTAGCTGTGTGAAATTCTAAAGGAATCAAATAATTCATGATGATTTAAAATTTTTCTCCAGATGATTTTTTTTTTATATGCAGTGTTTCTTTCCTATGGATAGTCCCCTGCCCTCCCCTCCCCCCCCAGCCCCCAGCATTGATCTCAGCAGCAAATTTAACTTGAATTCACTTAGGATCACAGGAATCAGGGGAAAGTGATTTAAAGGTGGTTTCTCCAGCACATTTTAAGAAAAGGGACCAAAAGTTGTTTTAGCTTCCTCAATAGATTGCATGTCAAGTTGCTTATTAGGATAATAAATTAATATTAAATGCAATATATGTCTTGTCTTTACTATGGCATCTGTTTAGGAGTTGTTCAAATCACTGCAGTAGGGCTCTGCAAATAAAATCATGTAACCTGTTAATGGATCTAATGTACTGTAACTTTATCAATGAAAGGTAAAAATCTCAAATAACAAGTACAAACATTGAACAATGACCTATAAAGATTTGTAAAAGTAAAATTTTTCCAATAGATTTCATTCTTGTCATTTTGTAAGATGACCCTGCAGTCCACCTGTTTGTAACTTTTTTAATAAAATAGACATCTGTATTACCAAGGTTGGTTTCTTGAATTTTTTGGTATGTTACTAATCCTAGATTTGCTAACTTGTAAATCTTTCTAACTGACGGCCATTGCTTTTATCAAAATGATTGTGTTGTATTGTAGTACATATTGAAACAAACGTTCACTTGTGACCTTAGTCACCATTCTGGCATATGTGGGGGGGGGAACTAACCCATATCCTAAAATATTTAATCAATTGAATCACTTCCAAATAAATTAGAAATTAGAACTAATGGGTGAAAAAGAATAATATATGACTTGTCACATTTGGAGAAAGTGGTCCAACTACAAATCTGTTGGCTGGCATTATCCATGTATAGGAGATTTCAGACAGTATTAAGCAATATAATTAAATTTTGAACTACCAAATGAATTAAGAACAACACAATCGAGTTATCACTTTGTTTTATCCAGTGGAAGGCTTTGCCAGTCCCTTTAGCTCACTGCCTAACTCAGTATTTTTAAGTTGAACTAAACAGATTTTTAACCGCCATGTTTTTTAGACAGGTCTTTCCGAACATATATGGACTGGATTTTTTTTTAATTTGTAAAAATGGGCAGGGTTATATACCTATGTCCTAACACATAGAAAGTATCTTACCGTTCATTACCACTGTTAGGAGCCCAGCTTTAGTCATTTGATATTGGGCTGGAATCGGGCTGCACACACCTCATATATGCTGTACTAGATGTGGTCCTTGATGTTGAAAAGCTTTTCTCCAATGAAGGCGCTCATGATTTCAAGGCCCTCCCCTTTTTCTCCTCACTGAAGTGCTATCCCTTCATCGCTCAAGGTCAACGTTTTTAACCAAATGAATAACAGAGATGATGAGAGGATGGACTAGGGTAAGAGCTAAGGGGTTCTAGCCCGATGAGCCAAGTACGTGCTAGATATCAATCAGGAAGCTACTCCGGGTAACCTACAGCTACAGCTGGGTCACTCTTCCCTCTTACCCCTCCCTACCCTCTTCATGTTGTTTCTTAGGCACAGAGAAGGTTCATCCGGTCTTCACACGCCTCCAGGATATATATAGCAGCTTGGGGTTGAGATCCAAAGCCGTAAGACATCTCGTTCAGATTCAAAGCAGGGGCGGTTTTCAGATAGGCTCCTGTTTTCACCTCTATCTCGTTTGAGCCAGACTGCTATCTGGTGTTTAGGATTTTATTGTCCCCATTTTGTTGTTGATGAAACCAAGGCTCAGGAAAGTTGTGCCTTAAGATCATAAAGGCAAGGTCAAATGATTAAAATGTTGAGGAATTTTCTTTGGGGCAAGTTTTAAAATTATCATTGGGTAGAGTCAAATGGGTGCTATTAAAATTCTGGAGCTCACAGAAACAAGATAAGACACAGCAAGAAATAACTGAAGTCATTGTGACGGTCCATATGTAACAAAATACTGTGGGTCCTATTTAAAGGTAATGTGTTTGTTAAACTGCTAAGAGTTTATGTAAGACATAAGCTATTTTCATTATGGCTATTTTTCTTTTGGAAAAGCAATGTCTTAAATCAGGATTTGGCAGCCTTTGGCCGACAGGCAGAATCCAGCCCAGTTAGCAATGCCAAAAGAACTGTAGTTAGATTTAGCAGCTGTATCCTGGATCCATTGCAGAGCTCAGCTGTACCCTTTCTCTATCTAAACTTAGAGTGTGAATGGAGGCCCAGAAGTGCAGCTGATCCCAGACACATCCTTTATCAGCAGAGACCTGCTGCTGTGCTTACAGGCATCATTCTATGGCCCAGGCCATCCCACTCCCAAACACAGTGGTCCTGCCCTGTATTATAGTTCATGAGTCTTCTACAGACTGAGCATCTTCGAGATGGAGCTTTGCCTAAGTCACTTCATCCTCAGTGCTTACCTCTGGTGCATTATAGGTGCTCAGTAAGTATTTCGTGAAATTATAGTCTCAGAATCAGTATGGCAGATGGGTGTTCACTTTTTTTTTTAAGATTTTATTTATTAGAGAGAATGAAAGAGCGAGCACACGAGAGGGGGGAGGGTCAGAGGGAGAAGCAGACTCCCTGCTCAGCAGGGAGCCCAATGCGGGACTCGATCCCGGGACTCCAGGATCATGACCTGAGCCAAAGGCAGTCACTTAACCAACTGAGCCACCCAGGCGCCCTGGGTGTTCACTCTTGAGAAAACCCTGCCTTTGCCATCTCCTACTGGTCTTCTTCATTTATAGCAGTTAGGTAGCATGAGAAATGTGTTTTCTCCCCCTATTTTCCTTCATCCTCCACAGCGCGAAGGGTTTTTGTTCGCTTGTTTTGCTTTCTGTTTTTGTTTACAATTGAAGTAGTTGTTTCTAAACTCACTTCCAAGAGAAACGTGTACCATGGAGCGATGGTCCATACAGGCATGCAGTAAATATGGACTGAAGGGCCTTGAATCTAAGATTAAGTCCTACAAGACTCTAGCGAGAGGAGTATAATCAAGAGAGAGTATTTGCTGCCCATGCCTGAATTTCCTCTCCCCAGTAGATTCCAAAGCTGACCCAGCCAAATTCTTAGGCAAGTGAGGGAAATGCTCATACTGAGTATAAGCAAAAACCTCCCCAAGGTTTCCCCTTTAATGAGGCCATAATTTCTATTCTCACTGCAAAACCTCAGGTAATTCCCCACGCGCACCCCTATGGCCATGCCCTCTGCCTTTCCTTTACCCTGGTCCCCATTTCCTCAGTGTGCCTAAGCACCAACTTCCGCCACAGGAAACTAAACTCCTACCTTTCCCCCCTCCCTTCTCTATGAATCTTGATAGTTTGGTGAGTAATTAAACTCATGGAAGTAAGATTTCTTTTACTCTGGTTCCCCCCTACTCCAACACTCGGTCTCCAAATCCTTTGACACCAATAGCTGGAGACATTGTCAGGTTGGCCTTAAACCAACATAAGGTTATATTCAAAATAGCGGCTCCCTGTATGTGCTTCAATGTCAGCGACCTGTGCAGTCCGCCATGTAACCAGAGACTCGAAGATGCCCCAGGAAGCCCTCCAGGAATTGGCTCCTGAGGCTCTGGCTACTTTTACTTCATGCTGTAAGCCCCAGGGAATGCCGGGACTTAGTAGTTTGACGCTCCTACCAGCTGCTATAAGCTTTAAAATTTGGCGGGGGGCGGGTGCCAGGGGAAGGAGAGGGACTTAAGCCCACACTAAACTTTCGTTGGGGCTTGGAAATAGGGATTATATCTACAGTTGAGAAATGGAAGGATCCCTGAGGGTTCTGATCCTTCAGTAAGTCCGAGTTTGGAGGTTCATTGTTCCTCTGTTGAAGAGGGAGCCCCACGAAGCCCTGACACCAGTAGACGTAGTGTCTCTGCTTTCCTGCTGTTCCTCTTGCGGACACCTATATGGCTATTCTTAGAAAAATCCCAGCTGAACTTTAGACATTATGCCATGCCCCAAGATATCCCTACAAGTATTTCTGGTCTTTCACTCGGGCCCCAAGATATACAGAAGCAAATAGGAGGGGTGGATATTAAATGGCAGATGTGAGGGGGCGCCTGGGTGGCTCAGTCGGTTGAGCGTCTGCCTTCAGCTCCAGTCATGATCCCAGGGCCCTGGGATCGAGCCCCACATCGGGCTCCCTGCTCAGCGGGGAGTCTGCTTCTCCCTCTCTGTCTGCCCTCCCCCCTGTTTTAGCTCACTCTGTCCCCCACCCTCTCTCAAAATAAATAAATAAGTAAATAAATAAATAAATCTTTTTAAAAAACCTAAATGGCAGACGTGAGGCTTTCTCCCTGCTTCACTGCCAGTTTAGTGTATGGCAGGTGCATGGACATTGAAGCCTTGCTCTCTAACCTAAGAGTCTGCGCTACAGGCCTTTGGCACGTCAGCTGGCTAAAAAGAATAGTTGCGATGACCTAGGAATGGAAATCTGTCCCAAAACAGAGTGATTTCCCCTTGACAGTAAATAGTCGCTTGGTGAGGATAACTATTCCAGACAAAAAAGGGACAAGATCGGTTCCTTCATTTAACTTCATTTAACCGCCCTTCCATGTGTGTCCCAGGCCCCGCCCCAAGGGCTGAGTTTGTCCAAGGAACGGGCTGTGGCCTTCACCTCCGGTGCAGCTCGCGCTCTGGCCCGGGAGACAGCCTTGCAAGCAATCATCACGACACAATGTGACATCTGCTGTAATAGCAGCAGGACCAGATGCCAGGGAGCCCAGAGAAGTGAAGGGATTTGTTCTCCCCGGAAGGGTCAAGGGAAGGTCAAAGGAACTTGCCTCGTGAGTTGATTCTTGAAGACCGAGGAGAAAATTTGCCGCAAGGGCAGTTCAGGTAGACTCTGAGGGAGGAGGGTGAGCAGAGGCGCGGAGCCCCGAACGTGCCTGGCAGGCCCGGGGACCTTGTGACAGCAATGAGAGCCGAAGGGGCCTCTGGACTCAGAGTGGGCAGGAGGCTTGGGGGACGAGGCTGGAATGTGAAGGCCTAGCCCGTCGCACGGACAACAGTGGGAGGACTTTTCCTGGCAGCAAGGGGCAGGATGCAGCGGGAGGATGGCAGGAACACAGAGGGGTCTTAGAAAGATCCCCAAGTGGAAGATAAATGGCAGGGGATTTGCCTGGGGGGGGGGAAGACCTGTCGGGAGACCCCTGCAGTCCTAGAAGTGAGAAAGAGCAAGAGCTTTCGTGGGGCAGAACCTGAGGGAATGAAATGGTGGTGATAAAGTGGCCCGGTACATGAACCAAAATCACCACAATGATCCGATCACCTTCTGTGCTTCAACTCTCTCCCCCTTGCAGGAGGGCTTTCACATACCAATTTGGCCTACCTCTCCGATCTCATCTTCTTCTGTCCCTCCCTTCGTAACCTAAGCCCGGGCCCTGTCCCCCTGACCCCAAACCTCCTACTGGTTCCTATTCAGTCACCTTTCCAGGCCTTTGTGGGACCATTTCCACCATGTGCAGTCCCCAGTCCCCCACCTCCCTCCTCGAGGGAATTCTTCCTCCTCCTTTAAGACATAGCTCATACCTCATCTCCATGGATCCCTGATTCTTTCTCATTCCCCTCAGGCAGAGATTTCCCCCCCTTCTCTCTCTCTCTCTCTCTCTCTCTCTCTCTCTCTCTAGCTTGGATAGCACCCAGTGAATACTTAGCAATTATCAAGATAATTATTTCAAAATTATCTATTTACATATCTGTCTCCCCAGAAAGGCAATCAGCTTCTAGCTTCTGTTAGGAGAGAAATGGATTCTTTTTCCCCAAGCACAGCATTCGATGCATACAGGGGTTCAATAAACTCTGAGTGATTGAATTTTGGCGGCAGAACTGACAGGACTTAATATGATTATTGGTTATGATGAAAAGGGGGAAATAAAAACTAAGTAGTTTCTAGCTTGAGTAACTGGATAGTCATAAATAATCTAGTTTGCACATAGGTTCCCCTGCTCCGCTCCTGACCCACTCGGATCCTTCCTTTATAAAGCAGCTAGAGCCTTCTTTTACACCTGCAAACAATCCCGATTCTCCCCCAGACCGGAGCTCTCCAGACTGCTCCTTATCGCCATCACATTTGCCCATTCTTCCTTCCGTCTGAGACTCTTTCCTCTTCTCTGCCGATCTCCTACTCTCTGCGTGGAAATTGCTTGTCTCCCTTTTCTAGGAGAGAAGCTCGGAAAAGGAAGGGATTATGGCTCATTTCCTAGTTACCTCAGTAGCTCTCACAAAGCAGATGATCAGTAAAGACGTGTTGCACCGAACGCAGCTTGGCGGATGGCGATACTAAGAGAATTGTCGGAGGGCGGGGGGTGCTTGTGGGGGTAGCTGGGGATGGGCGGGGGTGTGATTTCAGCCTGGGGTATGTGGAATGGCGCATGCCTAAGGACACACAGGTGGGGAGGTACTGGGGACCATTTCCATGATTATCTCCAAGGACAAGTCTCCATCATGGGCCCATTCCTGGAGTGACACCCTCAAAGCAGATCCAACCACTGTTTCTATTTAAGCAGGGTGATGTCAGCCTCCAACTCGCATCAATACCAGATCCACACCCAAGACAGAAGAGTCAGCCAAGTCAACTTTCGTGTCCTCTCTGCATCTGGCTTAGTGCCTGAAGGTGGGGATTGAAATAGGAGGATAAGAACTTGTTTTCTTCCATCAGCCTCAAGTGGGGTTTCAGCCAGAGTCAAGCGAAGCTAGTATCTGGCTTCGTGATCCCCGCAACCCTTGCAAATTCTGTGAGTGAACACCCCACCTCGCTCCCGCAAATCAAGAAGCTTCTAAGTCTGTGGTGGAGTGGATGGGTATGTTCCCATCTTTTACGTGGGCGTGCACATCAGCACCTGTGTATCTTTCACGCCGTAAGCCGAGCGAAGGGCTTCGGCTTCCTAGTAAGGTTTCCATGGAGGCTTAAGAAACAAATATATCCATTGCCTTTGGCAAAGAATTTGGGTTCTGATATGTTTGTTTATTTGCTATTCGAAAATAATACATAGCAGTGTTACCAAATCAAATGTGGAGCTTACTCACCCTGGGGAAGACAGTCATTCCATAGAACGCATCTGTACTGTCTAGCACGGGAATTCATCCTATTGTGTATTGTTCTTGAAACGTGTCTCATTAGGAGACCCAATGATTTACATTGTAGAAATATACCATAGACAAGACGAGGCAACTACTCCTAAAAGACCTTCTTTGACTCACCGAATAGGACTTCCCTACACTTGGGGTTCTGCCGGTAGCGACCTCAGGACCTTCCTCCACACCCGAGCGGCACTCTCACCCCTTCCAGGGTCATGGACACTCTTCATCACAGCAGGTCTGTTCCCGTCATCGTTGAACAAGATCCTGAAAGCTAAAACGTGGAAGGAAAGGCCATTTCTCTTTTCCCCAAATCTCAGGTTCTTCTGGGCAGCCCCAAACAGGTAAATTGGATATAATTCTTTCTTCTGATTCTGCCCTACTCTGTGAAGGCGCGCTAATCACCTTGTAACCTATCTCCTCGATGATCTATTAAAATGAATTCACATGGCCACCAGGTCAAATCAGTCAATGTACTTCTGGAAACCAATTTGCTGTTCCTTGTGAGTTTCACATTATTCGACATTAGCGTTCATGAAAATATACTACAAAGTTACAGCCCTTAAATCAGTTCAGTATAGCTGTGAGAATACACAGATCAGTGAAACACAAACACCAACGCCCCAAAAAAGGTCCCTTGTTCATATAGCTTAATATATTACACGAAAATATTTTAAAATATGTGAGGAATTGAAAAATTAAGCGACAAATGCTGCCGGGTAATTAGTTAATGATTTTGGCTTCACCTCATAACATACACTGATGTAAAATCCAAAAAGATATAAAAAGGAAATACGAAAAACCGAACAGAATGATAGAAAAAAAATAACAAAACAAGAAGACTATTCATCAGCTCGCCGGAGAAGGAAAATCTTTTTTTTAATTGAATTATAGTTAACATACAAATGTGATATCCATTTCAGCTGTACAACATAGTGATTTGACAATTCTTAAACATTACTCAATGTAATCAAAGATATTTTCATTGAGTATATAGTTATAGGTTAGCAGTTATTTTCTCTTACCACATTGGTGATGTCATTCCAGAATCTTCTGGGTTCTCTCGTTTTGCTACTGAAAGGTCAGCTGATCACTCTGTCTCTCCTACAAAGATAATATGTTTTTAATCTGTCATTAAACTCATAAAGTGATTTTTAAAATTGCAATTATTGGGCACCTGGGTGGCTCAGTTGGTTAAGCGACTGCCTTCGGCTCAGGTCATGATCCTGGAGTCCAGGGATTGAGTCCCGCATCGGGCTTCCCTGCTCAGCAGGGAGTCTGCTTCTCCCTCTGACCTTCCCCCCTCCCGTGTACTCTCTTTCTCTCATTCTCTCTCTCAAATAAATAAATAAAATCTTTAAAAAAATAAAATAAAAATAAAATAAAATTGCAATTATTATTCTTATTTAAATTTCCAAAAAGTTCTGTTTGGTTCTTTTTCATATTTGCTAGCTCTTTTTAATAATTAAGCTTCTTGTTCTACAAAGATGTTTTAGCATTTGTATTTTATTTCGTTAAACATATTAAATGGAATTATTTTATAACCTGTACCTGATCATCCCAATTTCTGTAGTTTTTATGGATCTATTCCTCTTGCCTGTTGGTTCTCACTCGTGCTGCCTTGTTTCATGGTGTGTGTAGTTATTTTCAGCTCTTAGCTGCTCATGGTCCTTAGAAATTATCTGTGGCCTTGGATCAGAATGTATTTCCCCAGGGAGGATGTGTGTTCATTTCTGCCAGATGCCTTGGGGCACTTCTTGCCTGGGACTACATTGGGCTACATTCATGTCTTGCCTTTGTTTTGTGTGTTTGTTTATTACATAGGAAATGTAAATTAGGGGCATTAAATCCATGGGGAACTGAATTGTGATCACAACTTCTCAGAGATGGTCACTCCTCCACTGTTCCTGATAGGCAACAAAGCAACTTTCCATACATTTTCCGTATTTATGGTTCGCCTTTACACTGAGGATGTAACCCTTTGGGAGACTAGATTTATAGGGGCAAGGACTCCTTATTACACTCCCCATCTTGGTAGAGACCTAAGCCTTATATTCTGTCCTTGTGTCTAGAGAAATCATACGCACACACAAAGCAAATCTCAAGTTGGACTTGTTTGGCAAATACCCTTCACTTCGGTGCTCGGCTTACCTCTTTGGGTTACTGCCTTCACTTAGATTTGGGCCTGATAATTCCTTACTATCTTATTAGCTTTTTGATGCTTTTAAGAAGATATATATATATGTGTGTGTGTGTATATATATATATATATATATATACACATATATATATTTTTTTACTTTATCCAGCAGTTTTGTTTTCTACTTGCAGAATCTGTCCAAATACCTAGACAGCCATATTATCTGAAAAAAAACCATATATTTTATTATGTTTATTAATGAAATTAATGAAGATCTTTATAAAGAGATAATCCTCATTGTTAAAATGCATGTGGTGAAAGGAGCACTCACACCATGCTGGTAGGACTATACATGGAAATTAACTCAATCTCAAAGGACTGTTTAGTAATATGTATTTAGAATCTTTTAAATATTCATAAGCTTGACCAAATAATCCCACTTGCAATAATACATTACAGTATATAAGAAAAGAGACACACAAAAATATATATTTGAAGAGGGAGCCTGATTCTTCCTCTCCCTCTGCCCTTCCACCCTGCTCATGCTCTCTCTTTCACTCTGCTCTCTCTCTCTCAAATAAATAAGATCTTTTAAAAAAAGATGTTTATTGAAATGTTATTTATGATGGCAAAAAAACCTTTATAGTACATCCATAAAATAAAATACTATGCAGTCATTTATTAATAAATATATTTTTATAGAATATATAATGACATGAGGAAATGTTCTTGATATAAAAATAAGTGATAAAATCAGACCATCAAATTGTATATAACACCATAATCCTAAAATATATCAATTTTTGTATATAGAGAGAGACATAGACATATATATATGGAAACATATCAAAACTTTAATGGATATTAAATTAACGATACATATATATGGTAGGGTTGTGGCTAATTTTTATTGATGAATTGTTGAATTTTATGAATTTTTGAAATTTATGTATTCTTTAGGCTAAGATATATCTTTGATAATCAGAAAAAAGTTCTTTAAAAAGCAGCACATTAGGGTACACTGTGAATATACAGCAATTCTTTAAATGACTGACACTCTTCTTATACAAAGAACTCACTTAAATCTAAGAAAAACCCCAAGACTAGACATAAAGGTACCCTTATGTTGCTGTCAATAGCACTTTGAGTTTTGTGGACTAAAATTCAATGGTCCAACCGATATTGAAGAAAACCCATTCTGCCTAGCTAAACAAATGGATTTTCTTTTACTGAAGGGAAAAACACTCCGCCTCTTGGAGCTCCCGGTCTGTGTGTGGACATGTGCACTTGAACACACACACACACACACACACACACACACACACACGCACACGCACACGCACACGCACACGCACACGCACATTCTCCTAGCTCTTGCCTCCTCTTTCAGTCCCTTGAAGGGCTCCTACTACCATACATTTTTTTTGAGATGTCTTCAGGGAGAATCGTATATGTGCTCATGAATAAGTACTGTCAGTTTCCACGTGGCTTTTGTGTTTTCTTTTTCCTATTCTTCTGCTCCAGCTTATATCCTCTGGGTGCTCTCGTGTGATCTAAGCATCACTATATTTTCTTTACCGAGATGACACTTATGCTGTATAATACTGCTCTTGGAAAGTACTGTACCACATCCACTGGTACCAGCTGCCTCCACTGGCTTCCACAGCTCACACTGGGGACAGCTGCTACTTCCATGGGGTGATCATTTCTCCTGGTAGTAGTTTTTCTTAGATACCATCAAAATTAGTGCCGGGTACCACTATCTTGAGCCCAGAGCAACTGTTGACACCTTGGAGCCTTACAGCAAGGCCACCATGGAGAGTTGTACATGTTGCACTCTGCACGAGAGATGCCTAGCTGAGACACCAAGGAGGCGTCTGAAATCCAACCTGTGTTCCCTTGCCACACAGTATGCCTGTGTTGTTGAATCTGTCCCAGGGAAAGGGGGTGGACACCTCTTTCGAATTCACCTGCTCAGGGAGGGCAAGCTTTAGGACTGCCTAGAGCAGACCCCGTTCTCTAATTCAGACAAAGATACACTATAGACTGGCTGCAACTCGGCCTGTAATTGTCTAAGTGTATGCTGTTTGGTATGATTTGGTAGAAAATGACTCTCTCCTTTTCAGGCTACACTTGAATGTGGGTTCTGTCTGCTTTATTCACTGCTATCGCCCCAACACTCAGCACACTATCTGTCACAGAGCAGGTATTAGATAAATACTCGTTGACTGAATACATAAGTGAATTACTGAAATCCCAAAGCAATCATACTTGTGCCCTAATAACAAAATGTTATTGTAAAACAGCACTTTGCATTTTCATTGACTACACCTTCTCGCATTCCCCTAAGGCTCAGACGTCGAATCCCCGGAGGTCGGCCTAGAGACAAATTCAAGTGACAATCAACGTGCTCTACTGCGATTTGTCCCTCCCCTCCCGTAACTAAAGCTTTCGCACCGGGGCAATTTTGTAGACCCGACTCTTTCTTTCCCTAGAATGAATTCTCTCCCAAGAGGCTCCTTAGTCCTTCAGTACCAAGACATTTCTGACAGGCTCGCCCCACCAGCTTTGCAGCCATGCCCAGGCTTGTGTGAACACAGCTTGAGCTCGAGCTAAGACCCTCCCCATCCCCCAACTATACACACACACATATAACCACGTTTAATATATTCACAATCATACTCAGGTGCGTGCATGTGTATTCATGCAGATCTACACATTCACACACTTATACTCACACTCCTACCGGTAGAAAATAAGCACTTGTGCCCACGGTCACATACATCCACACCCAGCACACCTTTCTAGCAAACGTCTAGTTGGAGCTGGTGAGAATCTTGATGCCATTCTTCGAGCCAGGGACAGCTCCTCTCCTTTTGACTTCACTCCCCTGGGGAAAATTCACACCCAGGCCCACCTAGCAGGGATGAGTCTAATCATTTCAGTAATCCACGGAGCTTCCACGTCTAGGCTCATTACCACGCCCCCCAGGCGCAGCCATCCTATCCAAGCATGGTCAGCGGTTGCCCGGGTCCTCCTCCCCTCTCATTTGTGCCTCAGTTTGCAATTTATGGTTAAAGCTCCACAATCTGACAGCTGAGGTAGTGAGGTAGAGAGATGCCGCCTAGACATGACGGTACATTGAAGAAGAACCTGGCCAGGCGCAGACGGAAATGATGTAGAATGATGGTTCTAAAAAGCCAGATAGCCCCGTCCTTGGACTGAGTTGGGGGAGAGGTCCTGAAGGAGGTATCATTTAAACTGCGCCTTGAAGCCCCCAGGGCATTTGGACATACAAGGCCAGAGGCGGGAACTTCCAGGAGAAGGCGGGAATGTTCGCAGAGGTCCGGGGCTTGGACAATTGTAAAAGAGATTTACAGAGTGCCTGGGTGGCTCAGCTGGTTAAGCGCCCGACTCCTGATAGCGACTCAGGTCGTGATCTCGGAATCCTGGGATCGAGCCCCGCGTTGGGCTCTGTGCTCAGTGCGGAGTCTGCTTGGGATTCTCTCTCCTTCTCCCTCTGCCCCTTTCCCCCGTGCACCCTCTTATTCTCTCTCTAAACAAATAAAATCTTAAAAAAAAAACGGGGGGGATTCAGAAGGCGGCAGGTAGCAAGAGATAAGGCTGCAGGGTTAGACAGAAGTTGGATTGTAGAATGATAGGAAACTGTTGGAAGGTTTTAAACCACTGAAAGTTCTTTAAACAAACCAGATTCCATCAGAAGGGCACGTTACAAAGATCACTCTGGCTGTGACGTGGGGGAGCGGGAGGTCAAAGGGGTGGAGGTGGTTACGGAGGCTGTTGCAATCATTATGCAAGAGGTGTTAGACGCCTGCTCTCGGGGAGCGCCCCTGGCGATGGATGCGAGTGCATCGGAGAGGCACCTCCCAGCCGGAGATGTGACACAGTTTGATGGCAAATACATTGTGAAAGGCAAGTGAATACCAGTAGATCCCACTGCGGGCCTGTGTTTGGTCTTCTATGAGCTTCAAAGGCAAAAAAGAAGCAACACATCTTCGGGAACAATGACGCTGCAGTCTTACTCATGGGAAGAATGGGGGCTTTGTGATGGGGCCAAAAAAACGATTACCAGCACAGAGGACATTTATTGAGCCTACGTTCAGATAATGCATTTGGCTTGGTCCCCTCCACTCTCCAAATCTCCCTCACCCAGCCTGCGCCGTGAGAGCTGATATTTCTAGTGCTGGCCTTCTGAGCCTTCAGGCAGAAAAGAGAAACGATGCTGGCAATAGCTTCCTTTAATGGAGCGCCGGCTTGCTAAGCGGCGGGGTCCACACATCCTTTCATTTGTCTTCCACACTAAATCTTCTTTTCCAAGCCTATGGGACAGAAATGATTATCTTCATTCTCCAGATGAGGAAAATGAGGCTCAGAGAGAGCCACAGCTGGGTCACTTAATGACACGGTCGTTTTGTTCCAGTCTGTCTAACTTCAAGTGCCTGTTCTTTCAACCACATCAGCGGTTCTCAGCCTCAGCTGCACATTAAAATCACCTGGGGAGAATCTTTTCTCTCGCTCTGTCTTTTAAATGGCTTTGGTGTGGGCTGCCTGGGTGGCTCAGTCGGTTGAGCATCTGACTCTTGGTTTCAGCTCAGGTCATGATCTCAGGGTCGTGAGTTCGAGCCCCGAGTCAGGTTCCATGCTCAGAAGGGAGCTCAGAAAGGAGCTTGGGATTCTCTCTCCCTCCCCTCTACCCCTCCCTCTGCTTGCATGCTCTCTCTCTCTCTCTCTAAAATGAATAAATAAAATCTTTAAAAAAATAAAAATAAACAGCTTTATTGAGATGTAATTCACACATACAATTCACCCATTGCATTGACTTTAATCTATCCACAGATATGTGCAACCATCACCACAGTCAATTTTAGAACATTTTCATCACCTCAAAAAGAAATCCCATACCCAGAAATAAACTCACGCCTGTATGGTCAATTAATCTACGACAAAGGATGCAAGAATATACAATGGAGAAAACACAGTCTCTTTAATAAGCAGTTCTGGAAAGACTGGACAGCTGCATGCAAAAGAATGAAACTGGATCACTATCTTACACCACACACAAAATTAAACTCAAATGGATGAAGGACCTCAATGTGACACCTAAAGCCATAAAACTCCTGCAAGAAAACATAGGCAGTCATCTCTTGGTCACTGGCCAACATATTTATGGATATGCCTTCTCCAGGAAAGGGAAACAAAAGTATTGGGATCACACCGAAGTAAAAAGCTTCTGCACAGCAAAGGAACCCACAACAAAACAAAAACACAATCAAGTGAATGGGAAAAGAAATTTGCAAATGATATATCTAATAAAAGATTAAAATCCAAAATATACCAAGAACATGAAAAAAAAAACCCAATTTCATTTTTAAAAAACGGGCCAAGGACCTGAATTGGCATTTTTCCAAAGAAGACATCCAGATGGCCAACAGACGCATGAAAAGATGCTCGACATCACTCATCATCGGGGAAATGCAAATCCAAACCGCGAGATATCACCTCACACCAGTCAGAATGGCTAGTATCAAACATACAAGGAACAGCAAGGTTTGGCGAAGATGTAGAGAACAGGGAACCCTCGTGCACTGTTGCTGAGAATGGAAATTGGTGCAACTATTGTGGAAAACAGTATGGAAGTTCCTCAAAAAATTAAAAATAGAAATTCCACATGATGCAGTAATTCCACTATTGGATATTTACCCAAAGAAAACAAAAACACTAATTCAAAAAGATATGTGCACTCCTATGTTTATAAGCAGCATTACTTACAATAGCCAAGATATGGAAGCACCCCAGGTGTCCATCAATACATGAATGCGTAAAAAGGTGTGGTGTACACACACACACACACACACACACACACACACACACACACACTGGAATGTTACTCATCCATGAAAAAGAATGAGCTCTTGCTTTTTGCAGCAACATGGATGGACCTAGAGGGCATTATGCTAAGTGAAATAAATCAAGTAAAGACAAATACTATATGGTTTCACTTATGTGTGGCATCTAAAAAACAAGATGAGTGAACAAATACACAAAAACCAAACAGATTCTTGAACGCAGAGAGCATACTAGTGGTTGCCAGAGAGGAGGTGGTTGGGAGGATGGATGAAATCGATGAAGGGGATTAAGAGGCACAAACTCCCAATTATAAAATAAATAAGTCACAGGGCGCCTGGGTGGCTCAGTCGTTAAGCGTCTGCCCTTCGGCTCGGGTCATGGTCCCAGGGTCCTGGGATCGAGCCCCGCATCGGGCTCCCTGCTCAGCAGGAAGCCTGCTTCTCCCTCTCCCACTCCCCCTGCTTGGGTTCCCTCTCTCGCTGTGTCTCTCTCTGTCAAATAAATAAATAAAATCTTTAAAATAAAAAAATAAAATAAATAAGTCACAGAGATGAAAAGTACAACATAGGGAATATAGTCAATAATATTGTAACAATTGTTGTATGGTGACCGACGGTGACTACAGTGAGCATCGAGCAGTGTATAGAATTGTCGCATCACTAAGTTGTACACCTGAAACTAATATAACATTCTATGTCAATTACACTTCCTCATAATAAAAAAATTTTAAAGAAATCCCATACCCATTAGCTGTCACCCTCCTATTCCCCCATCCTCCACCTGCATCCCTAAGCAACCACTAATCTACCTGCTGTCTTTATAGATTTTCCTATTGTAGTCTTCCCTATGAAAGGAATCATATAATATTTGGACTTTTGTGACTGGCTCCTTTCACTTAGCCTAATGTTTTCAAGGTTCATCCAAATTGTAGCATGTGTCGGTCCTTCATTCCATTTTTTATGGCCAAATCATATTTCATTGTATGAATATACCCCAGTTTGCCTATCTCTTCATCCATTGATAAACATTTAGGTTGTTTCCATCTTTTAGCTATTATGAATAATGCTGCTATAAACCATTCATGTACAAGTGTTTGTGTGGATATTTGTTTTCACTTCTCTTGGGCATGTGTCTAAGAGTGGAATTGCTGGGTCATATGGTAACTCTATACTTGATCATTTAAGGAACTGCTAAACTGTTTTACCTGGGAAGTTTTTAAAAATATATTAATACCCTGCCACCCCACCCATCCTTCACCCTCTGACCAAATGAATCATACTCTCTGGGGTTGGGTCCTAGTTGATTCCAATAATCACCTCCCTCAGTAGATTCCGGCACGCACCCTGCATTGAGCGCCACTATACGACCCCACAATCTCAATGATGGTTGATATATGGACCACTTAGGATTACCTATTTTTGAGGAATTATTAACCCCAAGGATTCAACAAGAAGCCAATGCTTCAACATTTATTCTTTAGCTAAGCCAACCACCCCAGTGACTCACGATTCTGAAAAAAGTTTTGACTAGAACTTTCAATACTCACAGCTCTCTTTTCTGTCACCAAGGCTGATCTTCAGAGCAGGAAGATGGGCAAGCAAATATGGGGCTGGCTTTTCAATGTGCCGAGATACTATTCCTTCCACTGCTTGTTGGGGCGCCTAGAATGACACCGTGAAACATTCCTTCACCGCTGTCTGGGGGAAATTATGGGTCTTCAAAGAGTTCTTAAGAAACTGTAAAGCTCCCTGGTAGAAAGGAAGTTGACAGGGAGGGAGAGAGCCAGGTGGAGACATGACTTCTTTTTGGCAAGAGGCAAAGGGAGGGGAAATTGGCAGGAATGATTGCTTGTCTTCTCTCAGCCCCTTTCTGCCCTCGGGCTGTTCCACATTCCCGCGTACCTGCAGAGTAAGGTACTTTCTGACCGCCAGCAGGGGACCCTGGGCGGGGGGGGGGGGGGGGGGGGGGGGGGGGGGTGCGGGGGTGGAAATGGGGGAGGGAGGCCAAAAAGACACATCCTGGATTTCATCATTCCACCCAGGGAGAACCCCTCCCTGCTTGGCTCAGCTCAGCGCCTGGAGATTTACAGCAGAAGATTTTCAAAATATTTCCAGGAGTATGTTTACAGCAAAACACACTGAATCAATGGCTAATTATGAATTCTCTGTCCACTTCATATTGCTTCCAGGCGTTTGCTCTGGTGACCCTCCCTCTCGATTTGTTTCAAAGGAGGAAACGCCAAACTTTTGAAAATCCAGCCATTTCTCATTTTTCAACATGTGGTTTGGAGTTTAGATGTGTACAAAATGCATTTACGTATGTTGGTTACTATGTTGCTCCTTAAAAAAACGTGGAGAGAGAGAGATTATGAACTCTATTTACAGATGAACAAACTGAGGCTTAGAGATGGGTAGGTGATTTACCCAAAGACACACCACTCGTTTTTAGGCAGAGATGGACCTAGACCTTGGGCCCCTGACTCTATGCTCCTTCTGTTCTACCCTGCCTCAATGAACATCTAATATGCCTAGAGAAGTGTCTGTAAATGAAAGAATCAACCCCCAATTTAATTTTGTGAGTACTTTTACCCTCAAACTTCTCCTACCCCTGAACTTTTAACAGGAGTAAAGAGTAAAAAGCATCACCAAGTGACATTAAGGGACCAACCGAGCTCCCATAACATGGATTATTATTATTAGACTAGTTACTGTTGTTTGTTTTTAATATTTGCCAGTATCATTTAATACAATCATTCCCAAACTTTTTTAAGGTCCTGAATCCTTTCAGAAATGTAAACACAATGGGCTGTCTATCCAGATAAATGCACTTATATACATACATGGAAAATTTTGATACAGGTCAAAGGATTCTTGAAGCCCATCTTTGGACCCCAGGTTATGAACCCATAGAGGGAATAGGAACAGAAAAGGAAAAACGACATGTCCGTGTTTGTCCAGGACTGAGGGTTAGCAAGACAGATATGACCACAATTACAAAGTGGAGCAGATTTCAACTGGGATGTTTGACAAAGCAGATCGTTAAGTTTGCACCAGAGAGAAAAATCAGGAAGTTAGCAGGTGGCTGCCAGACTTGGGGAATGAAGATGGAGGACGAGAATTGAGGTCTTGATAAAATTGAAAAGCAAGTTGATTCCGACACAGGCAAAGGGATGGGAGAGTGTGATTAGGAAGGGGGGGCGGTCTCCCAGTGAGAAATTTCAGAGCTGGAGCTCTCTTGTCTGAGCTCGCAAGAGGTATGTCCGGTTGCCTACTTAACATCTCCATGTGGATATCTAACAGAACTCCAAATGTATCCTTGGTAGAACACAAGTCTCAATTTCCTTCCACCCCAAACTGTGTCTCTCCTGATCTTTCCTGGCTCGGTTATTGGCACCACCCAGTTGCTGAAGGCAATCATTCTTCATTCTTCTCTTTCCCTCTCACGTCCATTCCACCAGCTAATGCCATCAATTTCCGCCCCCCGTCATGTGTTCTACACCCTTCTGTTTCTCTTCATCTCCCTGGCTATCGTTCTAGCCCAGGACAGTTTCATTGCCCAGACTGTTGGAAGAGCCCCCAACTGACCTGCCTGCATTCAAAATGGACCTTCCCTGATCCATCTTCCACCCAATGTCTAGAGGGATCATTTTAAAATGTAAAGCACATATCACTTTCCTGTTTAAATTTCTTTGGGGCATCCTCATCCTCTTCATGATACAGTCCTAGCTCCCTGAAGTGACCTACAGATACCCTTGAATCCTCTCACTCCGTATCCAGCACCTGACCCCCCACCTCACCCCATACAATCTATCAGTAAGCCTCCTGGCTTTTTCTCCAAACCACTTTCTCGATGACCTCCAGAGCAGAAAGCTACCATCACCTCTCACCTGGATTACTGCAATAGATTTCTAACCAGCCTCCCTGCCTCCACCCTTGCCCTCCACGTCTTTGGTCAGTTCTCAACACAGCTGCTCTTCTGGTTCTTCTCAAACATAAGCCAGACTTTGCCACTCTTCTCAAAACTCTCCAACGACTTTCTCTTCTCTCCAGAACAGAATCAAATCCAGTGCCTTTATGTGGGCCTACTAAGCCTTAAGGGTGCTGGCTCCCTCTGAGCTTCTGTCCTAACTCCCCACTGCCCCTCCTTTCTCTGTTCCAGCATGGTAGCCTTGTTCTGTCTCACTTCTGCCTCGTGGCTTTTATGCTTGCGCTTCCCTCTGGTTGAAATGCTTGCATACCATATGGGCATGGCCTATTCCTGCACTTACTTCAAATAAAAGAAACAAAATACCGTCTTATCAGTGAGGCCTTTTCTGCTCACCCTACTTAAATCGTAACCACCCCCCACCTGCTAATTTCCCTGGCCCCGCACTCGCGCTCTCTATCCCCTCTCCTGCTTTATTTTCCTCCATGGTACTTAAAACCAAGCGATATCCTATACAATTCACCTATTGACTTTGTTCATCAGCTGTCTCCCCTCACCAGAATATAAACTACATGAGTTTTCTGTTTCATATAACTGTATTCCCAGGGTCTAGGACCGTGGCTGCGCGTAGGAAATGCTACATCGGTGTGTGGTGGATGAGTAGCTGAAAAGGCCCTGTGTGGTCTGGCCACACCTAACTCTTTCTCCTCATTCCCCGCCCCCCTTCATGCCCTACTGACGGCAGTTCTGTCATCAGAGCACCCAGCACTTAGTCCCTGTTTGCTTGCCTGTTTTCCTAACTACACGGGAAGCTCCATGAAGCAGAGGTCTCACCTGTCACAGTATCTTCAGCATCCAGCACCAGGGTTAGGGCTCAGTAAATGATTTTCTTGAATGAATAAAAGTGTTGTAGGGGTGCAGAAGGTTCTAAGTAAAGGGAAAGATCACTTGTAGTCGGATGAATTGGTAAGAAAACGCTTCACGAAGAGATGACATTTCAGTCAACCCTTTAAAAAGGTGGAGGCTTTTGAAGTAATCTAGGGAATCTTGGTGAGAGGTGACAGTGGCTTTAGGCTCTGGAACTAACAGAGTGGGAAGAGTTTTTAAGTGGGTAGAACTCTGCTTCTTCTCTTTCCTCCCTTTTCCCTCCCTTCCTGAGCAGTTCAGTCCCCATGCCTTTAAAAAGGATGGAGCAAGGTGCGTAGAGAGGCAGCCTGGAGTGAGAAGTCGGAGCCGGAGCGCAGTGAGAAGGGTGTCCCTGAAGAGGCCCCAGCGTTTGTGCAGTCAGATGCCAAGCAGGTGCAGAGTGTCGGCCTGAGCAGTGTGGGCAGGGTGTCCAGGCAGGGGAAAGACCCGGCAGGAGATGTCCGGGCCCAGACGGAGAGTGGCTATCGGTGAGGCGGGCACCTGCTGTAGGCTGTGGGAAGGAAGTGGGTGACAAGGACCTCCATGAAGGGGAAAACTCAGTGTCAAAGCCAGAGCAAGGTAAGAGCGGGCATCCACGTGCCGGGAAGGCTGGGCGTGGGGTGTTGGAGCCAAAATGGCGTGAGGAGGCCGTCCTTTCCTGGTGTGGGGTGTTGGAGTCCATGCAGGGGGAGGTGGGGGTCCACAAGATAGTAATACAAAGGGAAAAGGAGGAACTTCACAGTGAAGAACACTGGCAGAAACCACCTCAACCAAGTGATCGAAGTGAACATGACCAGTAAGAGAATACATTGAAATCATGTGTCGCCTTCTATGATAATTGTGCCAAAAATGCATAAACAGAGTCTAATAATGAGGAAACATTAGACAAACTCAAATGGGGGCCATCTACATAACTGGCCTGTAATAATCAAATGTCTCAGGCTTTTAGATTTAACTAGATTTTAGGAACTTGGAAAATGATTGGAACTGACATGATAGGCAGGGGGTTAATAGCTTTTATGTATCCAAACCTCATACAAATAGAGGATGAAAACTTAAAACTTCAAGAGAAAAGCAATTGCTTTGTATCATTTGCGGCATTTCATTTCTTCACAACAAACCAGGCTGACAAATGTCCGGTTCCTTCATGGAACCTGTACTCTCCCTTCAGCGTACTTTCCTTCTCAAACAGTAGTAAGGAAATCTTTGTAAGTCTTTGTATTTAATGTCAGTCTCCCACACTGACGGTCCGCTCAAAGGCAGTGAGTGTGTGTGTGTGTGTGTGTGTGTGTGTGTGTGTGTGTGTGTGTGTGTTTTGTACATTGCTGTGTTCTTGGTATCTAGTAGAGTGCCTGGTGTATACTTCACAGACAATAAATATTGGTTGGTTGAATAAATGCTGAGAGAGAGAGAGAGAGGAGAAAGATGGAGACCAGCTTATAAGTTATTTAGAGAAAGAACCCCTGGCAGATTAGACACTGTGAGCAAGCCACAAGGCAGCCCAGGAGCCAATGGGGATAACAGTCCAATTGGCCCATCTGCTCTTGAGTCAGACCCTAAGACAAAGGTAGGCCTCGCTGTGCGTGGAACTGTGGAAAACTGGAAGGCCCTGGCAGAAACCTTCACAGTGCTGGCACCTAGGGCAGAGAGAAACTGTCAGTCTGCCAACAGGAGATCCAGCCTGAGAAGTTGGCAGCCTCCAAGCCTCACCCGGAACTGACACACATCCGGAAGCGTCCACCACAGAAGCTGTCTTTGCTCTGCAGCCTCTGGTAGGGCTCCAGGGCCCAGAGGCAAAGGGAGCAATTGCCCAACAGAGTGTCTGCTGGAACTTCCCGCGGGGCTCAGCTCTCACAAAGGTCACCTTTCATATCTCCTCTTTGGACAGCGGGTCTGGCCCTGCGCTTTTTCTAAGTAGCCAGGGATGGAGAAGGGGGAACCTTCCAGGCGGAGAGAGAAGTTTAAGCGAAGGCATAGAAAATAATACACACTGGGATTCTATGAGTAGCTTGGTGTGACGGAAGCTTTGGGGAGGAGGTATAGAAACCAAAAGATGAGGTTCAAAGGGCAAAAGGCCACCTCTTGAGTGCCTCACTAAGGAAACTGAACTTCATCCTGTAGGTAAAGAAGAACAGCTGCAGAGGTTCATGCTGTGACATTGTCACTCTGAATGGCAGGTGCAGAATGGTTCGGAGTGAGAGACGAACCATGCGAGAAGCTATTAAAATAGTCCAGACAAAGTATAATAAAGGCTGAAACTGGGTAAAGGTACTGAGTCCAAAGAGAAAGGATCAATTAAGAGAAGCAGAACCTGTAGATTAGCTGTGAGGGGTGGAAGAGGGGACCGAGCCTGTCTTCATTGCTAAGTGTTACTACCTTCATTGGGGTGGGCAGTAGTGGCAGTCAGTGAGGTGTGTTTGGACATGTTGATTTGGGGGTGCCTGTAGATTATCCTAATAGAGGTGTCCAGTCCGTAATTGGAAACACAGGTCTGAAGCTCAGGAAAGAAGCTGAGGCAGGAGATAGAGATTTGGTAATCATTAACATAATACCGGAGCCATGCTAAGAACTGGGATCACCCACAGATGGTGTAGCTCGAGGACAAAGCCAAGGAGAGAGCCTGGTCAGAGGAAGAGGAGAGAGCAAAGCGGACTGGGAAGGAGTGATCATTGAAGTTGGAGAAAACAGCAGAGCTTACATCTCTTAGTCAAGAGAGCAGATTCTTGAGAAATGGAGAGTGGTCAGTAGTGTCAAAAGGCACTGTGTACTCAAGAGGAGGGAAGGTTTAAAAAAAAAAAAACCAATTGAATGCCATCATTAGGAGGTTACTGGGGATCTTTCCTGGGTTGTCCCAGGACAGGCATGAGGGCAGAAGACTGCTTCTGAAGGACATTTCTACATGCTAAGACATTCCTTCATAACTATGAAAAACCTGCAGAATTCCGTGGGCAAATACGTCTTTATTTCAAAAGTATACTTTCAGTTGTAACAATAAGTGCAGAAATGTGTTCCCAGTGACAGAAGGATGGTGCTGCCTAGTTCAAAAAAGGCCAATTTTTTTTTTTTCACGACAACACGAGGGGATGGCCCAGAACCGTAGCAGTCTTGGCTTGATGTTTGGTTCTGGTTCACAAAGGTGGTATGGTCCAATGGGAGCACTGCCTGAGGATGACTGTGCCCACATACAGATGGACATTGTAGAGTCTTGGCACACAATGCATGGTGACAATATGGTCTTTGGTAAGTTAAATTTGGGGCCCAGGGGGGTTAATATTGGTCAAAGCCAGAGAAATGGTGCTGAGCATCAAGTCCAAAGAACAAGTATGACCATCATCGTTGAGAGGAGCCATGAGAACAGAAGCTGAAAGAATCAGAAGGAAGTGGGAAAGAATGGGCTAGGGGAGGAAGTTCCGAACTAAGGCTGTGAATAATTTAGAGGGTTGGAGGCCTGTTTTTAGATGGTGCTCCCTACATTGTGTGAGCTGGCAGTCTTGATGACTTCAAGGAGGCACACAGTCCTGCCCAGTGAGGCTGAGAAGAGCTTCTTCAGAGCTCCTGGCTTAGGTGGAACCTCTGAATGAATGTTCAGCCTGATTTCTGAAGAAGCATGACTGGACATGATAATAAGAGTTGAACTTTTGGTCTATCTAGAGTCCCAAGGCTATTCTAAGTAGAAAATGTCATTTCTTTTTTTTTTAAGATTTTTATTTATTTATTGAGAGAGAGAGAGAATGGTAGAGAGAGAGCATGAGAGGGAGGAAGGTCAGAGGGAGGAGCCGACTCCCTGCCGAGCGGGGACCCCGATGCGGGACTCGATCCCGGGACTCCAGGATCATGACCTGAGCCGAAGGCAGTCACTTAACCAACTGAGCCACCCAGGCGCCCAGAAAATGTGACCCTATTTGGAAATAAGGTTGTTGATCATGTAATCAAGTTAGGATGAGGTCTTAGTGGAGTGGGGTAGGCCCTTCATCCAATATGATTGGTATCCTTTTAAGAGGACAAGAGAGTGCCACCTGATGACAGAGGCAGAGATCCGATGATGCAGCTTTATTTAACTCAAGGAACGCCGAGGTTTGGTGGCTACCACCAGAAGCTAGGCAGAGTCAAAGGAGGATTTCACCCAGAGTCTCGGGGGAGTGTGGCCATGCTGACACATTGATCTCAGCCTGCTAGCCTCCAGAACTAAGAGAGAATCAATTTCTGTTGCTTTGAGCCACCCAGTTTGTGGTAATTTGTCAGGGAAACCTTCAGAAACAAATACAGTTAGCAAGTATGAAAGAATACCATTGCTCCAGGGACAAGTTTCCAGTCAAGAGAATAAACCCTCACCAGAGGGGTGGCTGTAAAGATGCCGTTCAGACCCAAACCTCTGACTACTCGATAGAAGACTTGATAAGCTGTGAAGAGAGGTGAAAGTGTGGGTGCCATTCTAAGAATTTTAGATGGTCTTTGCTCTTGGAGAGATTGAAGCTACCTCCTAATTTCTAAAGTTTGAACTGGAAATCAAAATTTATGTCTTTGTTCTGGGTAGTTTCTCACAATCAAATCCAGACTTTTGGTGGAGGTAGTGTCCTTGCAGAGATAATAAATAGCAACAACCACAAAAATATGTAAAGGAGAAATAAACTTTTGGGAGGGGTGAATGACCTTTTCATTTGCCTATCTTTTTTCATTAATAGACTTTGTTTCTAGAGCAGTTTTAGGTTTACAGAAAAATTGGGCAGAAAGTACAGAGAGTTCCCATATACTCACTCTTTCCACCACCACCAGCCTCCGCCACAGTTTTCCCTATTATCATTATTTTTTAAAGATTTTATTTATTTACTTGAGAGAGAGAGAGCACGAGCAGGGGAGAGGGGCAGAAGGAGAGGGAGAAGCAGACTCCTGCTTAAACACATGTCTTTTTGAAGCTTGATAACTCATTATTCGTGCTGAATCATATTCTAGCGTTTGGATGTGCGACAGTTTGTTTATTCATTCACCTATCAAATGATATCTTGCTTACTTCCAAGTTTTGGCAGTTATAAATAAAGCTGCTGTAAACATTTATGTGTAGGTTTTTGTGAGGATGTAACTTTGCACCTCAGTGGGGTAAATACCAAGGAGTGCCGTTGCTGGACAGGATGGTAAAAGTATGTGTAGTTTGTAGAAGTTGCAGACTATCTTCCAAAGTAGCTCGTAGCATTTTGCTTTCCCATCAGCAATGAACAAGAGTTCCTGTTGCTCCACATCCTCGTTAGCATTTGGTGCCATCTCTCTTTTGGATTTTAGCCATTCTAATAGGTGTGTCATGGTATCTCATTGTTGTTCTAGGAAATAAACTTTCCAGGAATACAGAATTTAAAATTAAAGCTAGAAAATGGACACCTCTAAGATTCTAAAGGAGATTTCCAGCCATTCTTACATAAATATGGAAAACCTTCAGAATTCCTTGGGTACGTGAAGTTTTACTTCAAAAAAATAAAACTTTGGTTTGAAAATAAATGCAGAGGTCCGTTCCCAGTGGGAAAAGGATGGTTTTTGAAATTTTGTGGAGCCTGTGGGTAGTTCGGAGGTCAAGTGATAACTCTGATATATCTTTGCTAAGTCTAGGACTAGCATTTATCTTTAGTCACCCTCTCCATAGACCTATACCCTCCCACAACTCCAAGATGGAATGCCCTCTTGTCTCCTCTTTGTGTGTCTCTGTTTTGTAAAGTCTGTCTCCGTCTCTCTCCTTCCACCTTCCTTAGGGTCTTGAGTGTCCTTTCTCTCACTCTGTGACCCCCTACTCCCATTCCACATTTCACTTCCTTCCCCTCATCTGAACCTTGAAAACATGATGCTAAATGAAATAACCCAGACACAAAAGGCCACATATTATGTGGTGCCATTTATATGAAATATCTAGTATGGGCAAATTTACAGAAATGGAAAGTAGAGGTCACCAAGGCTGAGGTGAGGGGGCAATAGGAAGTTATTGCTTAATGGGTACAGAGCTTCTGTTTGGGGTCATGGAAGGTATGTTTTTTGTTGTTTTTTAATTTATTGGATAGGGGTTGCATGTTTACTCTTCTAAATTATAAAAAAAAAATCGGGTGAGTGGAAGACTTTTGAATTTAAAAGAAATTACATTGCTCTTCCCTTATGTGTGGCCTTTATTTCAGCCTGTAAGAGTGTATGTGGCCTTTTATCAGGGTCTGCTGGAACCTTGAGGTCCGATTCTTTCTTCTGCAATTTCTCAAGAAGAAACATATGTAAAGAACAAAGCTCTTGTCTGCTATTTAGGTCCTACATTCATGAACTAGATGGAAGTGTCTCCTGCAAATCCACAGAGGTTTCTATCCTCAACTACCTCACCGATATCAGAGGACTGAGGAGAGTGAGCCTTTTGGTAAGTTGTGGTAAGTGAGCTGAGCCCACTTTAGTTTGCAAGGCCACTAGGGCTCCAAAAATTCTGTCTGCCTTGGGATAATGTTTTCTGGTCCCAAATTAGTAATTGGAACATTTATCTCTATAGGTGCCCCCACAGGGGATATGGTATCTCCATAGAGAAGACTGACAATTCATTCCCTGGTGTGAGACTTTGAATCCTTGGAAATATTCCCTATATTGTTAAATGGGATTGGGGAGTGTTTTTGCAAGTCCTGTTCACATGGGTTCCTACGGGGTCAAGGAAAGTCTGGTCCCTTGGTTAGTAAAAGCCCAGGGCAGAAGCAGTTAGGTGTTCCTCTGTGGACATAGATTTTGTTCTTAATACCATTCAGCTGAGGATTAGATGAAGTTTCTAAGGGTGCTTCCAGTTCTAACATCCCATGCTTTACTTAAAAGTGAGCATATCTGATGACCATACTCGCTCACACATTAAAGACTTAATGTGTGGTCTACAACCTGCACCCCAACTTCCTGACCATTCACCCACACTTGGTACCTTGCAATCTGGGTCATTACCCTTCTTCCTTGCCTTGCATGGCCTCCCCACCCGCATTTTCCCCATCACTTCTCATAGCTCCTCACCACCCAAGACTGTCCAGTGCTCTTGCAGCTAGTTGCCCCTGGTGTTCCTTTCCCAGTCTTCATCCTCTGAGCTCTCTATAGCAGCTGACAATATTGATCTTCCTTCTCCTTCTTGAAACTCTTATTTTGGAAACCTCATGATATTGGCCTATCTTTGTCCCCCTTGACATTCAAGTTCTGAAATCTTACACTTCCAAGGGCTTCTGTTATTGCTTCTATAATGAAGATTTTCAAATATGTGTCTGTAGTCCAGCCCTCTGTCCTGGGCTGTAGATGCTTATAGCTTACTTCCTGATACACATCTTCATCGAGGTATCCCAAAGGCGCTTCGAACTCAACATGCCTCAAACTGACCTCACCATTTCCCCTCTCCGCCCTACCCCCAACCTCTTCTTCTTCTCTGTGCTCTGATTGATGAATGGTTCTATTTTCTTCCAGCCATTTAGATTTGAAATCTCAGGATGATCTTTCACTCATCTTCCATCCCACAATCAACAGTAAATTTCAGTAGATTCCCTCTCTCCACTGTGCCTCCTATGTGTCTCCTTCTCTGCACCCCCACAATGCCTGCTTGACTCAGGCTCATGTTACCATTTGCTTTGACTATTACTATAGTCTCACTGTGTTTCTGCTTCTTCTATTCCAAATTACATATTTGTGCTGCTATCATCTTCAGATCCCATCCATCCTCTGCTCAGAAGTTGCAACACTGTTGCTGTGGTGGCATTCAGAATACACTACTGCTCTGCACAAAGCCTTTAGTTACTTCCCCTTTGACCAGCAGATTAAATACAGACGCTTTGCTCCAGCATTCCAAGCCTTCCCCAAATGATTCCATCTTTCCATGGCAGCCTCACCTTCCACTGCTCCCCAACTTGGACCTTAAGTGGCAAACAAAACAACTTATTCTGCTCATTCCACTCTCCATGTGCTTTGACTCTTCTCTCTATCCAAAATGTGCTTCTGACAACACATCTACCCCAACAAAATTCTTCCCATGCTTCAAACCCATTTCAATCATCAACTTGTCCATCGAGGTTTTCCTTGATCCCTTAACCATGTATGTCCTTTGCTCCTTTAGACTCCTTGGGTCTTTGTTTAGAATCTCTTGTATCTATGGCTGAGACCACTACTTGTTGCACAGTATCAGGTCTCCTCTTATTCCTTAACAGTGAAACTGCAATCTGAAGCTGGGCACAGGACCGCCTGAAATAAAGACTGCATTTCCTAGCTTCCCTTGCAGATAGATTTGGCCCATTTGGCCAATGGGATACAAGCAAAAGTGACACACGCAACTTCTGGGAGGTGTCCTTAGAGGTAAAAAGGTTAAAGGGCATGCCAGTCTTCTTCCCTTCTCTTCCCTAACGGTCAGAACAGAAAATAGTGGCTGGAGCTTTAACTGTCATTTTGGACCATAACTCAGAATGGAAGCTGGCAGAGAGACAAGAAAGAGCTTGGGTTCCAACTCCTAGGGTTTTGGTTACCATCTCTATGATGATGACTTTCCATTTGGTATAACTAGCCCACACCTCTGACCTAAATGGCAGTCTTTTATTTCTTGCTCCCTGATTGACATTTCCTTCCACAGCCCCTGTCACCATGAAACACGATGCTCCCGTCCTGCGCTGACGACCTTGGGATTTATTGAACATGAAAGACAAATGAACTTCTGTTATTTGGGGATTTTCTATTGCTCACAATAAACCTAATCCCGATAATATGGTATCATTCAGCCTTTCACTGCCTTGTGTTAAAGATACGGTCTTCCTAAATCTCTGCTGGACTTTTAGAAATGTACTTTTCGATGTGTGATACAAAGCGAGTTGAGTCCAAAGGATTCTCTGGCTGGCCTGACAGAGGACAATTCTGCTTGGATGGGCCCCTCTAAGCAGAGATTGCCAACAAATGCGTGCTTACTTCCATATGGCTTCCAGTTTTACTTACAAAAGGCTATTTCTGAGGTCCACGAAGAGGAGTGCTTTTGATCATAACTGGGGATTATGGTACAGATGGATCTTTTCATTTCATTTCATTCATTTCCATTCATGTATTAGTCTCACGGACAAATGTAACAGTTAACAACGTGGACTCTGATGTCCTGTTACTTGAGTTCAAATCCCAGCTCTATAACTTCCCAGCCACCTGACCTTAGGCAAGCTACTGAACCTCCCCATGCTTCAGTGTCCTCGCCTCTCAAACAGTGGTAATAATAGTGCACATCTTATAGGATTGTTGCAAGGATTGATTGAATTAATATACACACAGCACACACATGAGCACATAGACCGATGTCTGGCGCATATAAGTGCTTATTATTAGTGAATATTATGATTATTAACTGTATTACCTACTAGGGATATCGTGGTGAACAAAGCAGACACTTCCCCTGTCCTCGTGGATCACACAGTCCAGGACAGGGGATAGACATTATGCCATAATTTAAATAATTTTTAATTGAGAGTTGTGATTAGTGCTACAAAGGGGCTTATGAGCATGTTTAGGAGGGACATTTGTTCTAGTCCAGGTCATCAGGTGAGACAGCTCTGCTACAGCAGTGACATTTAAGCCATGGCATGGAGAATGAGTAAATTGGCCTGGGAAGAGGACCAAGAGAAAGAGGAAGAAGGTGAGCAAACCCACGGTGCTGTGGTGGTCTCTGGGAGGTCTGGAGCGCTCAGCCTGCTGGACCACATTCCTAGCAGGAATTGAGGCTACAGGGATGGACTGCATGTGCTCCAGAATTGAGAGAGAAGGGCCTCGGGGGCCAGGGGAAAGGGAGTACCAGTGGCTTGACCTCTGGAGACAAATCCTCTACTCCCCAGGGAAATTGTAAGGCAGGGGGCACAGGCTGGGGGGAGGTGACGGCCGGGGGCTCCATTTTGTCAAGGTAGATGACAGGATCCAAGGAGGCGATCTGCAAGGAAAAGTCAAGGCAGGGAAACACACAAAAGTGGCCAAATGGCATTCACTGCTGAATTTTAAAAGAAGACCCTTGAACACTTAAGAAATCATATTTACTGTACATATGTGAAGGGTTGAGTCAAGAGACCTCAAATGCTCAAATGTATTCCTGGCATGCACAACCTTAAATTAGAGGGGCTAAATAAAGCTGTGGCCTGCCCTTCCTGAAAGTTTGCCAACCACTGATATAGATCATGTGGGACGTGGGGCCTCATCTGGGCTGATCTTAGGACAGACATTAGACCTTACTTTCTCGCAGAAATGTCTGACATCAGCTCTAATTTTTAGTCATGTATCTCGTCCTCCAAGACAGAAAGTACCAGGGGCCCTCCGGGGACGGGGGCGCAGGCTCAGTCCCCAGGAGGCTAAAGGGTTCCTTGTCTAGAGGAGGAATGATTGATTTCTGGCCCCAAGCAGCCCGCCCCAAGTTGTTTCTTTCCCTCCCTCGGCATAGACCCATCATCTTCATGGTTTTTAGAGATGCCCTTTGACTTTTAAGCAACACGTGAAGCCTTCTTGTAGTTTGGCATCCGTAAACACTTCAGACCTCCCAGGCTGCTCCAAGTCACGCTCCACATCACCTTGTTTGGAAACATCACCATCTGCTGGATTTCACTGTATCTGCTCTCAAAGACCTGGCTGTGTTCTGCCAATGGAGGGCATCCATTACTTGCTGAATATTTCAGCTGTACACTGACTCTGGACTGGTATTTGAGGAAGCCAGAGCTGAGGGGCAAATAAGGAAGAATGTACTATGCTTCGTGCTTCTAAGCTAAACCCTTGGCACACAGTCAGCTGGATACATACTGCCTTCTTGGCTTTTCTCAGCAACACAATATGCCCCCGTGTCCCTTCCCTTCAAGGGTTTCATTGCACCTCCGTGAACCTGGATTGTCTTTGCAGGGATCACAGGAAATTTTCAAGGAGTGGAAAGGAACTAATTAATGGCTGTCCTTTCCTTCATAGCTGATTGAAATTCAATTCCGGAAATCTGACAGGAGGCAAGACTGCTTTCCTTCAAATGCAGGCCCTCCCTGGCATGGTCAATCCTAGCGGTCTGGGGTCAAACGACCCCTGGAAAAGCCCACCCGAGACACATGCTGTGGCATCCACACTGCCCTTCCTTTCTCAGCCAAAGCTTTGGCGAAGTCTCTCAGACACTGTCTTTCATTAGTATCAGTGTAAAGAGTAGAAACGCAGGTACAGTCGGGCTTAAGGGAAAGGATCTACTCAAGTGAAAAATGTCTGGGCTTTGCAGTTCGACACACTTAGATTCAACTCCCAGCTCTTCCACATATGGGCTGTGTGGATGAAACACAGACACGTCTCCACCCAAGCGCTGTTACTCCTGCTTCCTATAGCAGCAAGTAACTCAACCTAGCCAAGCTTTAGTTTCCTAATCGCTGAATGTGGTAATCATAGCAGCTACTTTATTCAGTGCCAATGAAAATTAAATGACAGAACAATGTTGCTGTAATTAACCCTCACTCGGTAATTTTAAAATACAATATTGTAATTTATTTGGAGTTTTTTTTTGCAGTTTTGACAACAAAAGGGTTCAAATCTTTCTCGCTGTCTAAGACAAAAGGCTTTACTCAGAACTGATTCATACTTGGAATGATGTTCTCAGAAAAGAGCATCCATTTTTCTTTCCAACAAAAGGAGTTTCTAAAGATCTAAAGGATTGTGTTTGAATTATGGATCTACTTTAGCTTTAATTATCTGATTTGTTTAGAGTGGTCTTTCCCAAACTTCATTTTTTATCTAGGCAGCAAGATCCCTTTTTCAAATGACTTCTCACCCGGAACCCCAATATATTAAATAAATAAAAGCAAAGATGCAAGGGGTTGGAGTTGGGACTGGAGCGGGGGAAAGAAAAGCAAGATTCTGTCTGGTTTCCACTAGAATGTAAGCTCTAGAACAGCAGATATTTTGCCTGGTTTGTTCACCGATGCGTTTCCAGTGTCTACAATGATGCTTCACATTAACAGGGCTCAACAGCTATTTTTGAATGAATGATGGATGAATAGCTTATGAAGAAGGCTCACACATAATAGGCAGCTGAGAAAATCTTAGTGCCTCTTACCTAACTAAGACCCTGAAAAAATTGAGTGACATGTTGGTGTGACAATAAGAACTTCCAATCGGGATAAGAAACATGTCCTCCTTTGTCGCCCACCTACCCTGTCAACCCTCTTGCCATTCTTCTTCTAGGACAGTTAGGTGTGTAATGGGAGTTGACTGTATAGGAAGCAGAAAGACTTGGCCTCATCACTTCTGTCCACCCTTGTCAAAAACCTATGGGCAAATGACACAGTTAGCAAAATTCAGACTGAGCTCCTGGTGAAACATAAGTATGTGCCCCAAAAGCATGCCACCCTCTTCCATGATAGTGCATCAGTAAGAACCGAGGCAACACGTTTAGCTCTGGAGCCAACAAGTTAAATTTAAGAATAGGACAAATAAAGTTGGGGCACCTGGGTGGTTCAGTCAGTTGAGTGTGTGCCTTTGGCTCAGGTCATGATCCCGGGACCCTGGGATTGAGCCCCAGATCGAGCCCTGCGTCAGGTTCCCTGCTCGGCAGGGAGTCCGTTACTCCCTCTCCCTGTGCCTGCCACTCCCCCTGCTTGTGCTCTCTCTCTCTCTCTCTTGCTGTCAAATAAATAAATAACGTCTCTAAAAAAATAAAGGTAACAGGCAGCCTGATGGAAAAAGAACAAATTCAAACATTGGAGTCAACTGGCTCCAAATTTCAGGCTTGCCAATTATTGCTTGGGTGATCTTTGGGTAAGACCTCCCAGATCCTCATTTTTTTCATTTGCAAAACAATCTTTATTCCTTATCTGATAAAAATAGTACCCTCATGATAGGTTTGTGTGGAAATTAAATGAGCTGATGAACTGATTAGCAAAGAATCTAACTCATAATGAACACTCAACAAAAGCTCATTTTCCCAGAAGTCTCAGAACAATCATTTAAAGATAAACTGTTTTACACAGAAGACTCAAAGCAAAGATCAAGGATGGAGACTACAGAAATTCAGGGACTTGACCAGGAGAGAATGTCAGGATCTAATGGAGGCATATTGTCAGTGATGAGATTCTGGGGACAAAAATCAGGATTCCTGAGTTCCCTGAGTGAAATGTAGGTGAAAAGTGAGAGACAGTATGTGTAGCAATCAAGAGTTGGGCACTGAAGTCATGAATGTATGACCCGAGTTAACATCCCAGTATTGGTATTTGCTGACAATTATTTTTTCTGAATCTCCTTTTTTTCATCTATAAAATAGAAATAATAAGAAGAATTCCTATTTCAGAGGCTATTGTGAGGATAAAATGTGGTAACATATTCAAATCTTCTGACTATGGTAAGAGCTCAATATGTGTAAGTTATAACCATTAGTATTCTTGGGATTAAAATGCTTGGAAAGAGGGGCACCTGAGTGGCTTGTTGAGTGTCTGACTTTTGGTTTCAGCTCAGGTCATGATCTCAGGATTGGGCGATGGAGCCTGGCATTAGGTTCCGCACCCAACAGGGAGTCTGCTTGAGATTCTCTCTCTCCCTCTCCTTCTGCCCCTCCCCACTCAAATGAACAAATAAATCTTTAAAAATAGATAATTAATAAAATGCCTGGAAAGAAAGAATGGGCTAGAAAAAGTGGTCATTTCTTCAACTCGAAGCAGAGGCAAAGATTCACTTCTAAAGAGGTAGTTCTGCATGTATCCTGAGAGTCAGTCCTACGTAGAACACATCCTTGAAGAGGAAAGCAGAAAGGATGGTCATGGGAGCACCCATGACCTAGCAAGGTAGTCACTTCCACTTTCTTGAGTTATTTTGACAATAACCTGTGAGGTAAGTAACTGGAGTGTTTTAGATTGGGTTAGCCACAAGAAGACAAGGAGATGAAGTTTCTCATGCATGTAGTTTGTTAAGCCATTTCTCCTATAAGAACCAGAAAGAATGGGGAAAATGGGATACAGAAGAAGCCAAAAATGGTGCAATTTTGGACTAAGTCCCAGCCTTAGCTTTATCCTTCAGACGAGCTCTGGCATGTAAATTACCCATTAGAGGTGGACTTTTATACTTCTGCAACTAGCCACTGGCTAATGACTGGCCTGGGGGGATGTAAACTCTTAGGCTTTTCTCATTTTCTGCACTTTTAGGGAAAGTGGCACTAGTCACCCAAGGGCCATCCTCTTCAAAAGAGCTGCAAGTGCTGGCCTTTAAAAACAAAATGTATAGAAGCCAGGAAGATGGGTACACAAAAGTAGTAAAAGGTATCTGAGGGGATCTGTGCAAAGCACTGACACACTGTCAATGTTTGCTACCCAGTGTGTGTTTTTCCTATTTTATAGGTGAGGAAACAGGTTCAGAGAATATCAACCATCACCCAGTTGACAAATGATAGTACCTGGACTACTACCATCATTTTTTTTTAAAGATGGTTTACTAAGATGTTAATGGTGATTATCTCAGGTTTGTTTAATTAAATTCAGGTGGCTCTAATTCCTTCTTTGTTTATGTTGTTTAACTTTGAAAAAATGAACATTTATTTTTATATGTTCATAAAAAATTATTTTCATGAGAGATACAGGAAATGAATAAATCAATACACCTAAGAAAGTTCCTTTCAGCTCTGACATTCTATTAAATCCATTGTAGTAAAGTTGATTTTTTTTAGATTATTTATTTGTTTAATTGACAGAGAGAGAGAGAGCACAAGCAGGTGGAGTAGCGGGTAGAGGGAGAGGGAGAAGCAGGCTCCCTGCTGAGCAAGGAGCCTGATGTGGGGCTCGACCCCAGGACCCTGAGATCATGACCTGAGCCGAAGGCAGTTGCTTAACCAACAGAGCCACCCAGGCGCCCCTGTAGTAAAGTTGATTAACATCAAGGACTACTGGCACTTTTATAAGGAACTCTTGAACAAGGGAAATACAAAACAGCCAGAAAACAATTAATAAGAAGGCATTAGTAAGTTCTTACCTATCAACAATTACTCTAAATGTAAATGGATTAAATTCTCCATTCAAAAGTCATACAGTGGCTGAATGGGTTAAAAACAAGATTCAACAATATGCTGCCTACAAGAGACTCACTTCAGCTATAAGGACACACATAGGCTCAAAGTGAAGGGATGAAAAAGATATTCCATGGAAATAAAAGAGAGCGGGGATGGCTATCCTTACATCAGATAAAATAGACTTCAAGAAAAAAACTATATGGGGTGCCTGGGTGGCTCAGATGGTTAAGCGTCTGCCTTTGGCTCAGGTCATGATCTCAGGGTCCTGGGATGGAGCCCTGCATCGGGCTCCCTGCTTGACGGGGAGCCTGCTTCTCCCTCTCCCTCTACTGTTCCCCCTGCTTGTGCTCTCTCACTCTCTCTGTCAAATAAATAAATAAATAAAACCTTTAAAAAAAAAAAAAGAATGATTACAAGTGTGGCTTACTTCCTAAAAAAAAAAAACAAAAACCTATAACAAGAGATGAAGAAGGTCACATAGTGATAAAAGGGTCAATTCATGAAGAGTATATAACAATTATAAATATATATGCACTCAATCTCAGAGCATGCAAATATATTAAACAAATACTAACTGATCTGAAGGGAGAAATAGACAACAATGCAACAATAGTGGAGGATGTCAATACCCCACTTTCAACAGTAGATAAATCCCCCAGATAGAAAACCAATAAGGAAATGCTGGACATAAATTATAGTCTAAACCAAATGGACCTAAAAGATATACATGGGACAGTCGATCCAACAGCACCAGTACATTCTTCTCAAGTTCATGTGGAATATTCTCCAGGATAGAGCATATCATAGGTCACAAAACAAGTCTTAGCAAATTTAAGAAGACTGAAATCATACTGAGTATCTTTTCCAACCACAGTGCTAGGAAACCAAAAATCAATAACAGGAGGAGAACTGGAAAGTCCACAAATATGCGGAAATTCAACACACTCCTGAACAATCAATGGGTCAAAGAAGAAATCAAAAGAAAAAGTATTTTGAAACAAACAAAAATGGAAACATTATATGCCAAAATTTATGGGATGCTACAAAAACACTTCTAAGACAGAGTTCATAGCAGTAAATACCTACATTAAGGAAAAAGAAAGATCTCAGGCAGCCTAACTTTACACCTCAAGAGACTAGAAAAAAAAAAAAAAACTAAGCCCAAATGTAGTAGAATGAAGGAAATAAAGACTATAGCAGAAATAAATGATCCAGAGACCAGAAAAACAATAGAAAAGATCAATGCCACTAAAAGCTCTGTTTTGTTTTTTATTTTTATTTTTTAAAGATTTTATTTATTTATTTGACAGAGACAGAGCACAAGTAGGCAGAGCAGCAGACAGAGGGGCAGGCAGAGGGAGAGGAGAAGCAAGTTCCCCGCTGAGCAGGGAGCCCAATGTGGGGCCGGATCCCAGGACCGTGGGATCATGACCTGAGCCGACGGCAGATGCTTAACTGACTGAGCCACCCAGGTGCCCCTAAAAACCCTTTCTAAAAAGAAATATATAAACAAATTTGACAAACCCTAGTGAGACTAAATAAGAAAAGAGAGAAGACTCAAAAAACTAAAATCAGAAATAAAAGTGGAGACATTACACAGAAATGTAAAGGATTATAGATTACTAGGAACAATTATACAGCAACAAATAGGATAAACTTGAAGAAATGGATAATTCCTAGAAAAATACAACCTCCCAAGACAAAATCATGAAGCAATAGAAAATCTGAACAGACCAATAACAAACAACAAGATTCAATCCATAATCGAAAATCTCCCAACAAAAACCCAGGACCAGATGGTTTCCCAAGAAATTTTACCAAACTATTAGAGAAAAGTTAAGGCCAATCCTTCTAAACACTTCTAAAAATTGAAGAGGAGAGGGGTGCCTGGGTGGCTCAGTCGGTTGAGCATCTAGCTCTTGATTTTGGCTCAGGTCATGACCTCAAGGTTTGGGATCAAGCCCCATGTCTGGCTCCATGCTCAGTAGGGAGTCTTCTTGGGGATTTCTCTCCCTCTCTGCCTGCCCCTCCCCCTGCTTGTGTGTGTTCTCTCTCTCTCTCTCCCAAATAAATAAATCTTAAAAAAATTGAGGAGGAGAGCACACTCCCAAACCATTTCACAAAGCTAGCATTACCCTGATACCAAAGGCAGATAGCCACCACAAAAAAATTACAGGCTAATATCCCTGATGAATATAGGTGCAAAGAAATCTCAGTAAAGTGTTAGCAAAATGAGTTCAATAGACAATAAAAGGATCATACGCCATGTACAAGTGGAATTTATCCCTGAGATGCAAGGATGATCCAACATATACAAATCAATAGATGTTATACACCACATTAATAGAATGAAAGATAATAATTATCTGATCATCTCAATAGATGCAGAAAAGCATTTGACAAAATAGATCATCCTTTCATGATAAAAAAAACTCTCAACAAATTGGGCATAGAAGGACCATAACAACATATTAAAGGCCATATATGACAATCCCACAGCTAGCATCATACTCAATAGTTAATGTTTGAAAGCTTTTCCTCTAAGATCAAGAACAAGACAAATGGGGATGCCTGGGTGGCTCAGTCGTTAAGCATCTGCCTTCAGCTCAGGTCATGATCCCAGAGTCCTGGGATCGAGTCCCGCATTGAGCGCCCTGCTCCACGGGAAGCCTGCTTCTCCCTCTCCCACTCCCCCTGCTTGTGTTCCCTCTCTCGCTGTCTCCGTCTCTGTCAAATAAATAAATAAAATCTTTTTTTTAAAAAAGAACAAGACAAGTGGTCCACTCTCACATTCTTAGTCAAAATCATACTGGAAGTCCCAGCCAGAGCAATCAGGCAAGAAAAAGGAATAAAGTGTCCAAATCAGAATGGAAAAAGTAAAATTGTCACTCTTTGCAGATGATATGATCTTATATAGAGAACTCCTAAAGGCTCCAAAAAACTATTCAAACTAATCAACAAATTCAGTGAAGTTGCAAAATAGGAACTCAACATACAAAAAAAGTTGCATTTTGATAAACTAACAATAAAATATCTAAAAAAGAAATAAAGAAAACAGTCACATTCACAATAGCACCTAAAACAATAAAATACTTAGGAATAAATTTAACTAAGGAGGTGAATGCTCTATAAACATAAAACTATAAGACATTGAATAAAGAAATTGAAGAGGACACAAATTAATGGAGACATACCCCATGTACATGGATTAGAAGAATTAATACTGTTAAAATATCCATACTACCCCAAGCCATCTATAGATTCCATGCAATCCCTATCAAAATTCCAATGGCATTTTTCCCAGAAAGAGAAAAAATAATCCTAAAATTTATATGGAACTACAAATGACCCTGAATAACACAAAACAAGAGGCAGCCCACTTCTTTAACTATACTGCAAAGTTATGGTGATCAAAGCAGTGTGATACTGGCATAAAAACAGACACATAAACCAATAAAACAGAATCAAAAGCCCAGAAATAATCTCTTGCCTGTACAGTCAACTAATATTTGACAAGGCAGTTAAGAATACTCAATAGGGGGCGCCTGGGTGTCTCAGTTGGTTGAGCGACTGCCTTCGGCTCAGGTCATGATCCTGGAGTCCCGGGATCGAGTCCCGCATCAGGCTTCCTGCTCAGCGAGGAACCTGCTTCTCCCTCTGGCCCTCCCCCCTCTCATGTGCGCTCTCTCTCTCTCTCTCTCATTCTCACTCTCTCAAAATAAATAAATAAATTTCAAAAAAAAATGCAAAGGCATTCATTTAAAAAAAAAAGAATACTCAATAGGGAAAGGATACCTTGTTTGATGGTGTTGTGAAAATTGGACAGTCACATGCACAAGAATGAAATTGACCTTCATCCTACACCACTTATGAAAATTAACTTTAAATGGATTCAGGAATCAGGGGCACTTGGATGCCTCAGTCGGTTGAGCATTCAACTCTTGAATTCTGCTTAGGTCATGATCTCAGGGTCCTGGGATTGAGCCTCACATTGGGCTCTATGCTCAGCGGGAAGTCTGTTTGGGATTCTCTCTTACCCTCCTCCCTGCCCCTCCCCCCACTTGTGCTTTCTCTCTCTCTAAGATAAATAAAATTTTTTAAAAAATAAAAAAAATGGACTCAGGCATTAAAGACTAAAGACATAAAACTCATAGGAGTATAAAACATAGGGAAAAAGCTATTTGACATAGATCTTAGTAATGATTTTTTGCATATGACACCAAAAGCACAAACAACAAGACCAAAATAAATAAGTGAAACTACCTCAAACTAAAAAGTTCATGCAGAGCAAAAGAAACAACAAAACAAACAGACAACCTATGGAATGGAAGAAAATATTTACAAATCATATATCTGATAAGGGGTTGATATATAGACTATATAAGGAATTCATACAACTCGATAGCAAAACCCCTCCTCCACACACACACACACACACACACACACACACACACACACACACACTCCCAAAACAATTCAATTAAAAAATGGGCAAAGGAACTGAGTAGACATATTTCCAAATAAGATTTACGAATGGTCAACAGGTACCTAAAAATATGCTTAATATCACTAGTCATCAGGGAAATGCACATCAAAACCACAGTGAGATATTATCCCACACTTATTAGAATGGTTATTATCAAAAAGACAAGAGATAAGTGTTGGTAGAAATGTGGGAAAAAGGGGAATCCTGGTGCACTACTGATGGAAATGTAAATTGGTACAGGCACTATGGAAAACAGTATGGTGGTTCCTCAAAAAATGAAAGTAGACCTACCATAGGGTCCGCAATTCCATTTCTGGGTATATATCCAAAGGAAATGAAATCAAGATCTCAAAGAGACACCGCACCCCCATGTTCACGGCAGCATTATTCATAATAGCCAAGTTATGGCTGTACCAGTCTACAGATGGTTGGGCAAGGAAGCTGTGTTTGTATATATATAATGGAATATTATTCAGCCATGGGAAAGAAGGAAATCCTGCCATTTGAGACAACTTGGATGAACACTGAGGACACTTTGCTGAGTGAAATAAACCAGACAGAGAACGACGAATACTGTATAATATGGCTTATGTGTAGAATCTAAAAAAGCCAAATTCCCGGAAACAGAATAGAATGGTAGTTGCGAGGGGCTGGGGGGCACGGAGAATGGAGAGATGTTGGTCAAAGGGTGAAAACTTCCAATTAAAAAATGATTAAGTTCTGGAAATCCAATGTACAGCATGGTGATCACAGTTAATGCTATATTGTATACTTGAAAGTTACTAAGAGTGGATCTTAAATTTTCTCATTACAAAACAGAAATGGTTATTAAGTGAGGTAATGGAGGTGTTAAATAAGGCTGCTGAGGTAATCATTTCGCAGTATATAAGTGTATCAAATCATCACGTTGTACACCTTAAACTTACACAGTGGTAAATGTCAATTCTACCTCAATAAACCTGGGAAAAAATAAGGGACTCCTGAAGAAGAATAACAACCCCAAAGAAATGAGGCACTAATGATGAAATGACAGGAACTGGGGCCATAATTTTGGTCAGAATTCTTAACTTTTATCCCTTAAGTTATGCCACAGATCACTGTTTGGATCTTAGGAGAAGACAGCTGGGTGGTGCTTTTTATTTTTGGTTTTGGTTTATTCTCGTTATTTCAACACGATAATGGTAAAAGCTACATCGTACAGTCTTCGATTTCCATCCTAGCTCACAAACCCTGGAGTCCATTCCCCAATCTCCGTTCGCTCCTATTCTGGCGCCTTGCCCAGCGTTCCCTCTCCCCCTCCCTATGTGTGGAGGAACTAAGTGAAGACAGACTGGCCAGGCTCATTTTTCCAAGGGTGAGCTCAATTTGGGATTTTTATTTTAAAGTAGAATCTGAAAATTTCCTTTAGGACAGTTTCCTGTTTTGGATCGCAGTCTATTAGTAACACATTGCCACAGCAATAACTGCAGGAATCAAGTCTAGGTGGAAAAAGAGAGGGAAAGACAGAACTCCTTCATTTACCATTTGAAACTTCAGCAAAGAGTGATTTAGTCATATTTATTTCCTTAATATTCACTCACTCCGCAAACATTTGTTGAGTGCCAGCTGTGTACCAGGCACTTTCTCACAACCCTATGGATTAGAACTGTCACCTTATTTTATAGGTTGGGAAATTGAGGTGCAGGGAGCGGAAGTGACCTGCCTCGGGTCACATTGCTGGTAAGATTTAAAATAGATTCTTTGGGGCGCCTGGGTGGCTCAGTCGGTTGAGCGACTGCCTTCGGCTCAGGTCATGATCCTGGAGTCCCGGGATTGAGCCCCGCGTCGGGCTCCCTGCTCAGCAGGGTGTCTGCTTCTCCCTCTGACCCTCTTCCCTCTCGTGCTCTCTATCTCTCATTCTCTCTCTCTCAAATAAATAAACAATCTTTAAAAAAAATAAAATAGATTCTTTGGTCACAAAGCTACTGCTTTTTCCACCAGCCTTGCAGCTGCCTCCCCACTTGGAGCTGTTGTCAAGGCTGCGCTGTGAGCTGTCAAAATATTACCAAAGGTATATACTCTTGTCCAGCAGATGACGGCTTTTCATTGGTCTAATTTTACCAGCCTATTTATTTAGTGACATCGAATAAGTTAGTTCAATATAGACAAAGCGTGGTGTTTTTGGGCTTCTTGCCTGATCAGGTTGAAATATATGTTTTTAAATATCTCCTTCAAAAGCCAGTGTTTTACTTAAAGGATGCTCACTATTGTCGCTCCGATTTCACATTTCACTGGAGCTATTAGCCAATCCGATCAGAGAAAAGAAAGAAATTAATGTTGTAAGAAATGGAAAGGAAGAGGTAAACCATTTCTGTTCACATATAATTGTCTGATACCTTTTTTTTTTAAATAAGATTGTATTTATTTGCCAGAGAGAGTGTGTGTACAAGAGGGGCAGGGGCAGGCAGGGGGAGAGGGGAGAAGCAGACTCCCCACTGAGCAGGGAAGTTTAAAATTCAGCTAAACTGGAATTTTATTCTGTTTTTTTAAAGATTTTATTTATTTATTTGACAGAGAGAGCACAAGCAGGGGGAGAGGGAGAAGCAGGCTCCCTGCTGAGCAGGGAGCCCGATGCGGGGCTCCATCCCAGGACCCTGGGATCGTGACCTGAGCCAAAGGCAGCCGCTTAACCGACTGAGCCCCCCAGGCGCCCCTGATTGTCTGATATCTGAAAACTCAAGAATCGAATGAAAAACTACTACAAAGGTTTAAGAAAGTTCAGTATGTTAGCAAGATAGCAAATTAATATATAAAAATACCCTTCATATGTGCCAACAGCTTTCAGTTAGAAGATGGAACAAAAGACCTCCATTTTAAAAAGCAACCACAAAGAGTAAATACCTAGGAGTGAATGTATAATAAATGCACAAAACCTATGTGAGGAATGCTTTCAAACACTTGGACGTTCATTACTTAAACCCATTAATCAATCCTAGTCTCACTAGAAACGACCAGACATATGCCTCTTGATGAAGTACACAGTATCAACTATGAAGTCTTCTTACAAGGAAAATTTGGATGTGAATCTCACCAAGCACTTATAGCTACCTTCCATTTATAAGGAATATGAGGAGCAGGGTAACAAATAAAATGACAACACAAGGAAGCAAGCAGACAGATCCAGAACGTGGAACATTCCATAGGACAATTGGCTAAGTTTCTTCAATCAAAGGCATTGAATGGGAGCAAGGGTACGGCTTAAAAGAAAAGAAAGAAATTAAAAGAAAATTAATAGATGTAACAACTAAATGCAGCATACAGAACTTGTTTGGATCCTGATTCAAAGCAACCAACGGTTTAAAAAAAAATTGAAACAACTGGGGAAATTTGAACATGGACTAGGTATGACAACAAGAAAATTTTCTTAGTTGTGATAATGGTCTTGGGGTTATACGAAGAAGATGCCCATATTTTTAAGAGATCAATAGCAAGCATATGAAGGGAGTGAAATGACATGATGTGATATCTGGAATTTGCTTTAAAATAATTCCTAAGAGCAGAGCCTGGCTGGCTCAGTGGGTAGAACATGTGACTATTGATCTCAGGGTTGTGAGTTTAAGCCCTAGGTTGGGTATAGAGAGTACTTAAAAATAAAATCTTTAAAAAAAAGATTAACAATAGTAATAATGATAATAATTCCTGGGAGGTAGAGAGAGAAAGAAATGGCAAAATCTTAATACTATTTGTGTTAGTTTTCTAGGGCTGCCATAAGAAAATACCACAACCTAGGTAGCATAAACAACAGAAATTTACTTCTTACACTTCTCAGGGCTAAAAATCCAAGAGCAAGGTGTCAACAAGTTTGTTTCTTCTGAGGCCTCTCTCTTCGGCTTGCAGATGGCTGCCCTCTCGTTATGTCCTCACATAGTCTTTCTTCTGTGCATGCACATCTCTGGTACATGTGTGTACAAATTTCCTTTTTTTTATAAGGACACCAGTCGGATTGGATTAGGACCCACCCTAAAGGCCCAATTCTAACTTCACTATCTTTAAAGGCCCTATCTTCAAATACAGTCACATTCTGAGGAACCAGGGGTTAGAGCTTCAATATATGAATTGTGGAAGAATACAATTCATCTCATAACAATATTTAATCTGGATGATGAGTGTATGGGAGTTTAGTGTACTAAAATTTTGGTTTTGTGTATGTTTCAGAAAATGTTTATTAAGTACTACATTCCAGAAGAGAAGGACATGAAAGTACAACTGAGCAAGTTGATATACATGCCCCATGAATAAGAAGACTCGCCATCTGAGACAAACCAACTTTCCATAAGTAAATTTATCATTTTAACACATTTTACAAGCTTGTATAGAAAAATAAGTAAACAAGAAAAGCCAGGAAAACTCTGTAAATGAGATCAATGTGTGGAACAGCCTCACTAGATATTAAAACATACTCTGTCTGGAAGGGCACCTGGTTGGCTCAGTTGGTCGAGTGTGTGACTCTTGGTCTCAGGGTCTGGAGTTCGAGCCCCAAGTTGGGTGTAGAGATTGCTTAAAAATTAATTAATTTAAAAAATTTTTAAAAATAAAATAAAAATAAAACACACTCTAGAGCCTCAAAAATGAAAACAATGTGAAAAACATTAAAACAGTGTGGAATTGGTACATGAATAGAATAAAAATCCCAAAACAGACCCAAATGCATATGGAAATTTAATATATGATAAAGGCATGGGGCACCTGGGTGGCACAGTCAGTTAAACATCTGACTCTTGATTTCAGCTCAGGTCCTGATATTAGGGGCTCGAGGTCAAGCCCTAGGTCGAACTCTGTGCTCAGCGCTGAGTCCGCTCCAGATGGTTTCTCCCTCTCCCTCTGCCCCTCCCTCTGTGCGCTCTCTCTCTCTCTCAAATAAATAAATAAATATTTAAAAAATATATGATAAAGGCAGCTTCTCGAATCAATGGGTAGGAACGAACTTTCTAATCAATGACATCAGGACAACTAGGTGTCCATTCGGAAAAAAGGTGAAAATTGATGCATAGGTCACATCATATACCAAGATAAAATGAAACCACAAAAGTACTAAAAGAAAACCTTGAAGTGAGAAAGACCTTTCTAACTATGATTCAAAGTCTAGAGGCCATTTAGAAAATGATAGACAAATTTCACAACACAGAAATCAAAAACTTGCCATGGCAAATGACACCAAACCTGCACCATAAGCAAAGTTGAAAGACAAAGGACAAATAGGGGACAATATTTGTAATTCATATCACGGACAAAGGGCTAGTGTTAAAATAGTTGCTCGAGATTGAAGAGAAAAGGACAATAGCCAATATTTTAAAGAGGGGCTGTGGAACATGAACAGAGAGTTGACCAAAAAGAAATCTAAATGGCCCTTAAGCATCTGAAAAGATGCTGGACTTCTCTCATAAGATGAAAAATTAAAATTCAGACTTAGGACTGCACTGAGAGTGGCTCCTGCATGGCTCAGTCAGTTGAGCATCCAACTCATGATCTCAGCTCAGGTCTCGATCTCAGGGTTGTGAGTTCAAGCCCCACGTTGGGCTCCATACTGGGCATGGCTCCTACTTAGAAAAAAACGAAACAAAAAAAGAACTGGACTGAGATTCTTTTTCTCACTTATCATTTTGGCAGAAACCCCAAAGTTTGACACCACACTCTGTCGGTGAGCCCGGAGAAAACAGGCCCTGTCATACGTTGTCGGTGGGACTGCGCCCTGGTACAACACTTGTACTAGTCTGGTAGGTCTTCCGTCAGAGACGGGGTGGCTTACAACAACAGAAATTTATTTTCTCACAATCCCTGGAGGCTTGAAGTCTGAGATCGAGGTGCTGGCAGGGTTGGTTCCTTCTGAGGCCTCTCTCGTTGGCTCGTAGGTGGACGTCTTTCTCTTGCCCGTGTCTTTACATGGTCTTCTCCCTGTGTGTGTCTGCCTTCATCTTCCCTACTTAGAAGGACACCAGCCTTATTGGATTAGGGCCCACCCTAATGGCCTCATTTCAGTTCACTTATCTCTTTATAGACCCTATCGCTAAATACAGCCACATTCCAAGAAACCGGGGGTTAGGACTTCAACACACGAATTTGGGGGGGACACAATTCAACCCATAACAAGCTTTATGAAGGAAAACGTTGAAATCACTATAAAATTACCAACATGTAACTCTTGGCCGGCAATCCTACTTCCGGAAATCTATCTGACCGCTAGACCTGCACACATATAAGATGACATACGGATGAAGATATTCATTTCAACCTTGTTTATAATAGCCAAAGGTTGGAAACAACCCACGTCCAACAATAGGGAACCATTTGAGTAAACTATGTTTTACCCCCACAGTGCAAAATCACAGAGCTGTCAAAAGAAATGAGGAAGCATTCCATGCACAAAGTGATGTACGAAGAAAAGGAAGGCACGAAACAGGGTAATAGCATGCTATCTGCATAAGAGAAATGTGTTCGATGTGCTCGTACAGTATTTGCTTAAAGAAACACTGAAGGCTAAGTAACTAACAGCAACAGAACCCTAATAAAACTGGTACTGATAGGGGTGCATGGGGATCCCCCAGAACAGAGGGGGGCAAGCAAAAGTGAAGCTTTTCCATATATTCCTTTTTACATAGTTTTCATTTCTTAGATCATGTAAATTCAAAACAATTAAAATCATCCTACATAAAGCTTCCTAGTTCAGCCATGAGATTTCTAGTGCCATATGAGACTAATATGAGTACCTAATCCCTTTACTTTGGAGAAGAGCTGTTCTCAGTTTAACCAAGCTTCATCTCGGGATTTCAAATTGTGCTCTTGCGAAATAAAGAAAATCCCCAGAGGTTGCGAATACTTTCTCTCGTTTTCTTTTCCTTTGAAGAAAGGAACTAGTTTAAGAGGGCTAGAGAGAGTCCAGTTGGATTTGACGTTGACCAAATAGGAGATTGGCCAGATGCTATTGATCACCAGCGCTGCGCAGCACAAACGCCCTGCTGAAGTGTGCCCTGCTGGGATGGGGGGGCTGGGTGGGGGTGGGGGCCCCCAAGCGCACGGCATCCAGCTGGAGAAAGCCCCTCTTCCTGTCACAGCTCCCACAGCACTCCAAGCCTGCTTGCAGCCCAACGGCCTCTCCGAGAATGCTACATTTAAAAGTGCAGTTTTTGGATGATTCCCAGAAGATTTTTGTGGTTGATGTAAGTGGAAATCACATTGCTATTATTCCTTTATTATTCATTCAATAGTGGTCATTTGTGGACAGCCCATTAGCCGGCGATGTTATGTCTTCTTTAGGACCAAATGAAGGAGGGACTGTGGTTTTTAGCTTTGGAAAAAGAAATCTGTACTTAATATCACAGTGTAGCTCGTGTTTTCACATTAACCTTTCTTCTAGAACAGGTTCTCTTTCCTCAAGGGACAACAAGAGCGAGTTTGGAAGAGATGCTAAATATTTGTAAAAAAAACAAAGCAGCAGTAGCTTATTCGTCCTACCCAGAAAGGTATTAGTGTTCATTGAAATAATTTGTGAGTCTCACCCCATGAACATTTGTGGGGAGAAAAGTATGGTTGTGAGGGAAAGGAGAAGGGGAAGGCTACCCTCCTTTTCTGAAGGAAACCTGGGGTTTCGGCAAGGGGGTAGAATTATGCAGTCGTAATGAGAACTTGAGGAAGTAATGACAAGTATGAAGAGAAAAATAGGGTAAGAGACTATTTAGTTTGATTTAGTACTTACAGTTCAGGGTTCTTAATATAATTCCTAGCTACGAGCTGATTGCGTACAATTATACCTCATCTCTTCAAGGAAGAACAAATGTATTAAGCACATCATTTGGGGCTCACCTTCCGGAATCGTAAGATATGTACATTTTGATGTAAGGATTTATGTAGGAGCCGTTTTGAAATGTTCTATGATTTTATTGGAACAAAAGATGCTATTTGCTCTGATGTTTATATTAGCTACTAACAAGGAACAAGTAGTTCATGTTCTATGAAATTCATACAAAATGCTGGTTGTTTTCTTTTATACACAAACTAACAATGGCCGTTGGGTATGTGGGTAACCCATTTTTCAAATGAGTATTTCATTTTTATTTGAATCATGTGCTTTGTGGGCGATGACTTCATGGCTTCAGCGGCTGTTTTGCTGTCTCTTTCTTTCACTTGTGATTTGCAAAAGGCATTTCTAGGTCCACAGACCTGAATGATTTGTTTTTGCAGCAAATAGCTTCCATTAGAGGTCTGAGGCATTTCCTATTCTTTCTTGGAACTCTATTTAAAGGGTGGAAAATATCTTTTGAGTAGTTTATCCATTTGCAGGCGGGTGGTGTAGGCTCACAGTGCTCCAGTACCTGAATGAGTGAGTTGGGTATTCAAAAGACACTGCTTTAGGCTAAGTTTTTAATAGAGAATTCAAGCAACTCAAAGAAAAACCTTTGACCAAAAGTGACAGAAGAGCTTTCTGAATGTGTAGCTTAAACACAGATCCAATTAAATGGTGGGGGGTGGGGGAGGCAGAGCACCAGAGCTTTTTAAGATTCACCTTCTGAGGAGTCAGTAACAGCAACTTGAAGCCAGCCTAATTTTGCTTCGAGTCGGTTTGTCTCTTTCCAGCTGCAGCGCATTGTGTTCCTTGGGAAGATAATGGGAGAGATCTGATACCCAGCAATTCGGGTGTCACAGCATCTGATCCCTTTTGCCCTGGGAAGGCTGCTCTGTAAGTAGCAATCGTGGTGTCACCCAGAGTGGGCAAGAGCACTGACGGCAACCCCCCGGGCAGCTTCGTCCCGAGGGGCGTGGGACCATAACTTAGCATCCATTTGTCCAACAGGATCTTCTCCTTAACGACAGGAGACTGACGAGGAGGAGGGCTCATGATGATGAAGATGATGGTGATGATGACAAGTAATGGCACGGAGTCACCAAGGGCTAACACTTTATTTATTTTAAGGGCCAACACTTTAAAATGGACAAAGCAATCTCACATCCACTGGTTCCTTTGACCCTGCATTCCACCCTGTGAGGGAAGGGAGGGAAAAGGTTAATCTTTGCCCATTTTGCAAATTAAGAGGTAAAGGCTCAGGGAGCTGAAGTGACTTGTGCCACATTACACAGCAGATAATTGCAGAGCTGGGACTTCCAATCCAGAAGTCTTCTCCACTGGGCCATGTACAATCGTATCCAGAAGAGGCATCTGTCAGTAGCCTTCTAGTCTTGTATTATTGCTCATGCACATTATTTTCTGTTGCCCTCAAAGGGCATAGAATTTGGCATACAATGAGCCCTTGATGACAACTGTAAACCAATTAGTAGATCCTTTCTTCCTTACCCATATGTGAAGAGCTATGAGAGTGTGATTTCTAGAGGCCAGGGAGACCCTGGTGTGAATTTTTTCATTGATTCAGAAGCTTAAAAAGGTCCCTCAGGGGGCACCTGCCTGGCTCAGTCAGTGGAGCGTGTGACTCTTGATCTCGGGGTTTTGAGTTCGAGCCCCACATTAGATGTAGAGATTACTTAAAAATAAAATCTTAAAAAAAAAATAAAGTCCCTCAGCCCTGTTAATAATTCCTTAAAATCACCCCAGCACCATACTTTGGGGGGCTTTGAATGGGGAAAGGGGGAAAAAAGCAACCTAAACATCCTCTTCCATTAGTACTAATATCATTTTTTAAAAGATTTTGTTTATTAATTTGAGAGAGTGCACGTGTGAGTAGGGGGAGGGGCAGAGGGAGAGAGAGAGGGAGAGAAGCAGACTCCCCGCTGAGCGCAGGACCCCCCCCACACAAGATCATGACCTGAGCCCAAATCAAGAGTGGGAGGCTTAGCAGTCTGAGCCCCCCCCCAGGCGCCCCCATTAGTACTAATATCTTAAACAGGATGAAGAAACGCTAGGACCCATAGTGAAGAGAACCATTAACAGTGACAGAAAGCCACACAGAAGGGCTTTTGATAGCAAAGTTGACTGAAGTCTCAAGAGGCATGGATCAGTCCCGGGGAGAATTGTTCTTTAAGATAAAATTTAAGGAAAGAATTGGCTGCACGGGGAGAAATAATGGAGTCTTGGGCATTGGTGTTGATTTTACAGAAAGTACAGTAGTAGAAATACCAAAAGGACACATGCTCAGATAGAATAATGTCTCCTGGGTGAGACTAATTGACATCCAGAACCCTCTGTTTTTCCTCCATCCCGGGTAACATAATCTTGATGAATTTGCTGGTGTCCAAGATCTGACTCAGGGCTCCAGACTCAGAAGGCTGATCTGTCAGCACTTCACAAGAACTGTAGTCAGAGACTGGTATTTACAATCGGGATGCTAGTGGCACTATTTACAGTGGGACTGGGGACGCTAGGGGCCTCCCCTCAGTTACATCGGATGCCAAGTGTCAGAAGAGTCTGATTTAAAGGAATTAGACCCATGACGCTAATATCTGATGGGCTGATAATGCAGCCATTTCCACAAAGGCCCTGTCACTGACACCATCCAGTCACCCATTCATTCATTTAGTCTCTCTTCTGGGCACAGTAGACTCTACCATATGGGGAAGTAAAGTTCTTGACCAAGGGCACACTCTCCCTTGGGCAGTGCTGGCTGGGAGCTACCAACTTGGGCTTCATTGATTCCTTTCACTCCCCTTGTATGATTGACAAACTCTCTCTGTTATTGACCTGTCTTTGACTTGTTCATGCCTTCAGTTAGCTTGCTGGGAAAAGTGGCTGGCCTGGGAGACATCCTGGCTCTTTGAAGTTTCTTTGCGTATCTATACTCAGAGAGTTTATGCGTTGATTTTATAGATGAACTCTGAGTTCAGCCTTTTCCTTTATGCATTTCCAAGAGTATTTGGGGGATGCAGGGTAGACACGGGACTTCGGAATGGCTGGGATGGACCTGCTAAATGTAATCCAATGAGGAAAATGTGTTTAGTGAAAAAAAAAAAACCTCATCTAACTTTTCAAGCTGTCATATTTATTGAACAAAATTGATCCTTGTCCAATATCAACACCATCCCTAGTGTTGCATGATCCTGGGCTGCATCCTTTAAAAACAGAGAAGGACTCTATCTACAGAATGATGATAGGAGTGGACAGGCAAGAGGAGAAATGAAATAAGGTCATTACTTTTTAAAAAATAATTGCATGGGCGCCTGGGTGGCTCAGTCATTAAGCGTCTGCCTTCGGCTCAGGTCATGATCCCAGGGTCCTGGGATCGAGTCCCGCATCGGGCACCCCGCCTGCTTTTCCCTCTGCGGGCCGCGCCCCCCTGCTTGTGCTCGCTCTCTCTCTCTCCCCCCCCCCGACAAATACATAAAATCTTTAAAACTAATAATAGTAATAATTGCAGATTTTAGTGTAAGTTCAGTTTTGCCTCTTCAACATGAGGACTGGGACTCTTCGCGAGAGACAAAGGGAGGATAGGACCAAAGCTAAGGCCTTCTGAGCTCTCAGAAAGAGTAGAGGAGGTCGGGGGTCTAGCTCAAGGCTGAATCCTCCCAACACCCACAGGTGCCAGGAGCAGGTGTGTCCTTGGAGGGTGACCTTCCTTTAAGCCTAAACTGTTTGTTTATCTCCGAGTTAGAGGGAGAGTTTCAAGGCAATAATCCCATCACTATATCTGACACAGTTCTGTCTGCTACCCACCCCACAACCTGACACAGTTCTGCCTTAGTAGAAGCGTGGCAGAGGGGAAGAAAAGCTGTTGGTGGTGAATTTCCAAAAGCACACTTCATTTCGATGGTTTCTAGAGCCCAGAGTCAAAAGAAGAGGTATGAAATCTCTCAGATCTTACATTTTGCCTGATTGCTAAGTGACAGCATTGGCCACTGCAGTGGGTACCTCGTGGCTTACCCAGCGAGAGAACGTAATGAGTCAGTTCACCTCATTCCCTTGGGAACCCCTCAAAAGGCCACGGGGCCTCATTCTCTGCAAGAGTCACAAGGGAGGCGGTGCCAGGACTGAGCACTATTCAAGGTAAATAAGAAAGCAAAGAACTGCCCAGGGATTTTTCTGGGGGGTGGGGGGGTAGTGGTATTTACCTTTGGGATGTTTGTCTAGGAGCTGGTTTTTCAATTTATAATGATGAGGGATCTTTTGTACCTCTGTCAACAGTGAAATAGAGATCCACCCCTTCATAAGGCAAAGGTTTTCAAACTCCAATGAGATGGAAATTATTCAGGTATAAGAAGAATGTACCTGGATTTAGGGCTACAAAAGATGCATCGTTTTAGCTGTGTAAATCTTGGGCCAGTCACTTAACCCCTTAGCTCCCTGAGTTGTTGTGAGGCGTCATATAAATGATATAATGTGCATTTGGAATCTCATAAAGCAGGGTAAATTGGACTCTGCCACTTGTAAGCTGTGTGGCCTTGGGCAAGCCACTTGGCCTGAGACTGAGTTCTGTCAACTCAAAAAACTTGGATTGGGGGCAGGGCACCTGGGTGGCTCAGTCGGTTAAGCGGCTGCCTTTGGCTCAGGTCATGATCTCAGGGTCCTGGGATCCAGCCCCATGTTGGGCTGCCTGCTCAGCAGGGAGTCTGCTTCTCTCTCCTCCTCTCCCTCTGCCCTTCCCCCCAATTGTGCTCGCCCTCTATGTGCTGGAGGTGCCAGGCAGAGTCTGGATGATAGTTTCAAGTTCAGTGGTGCCATTGTTAGATAGTCAGCCTCTCTCCTAACCCATGCTCCCCACTATCAGTATTCCAGCCTGACAGGGAATGGCGGAGACGGGAAGGATGGATACAGAGATGCTAATGAGGTAGAATTTCTAGAAGCAATTGATGCTGGTCTGGATATGGAAGATGAGTGAGAAGGCTTCCAGATGACCCTCAAATTCCTGCCTTAGGTGACCGGTTGGGTGGTGGCCCCCATTCATCAAGACGGAGAACAGAATGAAAGGAGCACGTTTAGGGTGGGCAATAATGAGTTCTGTTTGGATTTATCGATGGGGTTATGGAGAGAGTTCTGGTCCCAGCCCTGGCAGTCTTAAGCAGGGGAACCTCAGGTGAATCCCCTCAGCTCTCTGAGCCTCTGCCCTTACCACTAAAATTGGGATAATCATAGCACCTACCTCATGAAGTCGCTGTGAAGATAAATGAAATGACCAGATTCCTGACCCAAAGTAGGTAGTCAAAGCACGTTAATTCCCCTCCCTCTTGCTTACAGACCTCTTTACTTCTACAGTTGGCAAATCGTCTTTCACCCTTAACTTGGGAGTTTCTTTGGATCAGCCCTGATTTTGCAGCCTACCTCCGGGCAAAGTGCTCTTTCCCCAGGTCTGCTTCCTCTGGGGCTTCCTGGGGTGAATTTATCCTGCCTTTCTAGCGGTTTGCCCTTTGCTTAGTCAGCAGGCCCGGGGCGGGGGGGGGGGGGGGGGGGGCGGGGCGGATTTTGCTCTTCCCCCTGGAGCCATTAATCCTGGGAGGGTCTGTAACCGCCTAGAGTTACCTAAAATAATGCTAGGCTTCCTTTAAGGAAGCAGAGGGAAATGGCCAAACCCTTCGTGTTTACCTACATTTTAAATT